>NC_064818.1:46854804-47154804 GCF_023721935.1 Panthera uncia
AAGGGAAGGGAAGGGAAGGGAAGGGAAGGGAAGGGAAGGGAAGGGAAAAAGAGGGGAAAAAAGAGTAATACCATGGCATCTGGTGTCTCTACTAAAGGAACATCTGTGTATTCCCCCAAACCATGAGAAAGAATCCATTTCTTTATGATAAATTATCCGGAAGAGATAGCACAGACCTTAGACAACACAACACACAGAAAACTCTCCCTAAAACCCTCTTTAGATACCTCTTCTTCTCCCTAAAGATTTAAATTTGACACCTTCTAAACAAGTCCCCTCTGTCTTTCTGTAGAGTCCTGTGACTGCCACCCTGCCCTCCCCTTCTGTCATACAGCGGGCTCACGCACCCTGGCCTCCTCAGAAGCCCAGGCTCCCCACCTAAGGTTCTCCAGCCAGGAACTGGAGGGAACAGAATCCTTCATCATCTTACATATGAGGCCCACTGCTCCCTTATAAAGGGAGAATGAATAAGAACTTCATGAAAGAGGAGGTATAGTTGGTCTTAGAGAAAAAAAAAAAATGGAATTGCAAGTAGAAACTAAGAGAGGAGGTAAGTCACCAGAAGACCTTGGGGCTGCTGGGAGGACTTTAAGTCCCTATTTGAGGTAAATGAGCCAAGATGTGTGCAAGGTGAGGCTGAGATGAGGAACACAGAGGGGCTGACTGTGGCGGTGGCCAAGAGGAGATGAAAACACCTTGCACCTAGGGAGATGCATGGGAGGGAGGTTCCCCCACCACCTCCTTCTAGATCTTGTATTTACTCTAATCTGTGAAGGGAGGTGGATCAAATTTGGTAAATGCACTTGAATTTTGAAGAACACAGTATTGGATAATAGTTCTGCTTAGAACCTTGGAATGGCCCTTTCCTTTGGGGAGCAGGGGAGACCATGGGAGTTTGGGGGGACCATGAAGGAAACATGGCAGTTAGGAAGCTCAGGAACACCCAACATTCTGATGCCAAGTCAAGGGCACACCCCATGTACCACGGCTGTCTTTCACATTAGCTGGGTAATTCTAACATCTCAATCGTTGATGACATGAAAAACTCGAGGAGGTAAGCCACATACTTGTGGGTTTTTAACATTTTGATAGTTTGGCTGTTGTACAGACTTTTATTAAACCCAGACCCCCACGCACACACACATGCACACAAATAGCTCTGAAAAGAATTTTTCTGAGCATCAGAAGATATTTTGGCCTGGTACCTCCCATCCCTCAGTATTTTGCTCCAGAGAGAGAGAGGAGGGAAGTGATTAGACCTTCGCTGGTTTTCGGAACATGGTAAATCAGGGCTATGGACTCATGTGCCGGGCGGTGGTACCTCTGCCCAGAAGCACTATGATCACACGAATTTGAAGAATTTAGTACGAGGGGAATCCCTGGTGCCTTCAGTGGCTTCCCCAAGAATTTGATTGGTTCACCACTTCTTGGTTTGATCAATTAGGGGTGGTGAGGCTGTATGATGGCATAACCCCTCCATTTGCCAGATTTGGATCATAGCATGTGGTAAGACTCAATACATTCTTATTAAATGACAGAGTGAATCTTGGATGAGGGAGTGGATGGACTAATACCGGTGGACCCGGGTTCCATGATGGTTTCCGCACCATGGTGTTGCTTGTGGCTGCAACCTCACAGTTCCCCACGGAGGAGCACAGTCATGTCAGAGCCTTTGCAAGATGAGCTCAGCCTGTGGTCCTTGGCTTAGAGGCTAGAGATAAGCCTCCAGTCCAGCAGGGATGGGGCTTCTCCTTCTAACACTATAGTAGCATTTCCTAGGGGTGGCGCAGAGCAAGCTTTAGGGAGGACCCACCTGGGGAAACTCGATGGGGACCTTTTGCCCAGATCCCCAGCTTGCTGGACAGGGCTGCACGTTAAGGGCATGTTTTCTAGCAAATGCTTCATGTTTGACCTTAACACTAGAACCTGGCTGTGCATTCAAGGGTTTAGCAACAAATACTCCAGAAGAGCCATAGCTCCTCTGTCATCTCTTAGTTTTTCTGAGTCTAGCTGTGTCCAGATTGCAAAACCTGACCCTTGCGTGTGTTAAGAAATAACAGAGATTATATGCCTTTTAAATAATTAGTAATGAAGATCACGTTGGAAAAATTCACCTCCATTAAATAAAAGGCCCAGCTGACAGCACCTAAAACTGCTCCCCGTATAACCTGATACCGAGTAAAACTTGGTAGAAGTATAAAACCCGTCGACAACATTCAGATCTGCCAAGTTTGACTTAGGAAAGTTGACTTCACTGAAATCATAGCCACAGAGAAAATTGAAAGTGGGCTCTGCCCTGAGGAGGCTGGAGGGTCCAAGGACAGCCTGTCCTTGCTCCCTTCTGGTTGGGTTCGAATTTATTTGTTTTGGTCACCCACAGACTGATCTCCTTGTGGAAAGTGAGGCAAAACACCACCCGCAGAGAGGGCCAGGGAGCCTGGGCATGTGCTGGGGGGCATGGGAGGGGTGCCGCTGGGGCAGGCTGTGGGAGGTGGGTTGGTCGGGATGGCAAACAAAGTGGGAAGCAGGAGGCACTGGTAGAGGAAGGGAATGTGAGCGAGCCTGGTTGTGTTTCCTTTTTTTTTTTTTTTAATTTTTGAGAGAGAAAGAGCATGAGCCAGGTAGGGGCAGAGAGAAGGGGACAGAGGATCTGAGGCAGGCTCTGTGCTGACAGCTGCAAGCCCGATGCGGGGCTCAAACTCACAAACCATGAGAGTATAACCCGAGCCAAAGTTGGACACTCAACTGACCGAGCCACCCAGGTGCCCCTGTATTTCCTTTTTTATGTAGATTTGAATGAGTGCCTTATATACTATTCACGCTGATCAGTTGCATATATTACAAATATTATCTCCCTGTCTATAACATTATTTTCCTTAAGGTGTCTTTTGAAGACTTATAATTTTAATATAGGCAATTTTCAATCATTTCTCGCTGCTCTTTCAAAGTATCCTGGTTATTCTTAGGAGTTTTATTCTTCCAAACAAATCTTACCATCAACTTACTGAATTTTAAGAAAATCCCCGCTTGGATTTGGGTTGGATTTACATCGAATCTACAGATGAACTTAAAGACAACTGACACCCTAAAGATTTGTTTCACTTCTGTGATCACAGTATACTTCTCCATTTACTTAGGCTTCTTTAACATCTCTGAATACCATTTAGCTGCCCGTAGAAGCTTACACGCTTCTCGTTAGAATGATTAGGTTCTGACACTCTCTAATACAATATTTTAAATGGCAGTGTCTTTTCAATTACACTTTCTATTATTTATGGGGAGTTAATAGGTATTTATAATTTAAGTACAAAACAAAAAATGAAGTGAATGAATAAATGAATGTTGTGCATCATTTCTAATAATCTCTCTGTGTATGTTCTTTGATTTCTCCATGTAAAGGATCGCATCATCTGGAATTAATGACTGGTTAATTTTCTCCTTCCTAATCTTTCTGCACTTAACTGATGATTCTCCTGCCCTTACTGCGCTATTGTGGAAACCCAATACGATGTCTAGCGAAAGTAGGAATCGTGGGGAGACTTCTCGTGTTTCCTCATTCAATGTGGCATTTGCTATGGTATTTTAATAGATACCCTTTATTAGATTATAAAAGTGCCCTTGCACTCCTAGTTTCCAAAAGTTTATTGTCATGAATGCATATTGAATGTTACCTTAAGGTTTTTCTCAACCTATTGAAATTGTTACATAATTTTTAATCCATTCGTATGGTAATAGGCGTTTTATACCTGAGTGGTGTTAAGCCAGGTTTATCTTCATCGGTTGTCTTTTTATAAGGTTTGATTCAATTTGCCAGTATTTTAGTTAACGTTCCTTAATCTATTTTAATGAGTAAAGCAATGTTATAAATTTACTTCCTCAACATGTCAGTGTGGTTTTGGGTGTCAGGGTTATGGTAGCAGAGGAGGGTTCCTTCTTTCTGTTTGTTGGCATGGTGATGAAAGATTGGGGTGGTGTAGAGGCGCCTGGGTGGCTCAGTTGGTTAAGTGTCTGACTTTGGCTCAGGTCATGATCTCACAGTTCATGAATTCGAGCCCTGCGTCAGGCTTCGTGCTGACTGGAGCCTGTCTCGGATTCTGTGTCTCCCTCTCTCTCTGCTCTCCCCCACTCATTCTCTCTCTCTCTTTCTCTCTCTCTCTCTCTCTCTCTCTCTCTCTCTCTCTTTCTGTCTCTAAAATAAATAAACATTAAAATAAAATAAAATCAAGATTGAGATCGTGTATACCTGAAGAGTTCGGTAGAACTTACTGGTAAAACTATTTAAACCAATTGTTTTTCGTCTTCAGAAGATTTATAGCCATCGCTTCAATATTCTTGTCCCTTGTTTCTTTTTTCAGTTTTGGCAAGTTGTTTTTTGACTATTTCTTTTGCAAGGTTCTCTGTTTTTAAGGTTGTTGGCATCTGTCATGTTAGATTTGAATCCTCTGCTTAAAATGATTCATGTCTTCTTTTTCATTCAAAATATTCTTTGGTTTAGTTTTCCTTTAATCTCGCCAGAGAAATATTTGTTTATTTTTTTAGTTAGTTTTTTTTTTGTTGTTTGTTTTTTTTAGTTTTGTTTTGCCCATGAAAAGACACTTGGCCGTATTCATCTTCTGTTTGCTGCTTTTCATTGGGATGTTCCTATTATTCCTTCCTGAATCTTCGAATTTTTAGCCTTTAATTGTAAGCCATTCATTCTTCTTTTCTTTTGGGAGTACTGAAGACTATATATTTTCCCCATAGCACCTCTCTTGTCACGTCTCTGAACGCTGATAGGTAGTATATTTACTATTGTATCATTCAAAGAATTTAAAGTTTTCATTATAATTTGTTTTTTAAACCACAACTTATTGGCGTTGTCAGTTTCCAAATAGGCAAGATTTTAAGTTTAGATATTTGTTTTCAGCTTCGACTTGATTATTAAAACGAGCAAACCTGCACTCTGTCCTACATACGCCGTGAATGCTATCTAGGCTTGCTTCGTGACCTAGTGCAAATCAAATTTTGTAGTATTTGTTGGGTGCTTGAGAGTAGTCTATATTCTCTATGCATTGGATATCCATTTAATTGATTTGCCTGCATCTTTAATATTCACGCTAATTTTTGTCTTCCTGACGTGTCTGTAATCAAATGAAGTGTTTTTTGTTTGTTTGTTTGTTTTTAATTTTTTTGAAGTTTTTATTTATTTTTGAGACAGAGAGAGACAGAGCATGAGCAGGGGAGGAGCAGAGAGAGAGGGAGACACAGAATCCGAAGCAGGCTCCAGGCTCCGAGCTATCAGCACAGAGCCCGATGCGGGGCTTGAACTCATGGAGTGTGAGATCATGACCTGAGCTGAAGTTGGACGCCCAACCGACTGAGCCACCCAGGTGCCCCTCAAATGAAGTGTTTTGAAGTTGCTAACACACTGATGATTTTCAAATCTTCCTGGCATTGTGCCAAATTGGCTTTGCACGTTCGGAGAGCATTTCACTAAGGGCACGCGTGTTTAAAACCCTTGTATCACCTTGACTCTTGAATATTTTATCACTGTGTAGTGACTCTCTTGATGCCTAACAATCGTGTATTGCTTACAGCCCATTTTTTCTGCACCGCCTTGCCTCCGGTCAAGAGTTTCCTGACATCTTTTGCATCCGTCGGGTAGAGTCCGGAAAACGGATGCCCAATCCGAAGAGTAACAATTTTCTTAGGCACTTCTGAGGGTAGAATTTGAAAACAGAGACTTGGCTACAAATAGGGTGAAGGACATGGAGTAGCAAAAGGAGAAAAGGGAGTTAACCCAGGTATTCGAGAATGGCACCAGGCCATTTCCAATCATAAAGCGGTTAGAGCAGATGCAGAATGGACTTTCCCAGAGCCCACACTGGCTGCTGGCACCACTGCTGTGGGAACCAGCGTGAGCAGGAAGCAGGCGTCTACACTCCAGGCTCCTGCTGTTGCTGCCGCTGCTCTTGCATTGTTTCTGCGACTTCCTTTTTATATAGTTTTATTGCATCCCTATGCGTGCCTTAAAATTATATTTTGTATTTAGCTGGGTTTTTTTAACTTTATAAAAACGGCACGATGCTGTATATCATCTCCTGGGTTTATTTTTCACATTTAATTGTCTACAGCTCAGGTTTATTCATTTTGTGGCACGTCTGTCTGGTTAGTTTACATTTCATTGTGTAAACACACCAGAGTGTATTCATGCACTCTACTGTTGATAAGCATTTGGCTTCTTTTCAGAATTTCTGTGAATAGCACTGCTGTGACCTTCTTGTGTGAAAGTTTTGCCTAAAGGTACACGAACAAGTGAAATTGTGGGTCCTGAGATGAATATTTAACTTCATTGGTTAACGAGGAACTATTTTCCAAAGTGGTTTCACCAAATTTACGTGCCATCTTGATTGCATAGCTAGATGGGTAGGTAGGTAGGTAGGTAGGAAAGTAGATTGGACAGGATAGGATATATAATATTTGGAAATACTCTACACATTATGAACAGGGTGAAAGCAGAAGTTCTAAAATGCACAGAGTGGGGACAATACAGCCTTGCCTAGGACGACAGTCACACTTGCCACATGGGAAATCTGGGCCCTTCATTCTCCAAAGGGAGAGTGGAAAGTCTAAAGCTGGAACAATTGTTTGTAAGTGGTAGGACCTTCAGGTCAACTGGGTAATGACTTTTTAAAAAGTCAGGTTTATGGAGGCATAATTTACATGCAGTAAAAATCAGTCTTTTTTTTCTTTTTTTTTTTTAATAATTAAAAAAAATTTTTTTTTAACGTTTATTTATTTTTGGGACAGAGAGAGACAGAGCATGAACGGGGGAGGGGCAGAGAGAGAGGGAGACACAGAATCGGAAGCAGGTTCCAGGCTCTGAGCCATCAGCCCAGAGCCCGACACGGGGCTCGAACTCACAGAGCGCGAGATCGTGACCTGAGCTGAAGTCAGATGCTTAATTGACTGAGCCACCCAGGCGCCCCAAAATCAGTCTTTTTAAAAGGCGTACCGTTCTATGAGTTTTGACAAATACTTGAGTTGTGTAACCACTACCACAATCTATACCACACAGTATAGAACAGTCCATTATTCCGAAAAGAGCCCCCATGCCTCTTTGTAATCGGTCCCCACCCACCCGTCATGCCTGGCAACCATTAATCTAATTTCAATGCCTCTACTTTTGACTTTTCCAGAAAGTCATGCAAATGACGTCATGCAGGTTTTGGCCTCTGTATCTGGCTTCTTCCAGTTAGTGTAACGTTTTTGGGATCCATCTGTGTTTTGCACATATCAATAGTTTATTCTCTTTGATTACTGAGAAGCGTTCCGTGCATGGATGTACCTCAGTTCATTGTTTCATCTACCAGTAGAAGGACATGAGTGTTCTTTACAGTCCTTGATGATCGTGAATTAAGTTTCTTTGAATGTTTGCACACAGGTCTTTGAGTGGGATTTGTTTTCATTCACCTTGGGTATGTATCAAAGACCAGAATGGCTGGATTGTATGCTAAGTATGTATTTAACTTTATAAGAAACTCCAAACTGTCTTCTAATGTAATTTTACAACTTGTACCTTACCCACAATACTTGAAAGTTCCAGTTGCTCCGTATCTTTACTAGCACTTGGTGTTGTCAGTCTTTTACATTTTAGCTATTATAAGTAAGTATGTAGGAATATCTCATTATGGTTTTATATCGCATTTCCCTAATGTCTAATGTTGTTGAGCATCTCATCAGATGCTTATTCGCCATCTGTAGCTCCTCTTTGGTGAAGAGTCTATATCATTCTTTCCCTCATTTTTAAAATTGAATTGTTTTGTCTTCTTACTGAGTTTTACGAGTTCTTTGTATAATCTGGTTACAAGTCTTTTATCATATGTGTGCTTTGCCAGTATTTTCTCCTAGTCTGTGACTTATCTTTTCATTTTCATTTTTTTTATGTTTATTTATTTTTGCGAGAGCATGAGTAGGGGAGGGGCAGAGAGAGAGGGAGGCAAAATCCAAAGCAGGCTCCAGGCTCCGAGCTATCAGCCCAGAGTCTGACACAGGGCTTGTACCCACGACCCGTGAGATCATGACCTGAGCCGGAGTCAGACGCTCAACCGACTGAGCCATGCAGGTGCCCCTCATTTTCTTAATAGTGTCATTTTAAAGAACTAGGTTGGAAGACACATCCTCTCATTTCAAGACTTACTGTAAAACTATAGTAATCCAGATAATGTGGAATTGGTAAAAGATGAACAAATACATCAGTGGGACAGAATAAAGAGTCAATTGATGTTCAACCAAAAGTGCAAGATAATTAATTGAGAAGTGATGGTGTTTTCAACAAGCAATGCTAGAACAGATGGCCAACCTTGTGAAACACACAAAGCAAAACAAAACCTTGAACACTTCCCATGAACCACATGCAGAAATCGGTTTGAAATAAATCATAGACCTAAAGATAAAATCTAACACTGCAAAATTCTATAAATAAAACATAATAGAAAATCTTTTCAGTCATGGGTTAAGAAAAGATTCCTTAGATAGGACACAAAAATACACATCGTAAAAGACAACTATGATACATCAGACTTCATTAAAATTCAAACTTTCCACTTAATGACTTTTAATCTTCAAAACAGAATATGAGCTTGATAGGATATAAGGATTGTTATATTCATTTTACAGATGAAGAAATTGAAACAGAAAAGTTTAGATCACAAAGCTGGAACTATTAAAGCAAGTGATCAAATGTTGGTGTTGGCTTCCAGGTGCAGGTTTTAGCCTCTCCATAAACACAGAAGTTGATCTAATACAATCCAAATGCAAACACAAATAACTTTTATTAGCTGTCCCACAACTCTGTCAAAGATAATTGAGAGCTGGGTGTATGCTTAGACATACACAGAATCCTTATCTTTTATGTACATATAGACCGATATCTGTGCAACTTTTTAAGCCCACAGGCATTTGGCACGACCACTATGAGGTCACCCCAATATAGACTTTTCCCAACTAATCTCCAGATTGATCTGATAGGAAACAGCAAATGTCAACTAATCTGTGGCTTCCAAGGAGTATAAAGCCTGACATCAGCAAGGACTTGGCATTGCTGACTTTGCCACGTGGCTTTGGCAACCACACTGAAAAGAACATAGCACCATAATTCACTGATGTCATGTGCTCTCAGATATCGATATGCAAGATGATCTATGTTACATAGACCCACATTCCCTACGAGCAACCTTCTTCCCTGCTGCTCAGTGTTCAGCTTGATTCTGACGGTAGTATCTGACACGATTCCACCGACAAAGATCACCATGAAGTGGACTGGAAACCATTCCCAGCTCAAAATGAAACTTGATTATTTTTTTATTTTATTTGAGAGAGAGAAAGGGGCAGAGGGAGAGTGAGAGGGACTCTGAAGCAGGTTCCTTGCCCAGCGTGGAGAGGATGCAAGGCTTGATCTCCCAAGCTGAGCCGAAATCAAGAGTCAGACGTTTCTCAGACTGAGCCACTCAGGTGCCCCTCCAAATGCAACTTTATATCAAATGTATCAGATCGTCCACAGGAAACTGAACTAGGGGGGTCATGGTGGAGCTGAAGCCAATGTGGAAGCTCACAGGGAGTTGTGAAAAAGGGCAGAAATCCACGAGAGAAATCATCCATCATTTGTGAGAAGATGGGATCTCTTCCATGCATTATTTCCTTTTTTTCTTTTAACAGATTTTTTTTGAAGTGCAATGCTCACTGTAGATGTTGAGTCAAGTAGTGGATGTGTGATGGAAAAAATAAATGTATCCGTCTCCAATGCAAATATACACCAACAATAACCCCTTCTTACCATTCCAGGCCCAAATTGCTATTTAAGTCCTATGATCAAGAAAGAAACTATCATATAAAGCCTACCGATAGATTCCTGAATCGAGTTGTCATCCTAAAGTAACATTGATTGAAAGAGCCATTTTAATTCCAAAGTCTTGTTTGATATTGGCTCCAGCAGAAAAAGTGTCTCCTGCATTTATAAAAACCAAAGCAAATCAACCAAATAAGAGCACTTTCTCTCAGTCTGGTTTGGTCTGAATCAAGCATCTGCTCCTGGATCGGTTGAGTGAGCACGACCTCACTCACTGGATGAAATCCCAGTGTGTTATGATGCCGTTGAGACATCATCTGGGGAGAATTCATTGCCTTCTAAGCGGTCAGTTTGTCCGGTGTCTCCTTCGTCTCACTGTCCACCCTCCACCGGCCTTTCCTAGCCTCCAAATCTTCCAGATTCTCCATGATGCACGGGATGAAAGCCAGACTCCTTAGAGTGGGGTATGAGGCTACCCACGAGGTCTGGCAACCCCTTAGCTTACAATCTCGTGTTTCACTTCTTTGCTCTCACTCCTAACCTGAACCTTAAGCTTCCACCACACGAAAATTCCTGTCAACCCTGGTCTTGCCTTATTCCTCTATCATCGGTCTTTTGAATATACTTTTACCCTGAATGAATCTGTTTGGGAAATGGCCATTCATCTTTTTAGAGATAGCTTAACCATCATCACCTGCTCTACAAAGACTTCCCAAATTCTCTCCATCACACTCTCCTCGAGGACTGAATCAAGCTCCTTTCCCTTGGACCTGTCAAGCTGCATTTGCCTATTTTCCTTGTGGTGCTGCATTATATCGTATCCGAATAGGTGGGCCTGTGTTCTGTTCACGTATGCCATTCCAACTTCCGGGAGAGATCACTAGGCAAAAAAAGAATGATTAATCAATTCAGCCAACAGATCAATTTTTTTTTTAATTTTTTTTCAACGTTTTTTATTTATTTTTGGGACAGAGAGAGACAGAGCATGAACGGGGGAGGGGCAGAGAGAGAGGGAGACACAGAATCGGAAACAGGCTCCAGGCTCCGAGCCATCAGCCCAGAGCCTGACGCGGGGCTCGAACTCACGGACCGCGAGATCGTGACCTGGCTGAAGTCGGACGCTTAACCGACTGCGCCACCCAGGCGCCCCAGCCAACAGATCAATTAATTAATTTAGCTTCGGCACCAAGGTTAACCTGCTTCTTGTTGATTGTGCCCCAATCTCAGTACCAAGTGGTAATTTGCTTGGGTTTTCTAATTGATACTCGAAAGCTTTGTAATAAAATGTAGCTGCATATTGAAAGTATTTAACCCAGGATATAAAATGAAATCAGAAGTCGTTTCAAAGAAAGATATAATTTTAATACCCTAAACTTTTATAGAGCATTTTATATCCCTGGCACTGTCCTAAGTACATTGCTTGTATTAAATCATTAAACCCTTTCTAATAACCCTGTGATGTGGGTGCTTTTATTACTCCAACTTTACAGATGAGGAATCAGAGCTTCAGAGAAGTAAGGTAACTTGCTAAGAACCAATGCAATTAGGATTAGATACACACAGTATTGTTCCTGGGGCCGGGCCCTAAATCAAGAGGATCGTCTGCCTTTTTCAGAGATATCAGGAGCCTCAGGTAATACAGTGTATATATGTGGGCATTGCATTTAGCCTACATTTCTTAGAATTCCCTCTGGAATAAATCAAGCGTATGAAGGAAGGATCAGGGCTGGATTCATGGGCAAGCAACTTGTGCAGGGACGTAAAACCCTCAACTCACGAACTGTAATGCTCTGCTGTGGCCATCTTGAGACTCTTACTAATTTTTGAACCAGGGACTCACATTTGAATTCTGCACCAGATCCTGTAAATTATGTAAGTGTTCTTGGAAAAGACAGAAAGTTTCCAAGGAGGCCTTTGTGAAATATATAGGTGGTTATTTTATGAATTGTGAGTAATAATGGCGATGCTTTTTATCTCCAAGAGAATTTTTAAAAAATGAGCTCTTTCATTTATTTAACCTTCTTCGACATCCAAGTTGTAACACTGGATAAGGTAATCGGGATGACTCCTTTTCAAATGCAAGCTTCCCGTGGGGGGTAGGTTTTTGAAAAGATTTTTTTTTTCTCAAAAGATGTCTAAAGGAGTAATCAGCATATCCTTCTCTGGCCATGCCGGTGGAGGGGAAATGGGGCAGACGTCAGATACACAGTCAATGGAATGCAAGGTGAACAGCATGGGAGAGGAGGTGGGAGAGCGCGAAAAGATAAAGTTGGAAAGGAAAACCAGACAGGACAGTGAGGGGAACTTGGAAGTTGCATAAGGACTTTAGATCGTGTCTTGTACACATTTGGGAATGGGAGCCCTGAGGCTTTCTGTTGAGAGGAAGAACATGGTAAAAGTGTTGAGTCATACAGATTAAGCAGGAAGTACTGTTAAGGAGACTTGCTGAAGAGCTGGGAGCCTGCATGTAAAGAGAAAACAGGGGTTGGACTGATGAGGTCCTCTAAAGAGGTGTTTGGGAAGAAAAGATCTAAGGCTTCCTGAAGATGCTGCGGTGAAAAACAGCTGCATCCATGACTGACTGGCTATGGGACTGGAGCCGAGTGGATAACTCTGAGATCTTGGGCCACAGCAACATGAAAATGTGGCGGTATTGAAAAGTGATGGGGTCCTTCTATTATAGTCGACCTCACATGTATTTCCTCATTGTCAAATTGTAAGTCCCATAAAGGCGGGTTCCGTTTTGTCTGCGCAGCTCTCACATGCCCAGCGTAGTGCAGCAGAATAGAACGATCCTGTCTCCTGTCATTGGTCACAAAGTGCGATGATGGCCTTGTGAATCCGTCAGTGAGCAGCTGTGATCAGGGGCAGGCATAAGACCCGAGAAGTGTAATACGGATAGGATGCTGTGGACCATATGGGCAAATCAAAACTGTGTTGGAGACTCTTCTATCTTGTGGAGATCCTGTCCACTTTATTGAACAATGGTCATTTACTACTGAATGAGAAATACTTCAATGTGTATTGGCTGACAGAGATGTTTGAAAAGGCAAGACACAGGAAAAGACGAAACTTTTCAAAAGAATTCTCGAATCTCCGCTGCTCCTTCATTTCTCTCTGGTGCTGTGTTTTACAAATCCAGAGGAGACCTTTTGCCCACAACTACAGATTTATCATGGGTCGATGCTGTCTCTTGTAGCAGTATTTTGGAACCTCAGATGTACATAAATAAGCAAACGATAACCACCATCGCATAGCACGAATGCCAGCTTGTTCTTCTATTCTCTGCTTTCTGATGCTGGAGGCTGAACTCAGAAACTCCCTGTCTTTTTGACCAGCCAGTCACAGCCAAGCTCTACCAACAGGGGGAGCTAGAGGAAAGCCCCAAGGCTAAAAGAGAAGAAGGGACTTGTTTTCCTTTGTTTGCTTCCTTTCCTATCAGGGTCACCCCAGCCTCACTGCAACAATATATTCCAAATTAAGTTTTTAATGGACACATATGGAACGCAGTACTCAATAATCATAGAATAAACATTCTTCTCAGGAACACATGGTACATTTTTTTTTTTTTTTAATTAACCCAGTATCAAGCTTTAAAGGAAGTCCCAACAAATTCCAAAGCATCCGTAACATGCAGGGGAAAAGAAAAAAAAAATTTCCCTCCCCATGATGCAAGGTAACTAAAAACAGCCTCATGCATTTTGGAATAATAATAACAATAACGAAACTAGTCCAAAACAAAAACATCCTTGAAACCACTCCATGGATTAAAGATGCATGGAAATTTTTAAAATAGTTAAAGTTTAGTAAAACTGAAAATACAACATATCTAAACTTACAATATTTAGCTAACGCCTTACATCAAAGGAGATTTAAATATTTTTTTTTGTATTAGAAAGGAAAAAAGTCTTTACATTATTGAGCTAAGTTAAAAGAAAAAGCAGTTAACACAAAGTCAACAGAATAAACCCAAAGCTGGCAGAAGAAAGGATGTAATAAAGTAAGAGCAGACATTAATGACAGAGAAAGCAAATGTAAAATGGAGATCATCAGTAAGGTCAAAGTCGTTTTTCTGAAAGAAACTAGTGACATAAGCAAACTTCTGGTGAGACTGATTAATAAGGCATAAGTAAGAGAGAATGAAAAGGCACAAATGAAACCTATTAAGAATAAAAAATGGTATATTAGAGATTGAAAAGAGAACATTATATATTACTTTATGCCTTTTTTAAAATTAAAAATCTCCACTTGGCATTGACAGAGTTTCCAGATCACTCAATTTATTTTACTTACTATATAATTTTCAAACACCTACTCTGCCCAAGGCACTGTTCTGTACTCTGGGACTTCAGTGACCAGTGAGCCAGAAAGACCCTGTTCTTAGGACCTATGTCAGTGATGGGGGGAGACAGAGAAACAAGATCCCTTTGTAAAGTGGTAGGATAACAAAGAAGATAAAACAGAGTGATGTCACTGTGGATGGGGGTGGGTCTGCTTCGGACTGAGTGCTCAGAAAAACCCCACACCGGGGACAAGTGTGCTAGTATGTGATGGGTAAAAGGAAGCCAGCTGTGAAAATATCTGGAGGAAGAATATTCTAGACCAGTACTGTCCAACAGAACTTTCTGTATTGGTGAAAATATTCTGTTATCTGTGCTGTCCACTATGGTAATCACTAACCACATATAGCTATTATTTTAAATATGGCCAGTGTGACTGAGGAACTGAATTTTTTGAGAGAGACAGAGACAGAGGTAGAGGGGATGCGCGGGAGGAGGGGCAGAGAGAGAGGGAGAGGGAGAATCCCAAGCAGGTTCCACGTCCAGTGCAGAGTCCATAGTGGGGCTTGATCTCATGACCGTGAAATCATGACCGAGACCACATCAGGAGTTGATGCTTAACCAACTGAGCCACCCTGGCACCCCCTGATTATTTAATTTAATTTTGATTTTAATTAACTTTAATTTAAATAGTTATAGGCATGTGCCAAACAGTACAAAACTCTTAATTAAAAAATAAAATTCGTAGAGAGAGGCGCCTGGGAAGCTCAGTTGATCGTGTCTGATTCTTGATTTTGGCTCGGGTCATAATCTCATGGTTTCATGGGTTTGAGCCCCGAGTTGGGCTCTGCACACTGGCCATGTGGAGCCTGCTTGGGATTCTCCCTCTCTTCCTTTCTCTGCCCCTCCCCTGCTGGCACTCTCTCTCTGTCTCTGTCAAAATAAATAAATAAACCTAACAAATTCATAGAGAAACATGTTTACTAAGATACTCATGAATAAAAGAAAAAAGGTTTAAATTAAATATTCACTAAAAGATCTTCCCATGAAGAAAACAAAAAAAGTAATTTCAATTCCAAGCTTATACAAAATGTTAAAAAAAAAAAGTAGACAAAAAGGAAATACTTTGCAAATTCCTTTGATAATGAAGGCAGACAAGACCCACGCGAGGAGGAGAAATTTTACACAGAAATAAAAATTCTTAAACAAAACATTAGCAAACAAATCCAGCTATAACTATAAATGAGATGATAACCAAGGTGCATTAATCCCTGGAAAGCAAGTTCAACAAAGTTTTCCTGAATGCCCCTGTGTGCTAAGAAATACAGCAGCAATGAACAAAAACAGAACAGACCTCGTAGTCCTCGTGGAGCTGAGAGATTATGAGCCAATAAATGCAATACATAGGTGCACATGAGAAAAGCCATGGAGAAAAATAAAGCAGAGAAAGGGGGGTGCATGGGCATGGGAAGTATTGATCCATGAAGACCTCACTAAGAAAGTGATATCTCAGCAAGTGAGGGAGAGAGGAGAGAGCTGTGTGGATTGTAGAGGAAAGTGTCTTCTAGGCAGAGTGGTTCATAGCATATATGGAACAGTGGACCAGCAGCCAGAAGGCCAGCATGACTCGTGTTGAGTAAGAGGACAGGTAGAGGGAGAGATCTGGGAGCTGGCATGGGACCTGAGCAGATGAGGCCTTGCAGGCCACTGCAAAGAGTGTGCCCATCAGATGGGAAACCACTCAACAACTGAGGCTCAAAAGGAACATCACACAACAACAACAACAACAACAACAACAACAACAAAGATGGCCTCTGCTGCTGCACTGAGAATGGTCTGGAGAGAAGCAGAGGGAAAAATGAGAGGTGAGTTAACCCGAGGGAGAGATGAGGGAGGTTTGGGAAGAGGGATACAGTGGTACAAGAGGTGGGCGTGTGCCAAGTGGGGCTGGCAGGCGGTGCCCTGGCTCCATGTGGACTGGGAGGAGGAGGGGCCATGAGAAGCTCCAAGGTTTATGGTTTGAACAATTAGAAAGATGGAGCCGGCATTTCCGGAGTTGAGGAGACTAAGAGAAGAAAGTGTGAGGAGAAGGTCAGGAGCTCAGTTCTGGACTTGCTGGATTTGAAACGTTTGTCACACATCCAGAAGGGGTGGAGGGAGGTATTGAAAACACATCTGGACGAATGGTTCTGGAGTGGAGAGCAGAAGTGTGGTCTGTAGGTAAACATTTGTGAGGGTGGGTTAATAGATGGCATCTAAAACTAGAACATAAAGATACCTGTCCCCAAGCCTGACCGAGACTGAACGGATATAGAAAACCACAGACCAATCTCACTTAGGAATGTTGATGTCAAAATTGTAAATGCGTAAAAGCAAACGGTTTAATAGCACATTTCACCAATCGTTACAGCAAAGAGGGATATATATGTTCTAGAAGCGTAAGAGTTGCTCACTATTGGAGAACGCATTTGTGTACTCCATTCCTACTAGCAAAATTAAGAAGAAAAAAAACCCCAAACCTAGATCTCTAAGATGCAGAAAAGGCATCTGACAAAATGCCACCTCCATTCCTTACAAAAGTGAAATAAGTGATAACATTCTAGCAAAAAAAAAAAAAAAAAAAAAAAAAAGCTCAAGTTTGCATGCATAAAGCTCTTCATTGCAGCCTCGTTTGTGGAAAGGCAAAACGAAGCAAAACAAAACAAAACATAAAGAGGAACCAACTATCCATCAGCAGGTCATTGGTTGAATAAACAATGGTACATGCAAACTCTGCGGTTGGAGAAAGCAGGTGTATGAATGTGTGCACATATTTCCCTATATTATAATTAGAACAAAGACAATAGCAAAACCTTAAAACTGTGAGGAAGGGAGTAGACAAAGTATGGGAGACAGAGTTAAAGCCCATCGCTCCAAATACAGCCACTTTTATTAATTTGACTTTGATTCCGTCAGGCAAATATTTGACATAATTATAAGACAAAATTAAATTTAACAAAAAGTAATTTTTTAAAAACTGAGGGGAAAATAAAGCCAAGGTTATGTACTTACCTGTGGACTGAGTTGGTGGGCCAACCGTGCATAGAAAAACCATTTCAAATAATTTTAAAACAGTAATTTGTGTGTTGTTAGTGGAATACACGCTAGGGACGAAGAGACCTGAACAAAAATCTTAAACAGCTTTTAGGAAAAATATTGCTTATGGCAGAGTTACTGCTATTTTAAGATTGGTGCCCATATATGGTGGGATGAAACAAATGAGTAATTATGTTGGGTCATTGACAACAAAGACTTTCATCCTGAGAAGAAGGATAGGTTGATGTAGGATTGATAAAGTTTAATAAAATCCTGTAGTCTTCAGCTTGAATGGGAATTTCCAGTTTGATTCATGATGTAATTAATCTTTAAAAAAAAATACTTGGGGCGCCTGGGTGGCTCAGTTGGTTGGGTGGCCAACTTCAGCTCAGGTCATGATCTCGCGGTCCGTGAGTTCGAGCCCCGCGTCGGGCTCTGTGCTGACAGCTCAGAGCCTGGAGCCTGTTTCAGATTCTGTGTCTCCCTCTCTCCCTGCCCCTCCCCTGTTCATGCTCTGTCTCTCTCTGTCTCAAAAATAAATAAACGTTAAAAAAAAAATTAAAAAAAAATACTTATTTCCTAATTATTTGCCCTGAAAAGTCTAGAAATTATCACTGAGTAGTAAAGAGCACCACTATCATCTAGAGTATAGTCTCTAAATATCATTTTCAGTTAAATGGAACTAACTAGGACTTCCTGGAGAAATTGTGTTTCCAAATCTGGAACAAGACGTGTGCCATGTAAATCTGGAGCGTCTTGAAATATCAGGAAGCAAAGAAGCTACCAAGAGCTACTGGGGTTAGGCTCAAAGATTCAGAGAGCACCCTGAAGAGACTGGCCAAAAATGCAACAATTTAGGCATCAGTGAGAATTATATCTGTTATAGACTAAAAAGCATAAATCTTGTTTCAATCCAGAAGCTCATAAAAATTTTAGGGAAAAAAAATCCCCAATTCATCACCTTTTGAGAATGCAATGAAATCAGTTCATTATTTTAAAAACAAGTAAAGGCAATGGCAGTAAACATGTCTGACTCTCGTAATGAAATATTGAGTGAAAAAACACATTTTAGAAAAACATGGAAGGAAACATTTCATTTCCATTAAGTTAAGCACATGTAAAACTAATGTGCCACTCAGTGTTAATTATGTATTTTATAAAGGAAGGCAAAGGAATGAGAATTTTCAGAATTTTGGTTACCTCTGGTGGGAGAAGTAGAGCATGATTGAAGAAGGTAAGTGCATACGTGGGTGTTCATTGTATTATTATTATTCTTTAAACTGCTCCCGGGGCACCTGCGTGGCTCAGTTTGCTAAGCGTCTGACTCCTGGATTCGGCTCAGGTCATGATCTCACGGTTCGTGGGATCAAGCCCTGCATCGGGCTCTGCCCTGGCAGTGTGGAGCCTGCTTGGGATTCTCTCTCACTCCCCCTCTCTTGTTTAGATAAACATTAAATACTGCTCTATATGTGTATTCTTTTATACTTGTGAGGGTGTTCACAGTAAAAATTAAATCAAATGAGATAATAGAAGTAGTTTATTACAACCCTCTAGTTAATGGTAAGAAAGCAAAGATGTTGGAGTGTGGCAGATGTAATCAACCCTTACCTCAGTGGGGGCAGGTGGGGAGCCCCAGGCCGGGCAGCAGTGTGGAGGCAGGGCAGAAACCTGCCCACTCCCAGGGAGCTCATCCAGAGACAGCCTGTGGCTCACAGTGTCTGCTCTCCGGCCTGGGGCGCTTAAGCTATAGAGATCTGCTTCCTTAGGAGATAAGATGAGTGCAAGTAAGATACAGGGTCTATGCCTGAACCAGAGGACTAACGCAAGTCTTAAGAGAGCCCGAGTCTATTCACAGCAAACTTGCGTGAATGAATTCAGCTGAAAGAAGCCAATAGGCTCATGTGGAAAATCTTTCTACTCCTTCCCCTCTGCTGGGCATAGGCAGGTTGGCTGGTCTTCATTTATGTCGGCTCCTTCTTCCAAAAGTCATCGAATCTAAGCAATAGTGTTGTTGGTTTAGCAAACATGTGTTGATTTCCTGTTGTGTGCCTGTGCCGGGAGATGGGCAGAGAGGCACAAAGATGAATGAGGCCCAGGTCCATCTGCAAAGTAACGCAGTGGGGACTGGGGGGTGTGAGGAAAAGCCGTGAGGGAAAATGCAGTGCTAAGTCAGGTGATCGCTCACCAATCCATGCATTCACTTAATGGACTTTCACATGCCAATCTCTGTGTTGGACCCTGTGCATCAACTGATAAATCTGACGTTGCCAATGCCTTCCAAGACTCACAGTCCAGTTAAGGAGATGGACAAACAGAAAGTTACAACACAACTGGTAAATCTGGTGATAGAAATTTTCGAAGAATGTCATGGAAATAGAGAACAGTATCTGATGGGACAAGGGGAAGAGCTAAGAGTGGACACTGGAGGGAGATTTTGAGTGAAACATTAGACAATACTAATGGAACAGGTGAAGAATACAGGACCTGGATCCCAGACAGCAGGGGCGGTGTGAAAAAGACACCGAGGCCAACAAACAAAACACCACCACGGCTACTTTGTATGTCGGACATTGGGAGTGGGGAAGATCATGGTAGAGCTTGGCTTTCTGGAGGAAAGTTGGGTGTTTATTTTTTATGTTTTTGAGTTGAAATATAATTAACATACAGTGTTCTGCTAGTTTCAGGTGTTGGATATTTATTGCAAGGTAATGGAGACACCATGGAAAGAGTTCGTGATGGAGAATGACATAATATGATCTGAATTTTCCAATTAGTGCTCTGGAGACTAGCGTGGAGAACAGTTTTGGAGAGACCAGAATGAAATCAGAGTTGCTAATGGAAGGCAGAGAACAAGTTAGGCGTAAGGAGTTCCCTTCTGGATACTTTGTGTTTGTGGGACCTGAGACTCAAAACTCAGGAGAAGTCAGATGGGCAGGAGGTAGTCAGGTCTGAAGATGGATAGAGTCACATGGAGATTCTAAAACAGTGGGAGGGGCCTGAAGGGAAACACTGCCTCCCCGCTGTGGGCTATGTGGGACCCTCTCCGAATGCTGCACTGAGGGACCAAGAGGGTAGAAGAGACACGGTGGTTGGGGCAACACATGGTCAGTGTGGGTCCCGCATGCCTTCCTCAAGCTGGGCAAATCTGGTGGAAGGCATTTCTAATGTGTCACAGTTCCTATTTCCTTGCTTCTCTAACAGAACATGGTTAGGAAAGAACACCACATGTCTGAACTGGATGTAAATCAGATGGAAGGTGGCTCACAAGAGATTTCAGTCCAAATAATAGGTCAGATCTTTTCAGGCTCCATAAAAAGAGTCATAAAGATCAGTATCTACAAAAACCTGAATTCCATTTTCTACTAAAGGAAATTTGAAATCACCCGGGGCCCTTGTCAACTTCATTTTATTGGGGGACAGATGGGGAGAGAAGTGGATCATATCTCATTCCTTCAGTAGGTTATAGAATCCAAGAATCATAGTCTCATGGCTAAAGGGTATTTTGAGGTCAATTTACCTGACCTCCCTTAAGAAACTTGAAATAAATCTTCACCAGGAACAATTCAAGAAAGAATTCCTTCCATAGCCCTGGTAGGGATCAGGACAAGCTAATGTTGTGCAGGCACTTTGGAGATGTAGAAGAGATGGAGTGGGTCCTGGAAGCAGCAACAAAAAATAACACATTGCATGATGTCAACGACAAAAAAGATTATTTTGGCAGTAAGTCCCTTCCAGTGTAAGCTGGGGTTACCTGTGGGCTTGGCAAGAAGAAGAGAAAGATTGCACATTAAGAAAAAGTTGCAAACACAAAAACAAGAATTAAAGGGTGTTATCAAAATATTCCACCCTTCCTACCTGCAATAATGAGGGTCATCTGCGCAGACAATGTATCACCTATATTTACAAAAACCTTTTGAATACTTGCACATTTAATCCTCTACAAATCATCCTTAAACCCAAAATCGTGTCTGATAAAACTAAGACCCAGAAGAGGTAAATGACTTGCCCAAGTTGGCCCAGTTGGTAAGCAGAAGAGTGTAAGCCAATTATGGCTTCGTGGTAAAATATATATAACCTAAAATTTGCCATTTCGACCATTTTTAAGTATATAATTTGATGGTATTTAATTGCATTCGTAATATTTTACAATTAGCACCATTACATATTTCCAAAACTTTTCATCTCCCCAAAACAGCAACTCTGTAACCATTGAGCAATGGTTTAATTCTCTTCTTTCTCTCCCAATTTTGCCTATCCTAGATATTTCATATAAAAGGAATCAGACAATATTTGTGACTTTTTGTCTGGCTTATTTCAACTAGTATCACGTTTCAAAATTCATCCACGTTTTAGCATGTATCAGAACTTCATTCCATTTTAATGGCTGAATAATATTCCATCGAATGTATACATCATGTTATGCTTACTGATTTATCTCTTGATGGACACCTGGGTAGCTTCCACCTTTTGGATATTGTGCATAGCGCTGCAGTGAGCACTGGTATACACATGTCTCTTGGAATTCCTGTTCTCATTCTTTTGGCTATACTCCAAGGAGTGGATTCGCTGGGTCATACATTCTATGTTTAGCTTTGTGAGGAACCACTGAACTGTCCCATGGTGGCCGTACCATTTTACAGTCTCAGCAACAATATAGAGGGGTTCAAATTTCTCCACATCTACTTATTTCTGGTTTTTGTTTGCTTATTGCCTTCCTAGTAGGTGTGCTGTGGTATCTCATTGTGGTTTCGATCTGCATTTCCCTAATGACCAACGATGCCGATTATCTTTTCACGTGCTTATTGGCCATCTGTATATCTTCTTTGGAGAAACATCTATTCAAGTCCTTTGCCCAAATTGTTTTTAATGTTTATTTACTTATTTTTTTGAGAGAGCGAGAGACAGAGACAGAGAATCCCAAGAGAATCCCACACTGGGCGCAGAGCCCAGTGTGGGCTTGAACTCACAAAGCGTGAGATCGTGATCTGAGCTGAAATCAAGAGTTGGACCCTTAACCAGCTGAGCCACCCAAGCACCCCAAGTCCTTTGCCCATTTGTAAACTGGATTGCTTATTTGCTATTGAATTATAGGAGTTCTTTCAGATATTCTGAATATTAACCCCTTATCAGATATGATTGCAAATATTTTCTCCCATCCCATGAGTTGCCTTTTCACTCTGTTGACCGTGTCCTTGGATGCACAAAAATTTTTAATATTGATGAAGTCTTATTTATGCATTCATTCATTCTTGCAGCCTGTGCCTTCAGTGTCATGGTCAAGAAATCATTGCTAAACCCAATGTTCTGAAGCTTTTCCATTATGATTTGTTTTTGTTTTTTGTTTTCTAAGAGTGTTATAGTTTTAGCTGTTATATCTAGGTCTTTAATTCATTTTGAGTTCATTGTTTATATGGGACAAAGTAAAGATTTTTAGCATGTTCTAGTGCTGGGAAAACACATTTTGTGCCAGGTAAGACATTTTCAAATAAAGTATCTCCTTTCCAGAATGGTGGCGTGCAGAGCTTTACAAACATGCTCTCCAGTGAAACAATCACAGCTGTTAAAAAAACAAAACAAAACAAAACAAAAAAACCTAATGTTAAAAACAACCACTTAAAGTCTCTGGAAATTGTTGTGAGGGCATACAGAAAATGAGGAAACATTTATTGAAGCAAACCTATGACGTCACAGAACAGTGAGAGTCTATGAGAGCTGAGCCACAGCACACACCCCCATCACTCTCCCCAGCTAGATTTTCTATGGGCACCTGTGGCCGAGAAGATGGGATTCCCTCTCCCCCATCTCCCAGCCAGAAGCAGCAGTATTTCCCTGGTGAGGGCAGGTCACCATCATTTCTCATCTCTACCTGGGTGTCACTACCACCCAGGTCAGTGCTGCAGAGGATAAATTCCAGGGGAGTGTGGCTGAGAGTTTGGACGCTCCCTGCCTCCACCAAGATGCCATGTTTTCACCTATTCAATGGGGGAGAGAGGTGAGGAAGGCTAATCCTACCAGCTGGTCTATCTCTTTCTTCCATCCCTAATAACTTAGTCACTCTTCTCGATGAAAACTTCCTTCCAACTCTAAACTCCACTTCTATCTATCTACCCCCTGCCAATTTCTTTCCAAAGAAAGCCTTAGATTCCCAATTCAAAGGCTTGGGGATGAGGAAGTCTTAAACTTTTTGCTTATTTCTGAGGTAAAAGCATAAGATATGTCCTAATTATCATTCTCATCTTCCCCACGTTTCTAATGACCAACCCTTCCTCCTAGGACGGCATCCGAGGGTATCCCTCTTTAACACACCTTTGCAGAGGGGGTTGGTATTTTTCCACAGTCTGCCGAGGACAAAACTCAGCCAGGCAATTGACTATATGACTCAGTCAGATGGAGGCAAGGCTGACAACATAGGACCGCTTCACTGTCACCCGGTCACAGATGGCCAGACTGAAGGAAAGGAGCAGCTACGTTATGAGGTGAGCAGAGACAAGTAAGCATCCCAACACATCCATCCCACAGTACACGTGCACATCTGGTACTGATTCCCCACTTCCCATCCGGGGAGGTGTGAGTGTGTGTGTGTGCATGCGCATGTGCACATGCGCGTGCCTGTGCGAGTGTGCGAGTCAGAGCAATCTAAGCGGGTGAGAAGCTCCAGCAAGCGGGCCACGGAGGAGGCGTATGGGACAACTGGGACAAGGTGCAGTGGTACAAGTTAAGAGGAGGCTGCTAATAAAAGTGCTCTCCCAAGGCCATGGTTGGAGGAAGAGGACACATCACACCTTTCCTCTTTGCCTTTCACAAACAATACATGTTAATTTTTTAGAGATTTGAGGAATGAACTTCAGACCCAGATTTGTGCAGTTAGGTGAATCTGCCTCCCATTAAATCTCAATTGCCTTCTCCAGATGGTAGAATTTTGCCTCTTCCTCGTGGTCCTTTTTGAGAACTAATTATCTGTAATATTTCACCTTTGATTTGCTCTGGGGCAAGCCTCATCCCTCGCCACACACACACACACACACACACACACACACACACACCATGAGCTTCTTGCCCTCTTGCAGTCTATACACCCTCCCACCTCCCTCGCTCCTGTTTTCTCCTCCTTCACCCTTCAGGTCCCCAGCTCAGCTGGCCACCTGTCTCCAAGTCCAGTGTCCCAGACAGACCTCCCCTCACTCTCCTCTCCCCCATCCTTACTGTTCTCATGGCCGGCTCGGGGTTTTGTGCTCCATGGGCAGCTGAAGGTACACTTTGGGCTTAAAGAGAAAGATGCTGTGCCATTGGTTCTGAGTCGGTTTTCCAGACAGTCCTGCCAGGGAGTTCATCAGCCTGCAGGCTACAAACTGGCAGAGCCCTGGGTGTGCATCGTCCTCTGGAATTTCATAGACAGGCATTGCTGGGCTTTGGGACAGACTTCGAGCATTTCTGGGCTTCCGTTATAAGACCATCTAAAGTCATCAAAATATCACTGATTCCTAACAGGAATAACATCTGTTTGTGTGAGGTCACCCTTTATTGAGTGTGAAAGGAAGAAGCAAGGAAAGGCTGGCACCAAGTAAAAGTCATGCTATCCTAGGCCAACCCTGTGCTTATACTTCATCTTTCAACACCCGCCATGGCTTCTATGCCATTGCCTTTGAAGTTTCATACTCCTAGGATCGTGACCCTTACTGGAATATGAGCATCACAGGCATTATGGTTAGATGAATTATAAGCATTATTCCTAACGTCAGAAAACACAGGACTGACTGGTGACCTAGACATGCAGTGTCTGTGTTAACTGTGGAAATGTCACTTCCAGGCTGTTGGCCTCCTTTTCTACACCTGCAAAAATGTGAATATTAGAAGGATCTTGGAAGTTCATGACTGTTCCTTAAACACTTATCTTTCTATGAATCAAAGTTTAGGATGTAATCATAAGCATCTTTTTCTTTTGAACATCTTCCCAGAGTTTTATGGTGCTGACACAGGATATGTATGCTATTCTGTTAAAGAAAGTACAATCTTTAAGCAAGTAACACGTTCATAAATCTGCATTGAAGATGCAATAAAAAATGGTCCTGGGAAGAAGCAACCCATTATTCTGGAGTTTCCAGGGCCCAAAGGAAGGGCACAGGACCTATCTACACACAGAGACTCCATCTTCCTCCCACCAACAAAGCCTAGAGACCCAGGGAAATCCAGCCCCTTCTCTGGCTTTAAGTCCTAGGAAGTTCAGAAAAGAACATCTATGTGAGGAGTAGGAGGAAAGAATGTACCTCATAAATTTCACTTCGATCTTTATGAACATGCTCAGCAGAGTTCTTATATAACTAAATATATATGAATAAGTTAAAGGATGATCAAAAGCATCTCAGGTCCTCCCTCTCTGTCTCCTTCTCTTCCTCCTTCCACTTTTCTCTGTCTTTCCAAGATAGCACCTCCGTTAGCACTTTTTCTAGTAAGATCCGATTAGGTTTCCATACTGGGGGAGGGGTAAAGGGAGGTTAAGATTAGGACCCGCAGTCTTCACCCCCGAGGAGATACAGCAGGACCCCTGGCTCTCTGCTCTCACCTATCACCCTCTGATGGAGCCCCTGCAAGATCTCACCCAGCCTCCCATCCATTCTTCTCTGTGAAGTGACCACAAGACGAGTCTCCCATGTGCCTTCTCACTTACCCCCAGGGCCACACTTGCAGTGGTGATAGGACGCCACCCCTTGTACAGGGTTTCACCCTTCAGACTCAAGATGCCCAAACGAATCTGCCTTCTCCTTCTCGGTCGCTGACATCTGTGAAGTCTGGCTCTTTTGTCTTCCCTTAGAAGCATCTCCAACATTTGCCAAGGTCACATAAGGGGAGAAGGATCTCAAGGCCATTTGGCCTCCTTCCCTGCTGCCACACCCCACAGGTGGTCCAACAGCCCCCAGAGGAGGGAAGGTGTGCTCCACTCTGCTGAAAGCTCAAGGTGTGTGTGTTCGCCAGAATCGCCACCTGCCTTCCTGGTTTCCACGCCATCTGCCTTCTGGGCCCCATTGCGCAAATCAGATCTTTCCTCTATATGACAGCCTTAAAGACATTTAAAGCACAACTCTCATCTCTGAGGGGTCTGTCCCTTCCTAGCACTATTCACTCAAGCCTGCATACAACATTATTGACTCCTTCCTTCCCGGGTCGAACCCCTGTGCACACACTTCCCATATGAAAGCCGTGATTCAGGTGTGGTCTGTGAGCACAAGGCCCCGGGAGGTGGTCCCTCCCTCCACATTCCAGGGCCTGCTTCCCAGAGGCCCCAGGGCTGCAGCCAGGAAGCCTGTCTCCTTTGGAAAGCGGGTACATGTGCAACAAAAATGCCTTGGCTCTCAGTGGCATCCAATAGCAACTTAGATTACTACTGATGGGGCCCGATATTTTTTTCTCGTTTGATTTATTTATTTATTTATTTATTTATTTTTAGTTATAATTTACCACCAAGTTAGCTAACATACAGTGTATACAGTGTGCTCTTGGCTTCGGGAGTAGATTCCCATGATTCATACATACAATACCCAGTGTTCATCCCAGCAAGTGCCCTCTTCGATGCCCATTTCCCATCACCCATTTTTCCCTCCCCCTCACCCCCCTGTCAACCCTCAACTTGTTCTCTGTGTTTAAGAGTCTCTTATGGGTTTGCCTCCCTCTCTGTTTGAAACTGTTCTTTCCCCTTCCCTTCCCCCATGGTCTTCTGTTACGTTTCTCAAATTCCACATATGAGTGAAAACATATGATATCTGTCTTTGTCTGACTGACTTGTTTCACTTAGCACAATACCCTCCAGCTCCGTCCATGTTGTTGCAAATGGCAAGCTTTCATTCTTTCTCAGAGCCAAGTAGTATTCCATTGTATATGGAAACCACATCTTCTTCATCCATTCATCAGTTGATGGGCATTTGGGCTCTTTCCGTAATTTGGCTATTGTTGATAGCGCTGCTATAAACGTTGGGGTACACGTGCCCCTATGAATAACTTTTATAATTTTACATCTTTCTGTGAAGGACAGTAATTATCTGAGAATTACCTGAGAATTCTGTAATATAGCTGGGGTTTCTTTTTTAAGTAGGGTAAGAAAAGTGTTTCTACATGATCCCGTACTACCCATGATGGTTAATGTTATGTGCTAACTTGACCAGTATCTTGATATTTGGTCAAGCACCAGTCTGGATGTTGCTGTGAAGGTCCTTTTTAGATGAGATCAACATTTAAATCAGCCAACTTTGAGGAAAGCAGATTACCTTCCATAATGTGGATGCGCCTCATCCCATCAAGTGAAGGCCTTGAGATTAAAAAATGGTCTTTTTCCCAGGAAGGGTGAATTCTGCCTCAAGACAGCCTTTGGAGTAGAGCTTCAACATCACTTTTTCCCTGGGTCTCCAGCCTGCCAGCCTGCCCTGCCGATTTTGGACTTGCCAGCCTCCACAACTGCATGATCCAGTTTCTTAAAATAAATCTATTTCTCTGTCTCTGTGCCTCTTTTCATGCATAGATACAGATACAGCTACCGATAGAGATATACATATGACTGCTTCTGTTTCTCTGGAGAATCCCAATATACTACCCTTGAGAAACCCCTTGAATTACACTTAAAAAGTATATGCTCATCTTTTCCTTTATAACTGTATGCATTATAAAATAACCTTCTCCTTTTGGTTAATTGTATATTGTTCCCCACCCCTCGCACTGTCTCTCCTTCATCCTTTTTGCTCTTTTCAACCTTGTAAAAGAGTTGAAAATCAAGCAGGAATGCTAGCAGGGACTTATTACATATCTCAATGACTCCATAGTCTGTCTTTCTACCTTTCTACCTTGCTTGCTAAATTCTACCAGATCTTTGCAAGCCTGGCTCCCTCTCTTCCTTCACCCCTTAACTTAAAGTTCTTCTCCTTAGGACTCCTCTGACCACTGTCTTTATTTTTTATTATTGTTTTAATGTTTATTTATTTTTGAGAGAGAGAGAGAGCACACTGGGAAGGGGCAGAGAGAGAGGGAGACAGAGGATTCGAAGCAGGCTCTGTGCTGACAACAGCAAGCCCAGTGTGGGGCTCGAACTCATGAATCATGAGATCATGACCTGAGCGGAAGTCAGATGCTCAACCAACTGAGCCACCCAGGTGCCCCTGACCACTGTCATTAAAGTAACCATCACATCACCTACCATAATTAATGTTCTCTGCTTACACGTCTCATCATTTGGTGCTTTTCTCATTGACGGATTAACTGTAGTGGTTTCCATGACCATTTTTGTTTCTGCTTCCACATGCAGAACTTTACTAGGGTGTATGTGCAGGAAGAAACTATGCATGCATTGGTCAAACACGCATTTATGGAACACCATGTTTTTCTGGAATCATTTTAGAGTTTGTAGACACTGTGGTGTCCAGAAAGGCGACTTCTCTGTTCACATATCCTGATATCCAGGAGGGCATAGATGCAGAACAGGTGTTTAATAAAATTCAACATCCATTCATGACGGACACTGTCAGCAATCTTAGGTAGAAAGGAAGACCCTTATTCTGAAAGAGTAGCTACAAAACTCCACAGGAAACATCACCTTTCAGGGAAACCATTGAAAGTCTTTTTTTCTGAGATCGGGGATAAGTCAAAGATTCTATTTGTTACCACTTCAGTTGAACCTTATGATAGAAGCTGGCATATTGGGAGGGAGATGGCAGCATGGTGGTCAGTTGGAGGGGAGGGATGGGTGCCTGGAAGGACATATTCTTGCGGAGTTCTGTGAAGGCTGTTTCTTGAGCCGATTTGGTTAAAGGCATATTTTCTTTGTGGAAATTCTTTCAAATATACCCTTATGATTTGTGCCCATTTTTGTGTGAACATTGGACTTCGATAAAGTATTGACTTAAAAATAGCGGAAACAGTTTGGATGTCCATCAACAGGCAAATGGATATGTGAAGATACATACATTTTGCAACAATTTATTCCACAGTTTGAAAAGAATAAGGAAGATCTATAAGTCCTGACTTGATTTTAAAAAAATCTTGCAACACCAATTAGCAGATGAATAAAGTGAACTGAAGGACATTATATACCACGTGATCCCCCTTCAAGATACATGCAAATATTAAAATAAGGAAAAAGTTTCAGAAAGGAAGTAGGCTGTGGTAGGAAAAAAGGAAAATTCTGCTTTTTACTCTGTTCTTATATTATTCAGTTTGTTTACTAACAAAACGGCATTCATGTTTTACTTGTGTAAAATAAATGCCAATATTTTGAATGAAAAGTTTTTTAATGTGTATTCTTTTTTTGAGAGAGAGGAAGAAAGTGTGAGAAGGGGAGGGGCAGAGAGAGTGGGAGACACAGAATCCAAAGCAGGCTCCGGGCTCCGAGCTGTCAGCACCGAGCCTGACGCGGGGCTCGAACTCATGAACCTCGAGATCATGACCTGAGCCGGTCAGATGCTTAACTGACTGAGCCACCCGAGTGCTCTTATAAACGCCAATATTTTGTAAATGGATGTGGAGGAGAGCCTACGCCGATTTCACAGACCTACACAGGGCAGGGCGGCATGCCTGGGGACACAGAGCCCTGCCTTTGCTGGAGAGGTGCTGCAGTGGTGCGGGGTGAGGGGAAGGGGTGGGCAGTGAACCAGAGGTACCAGGGCTCCCCCTCCGGCACCACGTTCTAGTAGCCAAGTGACTTTGGCAAGTGGCTTGAACGCTGATTTGGCGTCCTTGTCGGGAAGGAGGAAGTAGAAGGCAGTGATGTGAAGGACCCAGTTTTGAGGTGCAGCATCTGACTTTATCCACCTTTTCTCTGCCTCCTGCTCCAGCAGTGCCCATCTGCGTGGGGCCCCGTGTAGATGTGTGTAGGGGAATCAGGCTGTTCAACTCAACTTTGACCTTCGGTCAATTTTTATTCTATCCGAAAGCCAAGAGAAAGCTAGGATCTTGAGGGGCATGGCTTCAAGAGGTGTTGAGTGCCGACTCTTGGTGTGATGGACAGCTGGTTCCTGCACACCGTTTGGGGGGCAGGGTACCCCCAGGTCTTCATTTCCCCGACAGCGTGTCAAGACACAGGCACTGTTTGTCATTTCGTGCCTGAATGGAGAGACATAGTCTGACACCTTTACTTTAACAGGGAGGAACTACAAATAAACAGCAAGGAATAAATCCAAGTTTAAAAATAAACAGTCCACCCAGACAGCTCTTCAGGGCTGCCTTTTGGTGAGTTAGCTGAGCGACAGATCACCCAGCTGCCTCCAGCCAGCCGAGCACCTATCTGTCAGGCCCGCTAATGGCTCAGATGGAGATGGGACGCATCTCCCTCCAGAATGGATCTGCTCCGCCCGTGTTCGAGCTTACTTTGTAATCTGGCTCAGATTTATCTAATCTTTTCCCTCCCCCCGTCTCTTGGCAGACGGTCCCAGACCCGCCCTCCCAGCCAGCACCCGGGAAGGCTCTAGCCTCTCCGTGGCTGCTTGGGGCTGCGGACGCCCCATCACCGAGATCGCCCGAGTAGCCTTAGCGACAGCTGAGATAAATGTGGGCTTGGGGAGCAGAAGCCCCTGCAGAAGTCAGCAGGGGCCATAAAGGAGCAGATTCCCCCCCCCTCCCCAAAAGCCACACACCACCGCATGCAGGCCAAGCCTCCGGTACGTTGTCAAAAGGCATCACTACCTCTCGTTCCGACGGGTCCTCGTTAATCCTTTATTGGAGATTTAATTGGCACCGCCTTGGGAGCGCCTTGTGTTTATAAAATGATATACAACTCCAGACATTCATTAGCACTGTCAGTGCCTTTGGAATGATAAACGACGGGAAGGCTCGGTCAGAATGCTTCTGGAGCTAATCCCAAATTAACTTTTCTATACCCTGCCAAAAAGAAATACGAGAGCAGTGAAGGTTTTATGATAGTCCATAATCTCACGATTAAACAATCGGCTGGAGGGAAAAAAAAAAAAAATGGGGCGATGCATTATGCTTTAATTGCAAGGAAGGAACCAAAACAAACACCAGAGCCTCAGAGCCCTTTGGGTGACAGGGCCTAACGCTCCTACACTGTAACCCAACATCTAGTGCCACACACAGTGTGCCACACGTGGTGTCCATCAGGGGAGCACGTTCAGGCCAGCACAGGGTTGGCATCTGCACGGTTATGTTTTGACCCGTCCACATGGCCTGTCTCCAAGACTGTTGTCACGGGTCCCCTTCACTCCAACGGTTGCCCGGCTTAAACCAGTGGAGTTGTACGGGTAATGCAGTTAAAGTTTCACCTTCCTTCCAAGGAAATAACTCCGTTCTGCTGGAAGAACACCCCGCAGGCTGTGAGAACACCCCCTAGGCTGGAGAAAATACGGAAGGGGACAGAGGGCCTTCGGCTGAGTGGCTGCGGAGGAGGGGAAGGAAAGGTAGGAAAGGCTCTTGTTTGAGCTCCGGAGAGTTATGTAAACTAGAGCTTAACGTCTCCTCCAGACCACCCAGTTTTATCTCTTTAGAAAAACATTAGCACGTTCGAAATGCCTGGAGTAGCTGTGGAAGCCACTGTGGGGTTAGCTGAGGCTCCTATCTCCCTGTACCATTAACAGAAGGAAGCACCAGGATACTTGAAATTCACCAAAGCGATTGCCCCCAACAGTTGACATAAATATTTAAAAATGACATCCTAAGGCCAAATCACTCTTTTCCTTTTACCTCTTTTTAACTTGAATTTAACCAACCCACGTGGACAGCCCGAGTCTCTAAGAACTTTGGAATCGATACCCCTGGCTGTGAAATATCTCTTGCCCTTTGCTTTCTTTTTCACTGTTGGAGTTTTGTGTTTTTTTTGTTTTTTTTTTTTTAATTTTTTTTTTTAACGTTTTATTTATTTTTGAGACAGAGAGAGACAGAGCATGAACGGGGGAGGGGCAGAGAGAGAGGGAGACACAGAATCGGAAGCAGGCTCCAGGCTCTGAGCCATCAGCCCAGAGCCCGACGCGGGGCTCGAACTCACGGACCGCGAGATCGTGACCTGAGCTGAAGTCGGACGCTTAACCGACTGAGCCACCCAGGCGCCCCTGTTGGAGTTTTTAAAAATGTTTTCTTCGAAAAAGAAGTCGAGGTGGTGGGCTTCCAGTTTTCAACCAGGGCAGTGACCTGAGAAGGCCACAGTTGCCGGCCCATTTGCCTTGTCAGTGGCACAGGTAACTGTCCTGGGCCCTGCGTGTGAGGTCACAGACACAGACGCTGCTTACACCGCAGCCCTCGAGGCCGCCATCCCGTCAGGGCCACCTCTTGTATCCATCTAGATGGGTGGGCCAGCTACACAGGCAGCTCCATTTCCCTGGAGACCTGCAGACTCTCAGTCTGGAAAGATCTAAGCCTGCCCATATGCCTGTATGCCTTCCTGTGCTTATGGCCTGAGACACTGGAGGCTTTTCCACCCCAGATGATCGCTTAACCAGAGAACCCACACGGTAGCCCTTCCACGGCAGCCCCAAGCCCCTCTGGTCCCACGGCAGCTGTCTATGCAGTATAGACTCTGAACATGTAGCATCCTGACCCACGTCTTGGTGTCACTTCATATATTCAAACCCAGACCTCTGCCACAGCACTTAGTATGTGTTTGTAAGATGGTAAACTCAGTTCTCCCTTCCCTTCATCTTTATTTTTGTACATGTTCTTACAACAGGTGATTTGTTACCTGCTTATCTCCAGCCTGCCAGCCGACCCCGGCTGTCCTGAGCCGGGGAGGAACAATGCAGAAGGGCAGTGCCAGAAAAATGTTCACCCAGGGATTACCAGACATCGCAGAGCAGACAGCAAGGGCTTCAGGAAGCCCAGAACTTCCTAAGGAAACAACCCCCAAAAGATGTCTGGACAGCGTCTACCCCTTCTGCCTTGACAGTGGCCCTCCCTGTGAGACCCATCTCTTGTGGATGGCCATACTCCATCCGCAGGTAAGGATGGGTCTCCACCTGTGCTCCACATACCTAGAGCTCCTATTCTGGGGACGGCCCTTGGAGCTGCACCCCTCCTCTGGCAGGGACCCAGAGCAGTGGGTGGTCTCAGTCCTGCATGCTTGTGCCTTCGAGTGCAGGACACGGGAACCACGTGAGCTGGACCTCCAGGGCCTAAGAACGGATGGATGGTGGGCGAGGACAGAGTGTGGCAGCGAGGGGGTGGGGGAAGCAGCAGGGGCCCTTGGCACCAGTTTATCTCCTCTCCTCACAGAGTTAAACCGGAGTGAACTGGCATGATAGGACGAATTCTAGAATGCACAGGCAGAGGTAGGGTTGGGGCGTTGAAAGATACATAGGCTCTGTGTAAAATGGTCACTACACTTCCCCCACCTCGCCATCCCAGGAGGCTTGAGTGTGACTCTAAAAAGGCAAGGGACACCTCCTCAGGGCTATCTCAGCCCATCCTGACAGTCCTGGGAAGGGAAGCAGCCCATGCTGCCAGCACAGCAGGGTAGTCACAGAGTGATGGCCACCATGTCCCCTACTGTCCTTGTCCCTGGAAATGACCCAGTCCCCTGGGCACCTTCCTGACTCTGGCTACTCAGACTATTGCTGATGTGTGGGCTGGGGGCACGGCAGAGAAGACAGAGAGAGACATAGGAGTAGAACTGAATGGAATTCACCCAGAATTCTCCCATCAAAATATCTATATGTAAATTATTTTAGGTTGAGCGTCGATGAGAATCATTTTGGAGAAACAGAAGTTTCTCTGCAATTCCACAGTGGGATGGGGAAAGAGAACCAGGTCTTTGCCATCTTAGCTCAGCCTGATCTGAGCAGGTGTGCTATAGTGGGCTGTGAGCCAGCCGGGGGCAGGGGACCCAGCTGCCCCCAAGTGCGCCTGTGAGAACCGGGTCTGTCGGCCGACCCGATGTGGGTCCAGCTCCGCACTTCCTCCCTGGGCGTGACATCTTGGGTAGCTGCTTCCCTTCTGGGGACTCCAGCTGGGGATAATTATACCCTCCTGGAAATTTGTGCTGACAAGTAAGACGACGTGTCTGAGCGGTGTTCGGTGACCCCGAAACAACAGAACATGGAAGGAGGTCGGAAATGGCACCTGGTAGAAGGACTCATCTACTGATCATCCACTGGGCTGCACGGAGGGGCTTCTATCAGTGCTGGTGAGAGCCACAGAGCACCCTGAACGGTGGTTCTCAATCTTTAGTATGCATTTAAGTCACCTGGCTGAGGTGGGGGTGGGGGGCGGTTGTTAAAGGACACAGGGCCAGGCCATACCCTCAAGAATTCTGATTCACTGGTTCTCTGGGTGAGAACCGACAAGTTCTCCAGAGATGCTAATGCTGCTGCCCGGAGGACCACACTTTGAGAACCTCAAATACTCGCCTGCCTGCCTAAGAGCGCAAAGGACCTCTCTGTTTCCACCGCGTTTCCTAATCAAGCACCGCTTATGTGTGGACAGTCTTATCATTTAACACGATGGTTTAATAAAAATGATTTACTCTCAGAGATTTAATAGTCTTGAGCTTAGCTTCCATGCTGACATCAAATAATAAGCGTTTGAGTGTTCTATTCCAAGATGATCTTCGTATTTATATTCCATAGCTGATTTGATTGACTTCAAAGAAAATGTAAAACCATCGTTGTGGTAGGTAACTACCCTGTTCTCTTTCCTTTTTAAAGGAACTATATAATAATTCACTTGTACAAGTATAATGTTTACTCGAGTGAATGGCCAACAAATTTCTTCTCTCTTACCTTGCTATGATTTTTTTTTTTTTTAGGATGAAAAAGTGGTTGTCGATTTTCATCAGATGATTTCAGCATCTCTATGACTTACGTTCGATTTGGTACATCTTGATATTAACCTTTTGTTCTTGGTGTATGTCATGCGTGGTCCTGGTGAATGACAAATTTCATGTATTGTAGGATTCGAGTCATTTTGCTTTTCCGTTACGATGTTTTGCATCTACGGTAGACACTTGAAAATCACAAGCTGTGTCATATATTCCCACATTTCTGTACACAATACAGCTAAAAGGCACTTATAGACTCCTAGCGCTTATGTCTCCATAATGTTAGTACGACTTCTCGGCTTTCTTATGAATTGTATATGAATTTCATAGCATTTGTTAGGAGCACGTTCTCGAATGAGGTTGCTGTCCTTGTTTGAGCTCCCGACAGCAGGCTCTGAGTTGAGGATTTGACTGTAGATAAGGTCTGGGACGTGATTCCTGGTAGCAGGGAAGGACCAGAGGAGAGAGATAGGGAGAGCTGAAAAATCAGGGAAGGAGGAATTAAGGCTTAGGGTATTATTGGTGTGGACAACCAGGGCTTAATCCGGCTGGGAGCCCTCTGAGACACAGGTAGAACATACCTGGGAAGGGTTCTGCCGAGAGGTGGAGAAGCGTTGCTTGAGGGCTGTCCTGGGGGCACGAAATCCAGCTTCTCTATTCTGTCTGCTCTACCTGCGGGCACAGTGAGCGCCCAGGACCTTGGCCCAGAGACCCCTGGAGAGAAACCTCACCATTATGTGGGAGCCGCTTCATGAGCGGGAGCCACTGCCAGAGATGAGCCCAGGAGACGCGTAGCAGCATCAAATCAAATCATCTGCTACACTAGCATTCCCAGGGTGGCTTTTTCAAAGTTTAATTCTGCATTTTATGAGAGATCTTTGCATCAGTGGAAGTACTCATTAACTATTCCCCCAGTAGCTTCTGCCAAATTATCTACATACCGGACGGTGAAGTGGTTCAGGTCAATGATGCAAAAGAAAAGAAAATTGAGTGGAGAAAGTAACCAGTTCCTGGAGTGCCTTCATTCCTAACATCCTGAAAGTTCTGCATGTGATCACAGGTATCTTTAAAGCAGCTTCTGTTTCCCCCGGAGGCACATCTGGAGTCACCCTTCCCTACGTGCCGTGGTCCTAACGCTGCCTATCCCGGACCCTTAACCAGTGCAGAGCCCCGCCAGAACGGACATGCAGCTTTCCCCCGCCCGTCACTGACCCTGCCCCGTCCCTGAGCCTCACCTCCAGCGTACAATGAGGTGTGGAATAGTATCAGGAAAGAAAATGTGGCTTCAGTAAATTGCATTACTTGATAATGAAACTGGCTGCAGATTCAATAGTTGAGACTTTGGAGTCCTGCTGGGATGTCCTCAGTGTGTCAGGATATGTTCTCCCTGTCCTAGAAGCCCTTGGTACCTCTGGAAACTTAGAAGATGCTACCCAAACATCAACTTTGGGTATGGATCCGCCCTGCTGTGGGTGCCCAGTGTCACACCTGATCACATGATCCCAAGAAGGGGTCTTTGTGTGTGAGGCACAGGTTCCAGATTATCCCTCTCTTGGTCCCACTTGCATGGAGCAATGCCAAACACGGAGAGCATCATGAAAAGCGTCCCTGGAATGTTAGTAATCTAGCCCACCTACATACCTGCATGGCTCGTTCCCTCGCCTCTGGAGTGCTTGATATCAACCTCTCAGGAAAGTCTTCACTGACCCCCTTTCCTAAAATAACAAACCCTACTCCAGACACTCCCTTACCTGATTCTCTGCTGTATTTCTTCAATAGCATTTATCGCTGTAGCACACTGTACATATTTTGCTCCCCTGTGGTCTGTCTGTCCTCTCTGGAATGTGAACTCTACTTGGCTGGATTATTTATTGCTAGTTATGGTCATTGGTGTGTGTGTGGTGTGCGTGTGTGTGTGTGTGTGTGTGTGTGTTTATTTAAATCCAAGTTAGTTAATGTATAGTGTAATAATGATTTCAGGAATAGAATTTAGTGATTCATCACTTACATCCAACACCCAGGGCTCATCAGTTACGGTCACTGGTGAAGTCCCAGTGTACAAGGCAGGGTTTGGAACATACAGACACTGCATAATTTTTGTGGAGTAAAGAAAAGGGCAAATAAGTGAATGAGTAAAAGCTTACTGTCTCTAGACTGTGACCACCCACTTTTCTCAGCGGACGCTCAGAGACATGGCTAGTGAAAATGCCAGAAAACTCTGTGAGCCAAAGTGGCAAGTTGTATGTAAGTTAGAATAGGGTTAAAGACCAATTAAATAATCACAGAATGTTAAACTCTTCTCTGGACCTAAGACAAAGGCTAGAAAAGATAAAACAATGAACTCCCACCACAAAGAAATGAAGCCCTGACAGACAGTGTCACGAAACCCGACCCTCTGGTGTGCCAGCTCAGTGCTCATCACAGGAAATCCTGCCTGAGAAGTCAAGGGGGCTCCTTCCTCCCCCGGAACACAGCAAGGGGTTGATGAGCTGACATGGTGCAGCTGAAGCAAGAGATTCAGCTCAAGAAGATTCTGGCTGGGCCGTCCAGGGTATATAGGACTTTGGGAAAAGATTGTTTGCCAGGTCCTTGTCTATATAATCGAAGGTGCAGAGGGAGGCCTGGGTTTGCTCAGCCTTTTCCACAACTCCTTGTCTGGAAATGCCACCCCTTTTCTGATGTTTTTCTGTCCAACTCCTTCTCTGGAAATTGACAACCCCACACCCCAGAAGCTGCCCTGTTGAGTAGGATATCAGAGGGCTCCTATGGAGTCCACAGCCCCCCCCCCAACTTCTCATAAGCTGGCTGAACTCAGATGTGCTCAAGATGTCTGCACAGCACAGCTTCCTCCAGTTACCCCCCAAGACAAAATCATGGGAACCTAAATCAAATTAGCAAACTGATAATCATTGTCTGAATGAAATCTAAAAAATTGAATTTGCTAAACAGGACGCTTATAGGTGCAATCCGTATTCCTGTGCAAACCTGATAGGCTGCCTGCCGATCTCCAGCAGGCGCTCGTCAATAAGTAGGCAGGAATGCTTTCTCCACTTTTTCTGTGTGTGGTGAGTCCTTCACTTAAACAAAAAACTGTGTTTCCAGTTGCTTTAAAGTGAAATTTTAGAAAGAGAGTTCCAGAATTTAGGGTTGAGGCCAAAACTCACCATTTCCTAACAGTCTTGCCATTTCTTCCTAGGAATCACGGATATTTGCAGAACTCTCCCTTGTTCAGGAAGGCATCCTGCTTCACATCAATTTCCTCCTCTCACAATCCTGGGAGGAAGGGAGGAACTCGGGCAGAGATTCATATTCTTAGGTGAAAGAATCCCTTTTTCCAAGGAAAAAAACAAAAAACCAAAAACCGCTTAAGTCTCAGAGTGATAAGTGACTGGCCTGGAACCACCCAGCACAAACTCCAATTCCATTATTCAAGTGACCCCACGGATATAGCCCACCCCGGTCCTAGCACCTGTGGGTGCCCCACCCGGCCCTCCTCAAACTGTCCCCAGACCTCTTGGTTCCCTGTATCCTTGCAACCACATCATCTTGCATTTGGATCTTTGTTCATAAGTCTGTAACTGATTCTGAAAGTAGGCCAGGGTACACATGCAGACGAGAAAAGTGGGAGGACAAAGAAGCTATGGGGAGCACCTCCCTGTGCAGCAACGAAATGAGGGTGTGGACTCCAGATGCTGCTGGCTTCAAGGCTCCAGCGAAATCAACTCCAATTCATATTTTTTTTGGCCTCTGAAAAACAAAAGGCATTAATAAATGAGAATTTTTGAAGTTTTCCAAATCATGGAAGGCAAGTTCAAGGTTGTCTGGCCACCTGCCTTCTTATAGCACAGACATAGGGAGACACTCCACGGTGTCACCACCCTGAGAAGCAGTTAACAGAACCCTCCTAGTCCTTGCCAAGTTGAGGTGAACATCCTTCTCCCTCCAGAAAGCAAGCCAGTCACTCAGTGCTTCTAGAAGATTCCATGGTGACAAAAAGTACCATGGTAGGTGGGACCAGGTGGAGGAAGGCCCAGAATCTGGACTTGATCCTGCAAGCAGGACAGGGCCAGGGATCACCGGGGAGGTTCAAGGTCCTAGGTCTGAGAATGTCAGAACACACATGCCTCCGTGATGATTATGAGGCCCATCTCTGAATGGTGAGGCTCACAGTGCTGGTTCTCTGCTCAGAAATCTGCAGGCAGCCCCCAGAGCCTGCATAAGCACTGCCAAGGCCCCCCTGGAAGTCTTGCTCGAACATGTCACCTGCATGCGTGGAGAGGAGGTGTCTCCCACCCATGACTGCACTGGAGTCTGTCCTCACAGGCCCATTACCCGATGCCCATGGAGAGGGTGTCTTGTCGAGTGTCCCTCCTCCTCCTGGCCTGATGCTCCAGGATCTCAGCCTTGCTATGGATGAGCCCACCCCCAGCCCTCTCCCCTGCAGGGGACCTGAGCAGGAACACTACCGGTCAACAGGCCTGGGTGGTGCCGTGGTCCAGCGAGGGGTTTTGGGTCCCCTCAATGGTTCTGATCTTGCTTCGCTCTACTCCTCACGCTCTAGGCAGACATTAGCAAAGATCCTGGCAGGGCGCACACTTCTATTTGCAGCATGTGGTCCTCAGAACTGGCATGGACACAGGCCTTAAGGCAGGGGGATGGGCTACTTCACGTGAGGGCAGGCCCCAGGGGCCTCGAGTGGCTTGTTACCAGAGCACAGGATTTCTAGATCCTACTAATGAGCCAAGCCTGTGCTTGATATTGTGGGGGCTGTAAAAACCGAACAGATCTCCATAGTCCCTGGCCACCGTCCCCAACGTGGGACTCCAGGACAGCCGCTGATCACAGACCTACATGCCCCGCTGGCCTGTCAGCATCATGTACAGAGGGTGCAGGGACAGTTGTAAAGTGACAGGCTCTGATGCCAGACGGGATCGTGCTTGCTCCTCCGTCTCTCCCTCCCCCGCTGGCCCCATGATCTGGAGCAAGCCACCAAAACCCCAGCTGAGCGTCAGTTTCCTAACCCACATGGACCTCATAAGGCAGTTCTGGAAATTAAAGGAACTGTCTGTATAAATAACGTGCCCGCCCAGGGTCTGGCACAGCATGTGTGGACCGCAGAAGACAGCTGTTCTACTGCTACAGTCCTTGTTGCGGCTGCACGTGGGCATGACCCTCCCACAGGAAGCACAGATTTCCAGACGCCATGGGCCAGGCCCGCTCCTCCTCCCTCCTCGGCTGTGCCGCACAAGCAGAGGCATCTCGGGGGGTGCTAAGGTGCCCACTCCTCAGCTCCCTGGCTGTGGATGGCCAGGGTTCACGGCTCTACGTGTTGAAAGCAACTGTCTGTCCCGAGGTCATGCACTCTCTTCGAGGGCATCCTGCCTCCACTGCCTGGTTGGAGGGTGAGAGGAACTAGGGTCCAGCCCCCGTGCCTCAATGTGGGGCAACTTTCAAAGGCCATAGGGGCTCCCGTGTTCCCTGTGGGCTCAGCAATCCCCCGTTGCATCAGTTTATACCTCTGCCCAGCCTACCTTCTCTCACTCCCAAGCTATTCCTGAAACCTTGTTGGACACACATGTCCTTCCCAGCTCTGCGTCCAGTCCCTGACGCCATGCTTCAGGCTAGAGCCCCAGAACTTACCTTATAACCGACAGCTTGTACCTCTGACCAATATCTCCTCATCTCCTGGTCTAGGACAAGCAACTTTTCATTAAAATCTGTCTAGAACCGCAAGACGGAACAGAGTTTTTGATCTACAGGGAAGGAAACCAAAAGGACAGGATGAGAACGAAGTCTTGTCTTCTCTCCATTCTAAAAAATGATCAGCGTCATACTCAAGAGCTTGCTGTGTCCCCTCCAGTCCTGGCCTTGGAACAGACATCAGGGTCCCTTGGGGCAAGTCTATCAAACTGGACAGTTCCATGTGCAACCTCGGTACCGTCACTCAGAAAAACACCCTGGTGGTCCTCCCTTTCTCCTCCCCCAATCTCTCCCCTAAGCATGACATCTCTAGATGGCTGAAGGAGAATCACCCAATGCTGTGTGCTTCCCTCGATCCCAGGTACCTGACAGAGCATCGATCCTCCTGGAAACCATCATCCTGGAGTCAGAGTGATAAGCTGGATTTGACGTTTCCATTGAAAGATGTGCATCTGTGAATCCAGGAGCTGCCTTGAAGAGCCGCTGTCTTGCACAACCCCATGGATACCTCAGAATGGCTTCTCTACATGGCACAGCTCTTCAAGGCCTCTTGGTCCCTTTCCCTGGATGTCCATGGCAAGACAGCCATCAAAGCTGGTAACTACTGAGCGTCAGATAGCACAGCAGGGCGGGAGCATCAGAAAAGCATGTGGCTGGGGGTTCTGGGTCCTCTGAGATGGAGCAGCGGGCCTAGGGATGGGAGCAGAGGCACCTGGAAGCCAGGGGATGAAGGCGGCACCAAGAGCATGAACTCTAGAGGCATCTGGGTGGCTCAGTTAGTTAAGCGTCGGACTCTTGGTTTCGGCTCAGGTCATGAGCTCACGGGTTCGTGAGTTTGAGCCCCGTGTCGGGCTCTGCGCGGGCAGCTTGGAGCCTGCTTGAGATTCTCTCTCCCTCTCGCCCTCTGCCCCTTCTCCACTTGCGCTGTCTCTGTCTCTCTCACAATAAATAAATAAATAACCTTCTTTAAAAAAAAAAAAAAAAAAAAAAAAGGTGAACGCTATCCCGTTTGCCAAGCACCCGAGACTTTTAAAAAGAGAATGTTCCTGATCACATCTCCTGTTCAGAAAGACCGTCTAGGGCACAGGTGGACAGAAGTGATGAGCTGGGGGGTGGGGGAAGAGGGAGACCAGAGGCACATATCCGCTTATGAGTCTGGTGCAACTGATCAGGGGACATGCACTAGGCACCGCTGATTACTTCTCCTCATTTAGACAGAGTCACACATCAACCTACCCTTTAACAGTGTGTTTACCCTGAGGAGGTCGGCACCCTCTCCCCGCTCCACTTTGGAGGCTGCTTGGTGGAGATATGGGTGATGTGAAAAATCTACGTTTGCTGAACATCTTAGAGGATGATATGATGTGTCTCTTGGTGGTATGACCAGAGTCTCCACATAGAAACCAGGTCTGGAGGATATTCTTTTTCTAGGCAGCACGTGGTTTCTTAGAGACCAGAAACCAATACTACTTGAAAGGCCACACTTCTGCCAATCTTCGCAGCACAGAGACTTGTCCCTGTGATGTTTCTTCTCCTCCTTGAATTGGAGCTCGTTCCCTGAATCAAGATTCTTTCATTTACAAGTGACAGGATCTTAAACCAAAATGATAATCACAAAAGGAACGTACAGTCTCCTATAACATAGAAGATTAGGCTTCAGGCATAGCTGGATCCAGGCACTCAAACAGTCATCATGAATCTGTCTCTCAACTCTCCTTTCACTCTCTCTGATTCTAGAATCATAGCTTCAGATTACATCCAACTGATTTAGCAACAATAGCCAATGAAAACTTCTCTTCTAAGAATTCTCACAAAAATGCCATGTTCCATCTCATTCCATCAGTGTAATCATGACTCCATTCCTAAATAAGTCAGTGTGGTCAGAGGGATGAACGATACTGATCAGTTACTCCTGGAGGTAGGGGACAGGTAGGAGGGGAGGGGAGGGAGGCAAGAAGCCCATGTGGATAGATATTAGGATAAAAAATACTTCCTCAAAGGAAAACCAAGATGTTATTAGCAAAAGGGAAGATAATGAACTCTAGGCAAGTGAAATAAATGGCTACCATATGCATCCTGGGATTTCCTATCCCTTCACAGACTGAGGGAGTTTTGAATCTTGGGCTCTTTTAACACCCTGCTCTTTCCATTGAGCCAAAACTTAATCTCTTTCTTCCTTATCACTTTGCTTCTAGCTCCTAATGGCATTTATTAAACTTTGGACTTATCTTAGGCAAATATAATTCACGGGACCGTGAACTACTTTGGAGCTTGAATCCCATCTTATTTGCTTCTCACTCCCCATTTTCCATGATACGGTAGCCTTTCACACAGATATGCTGGATTAAATATTAGATTTATAATGTATCTCTGCTACCAATATGCCTCGTTTTGATAAATAGAGGGGGAAAAAGAGCATTCTTTCCTGCATCCACACCCACTCTCCTGCCTCAATCCATTTAGGTGCATAAGCAGGGAAGCCATGCTAGTCAACCAAAACCTCAAGATACAGTTGGATCTTAACAGCCACTCACATTTGAGATGACAGACACATATGCCGAGGCTTCTGACATGATCCCCAAAGTTGCGTCCACCATGGGCCCTGTGGTTTATATTCTTTCTGCAAAGCTTTAAGTCTCGCCAAAGGATCTTTCTCTTCTCCCCTGTGATGGGATGGTGAGTCCAGAGCCCAAAGAGGAGCTGGTGCGTTGATGAGCCCCCATCAAGGCCATTTACTATTTATATGTCTTGCTCCCATGGGACAGCATCTCCATGCACCAGACTGGAAATGACAAAACTATTATGTACCATGGAACTTGGGGTCACTTGGGAATGGTAGCATAGATGCTAAATTCACTTATGCCAAGGTCTACACACCAAGAGTTCCTGACAGCTAATGAATGGCATGTGAACCTAAGCCATGACTCCAATTAAGGGTACCAGATCGCTCTGAGGTTACCTTTAGGGACAGGAAGTGACCCGGCAGAGAGATCTCAAACGTGCAATGAAAGTTCCCAAGGGAGTTGATTTCTCTGAAAGCAACAGAACTGTCATTGCAAGACTCTCCTCTTCTGTCTTCGGTCTTCACCTGGGAAGAGTCTTCCCTTAGCCTGGCAGTCCCACAGGGGGCTTGGCCAAGCCTGAGAGTGGAGCGCAAGCTGCTTTTCAACAGCAAGTTCTCCTGTGGGGTCTGGGACAACCGTGGTCTCACACTGCTGCTATAGTTTCGAGAAGGCCTCACCCAGGTCTCGATTCTGGATTCCAGCTCAGCTACCCCCACAGCACTCCTAGAGAGGCTTGTCATAAAATAGTAAGCAAACAGGCATTTCCTGAGCGTTTGTCCCAAGCGCTGTGCTTTTTACAAGGGAGGAATGTGTGTTCAGAGCTCTTGATTGCCTAAGAATCCTGCAAATGTGGTTTGACCAAGCCAGTGTTCTCGGTATATGACAAATTAAGGGAGGAAATTTCCTGCCATCGTTGGCCTGGTTCAGGCATTCATCATTTCTTCTTGGACAATCAGAGATTTTTCTAGTAGTTCCTCCGTTCTAAATCTTACTCTGCCCCAATCTTTCTTTTCCTCATCTTTCTGGAATCATGACTGTATTAACAATAACCGATGTGTCAGGCACTTCAGTGAATGCCTTAGGCCAATGATCTCATTTATTCCCCCCAAAGATCCTACAAAGTAGATCGTACTGTTCTCCCTATTTCACGGATAAGAAACACTCCTAGAGAGGCTTCCACAATACCCTGGTGACCCTGAGTGAGCAAACAGGCTGATATTGAATACAGACCGAACTGACCCCAGACCCCCACCTCTCATTTCCAAAACTCAAATCTAACCTTGTTAACGCCCTGCTTAAAGGATGGGGTAGACTCGTCTCTCTGCTCTTTCCTGCCAAATACGACTATAAGCCCTAGACATCGACACAAGAGGAAAGGATGTTCAACATCAGTAGCCGTTAGAAAAACGCAAATAAAAGCAAAAGCGAGATATGACTACATGCCTAGCGTAACGGTAGAATAAAAGTAATGACGTCACCTAATGCTGGTAAGAGTGCAGAGGAACTGGTTCACTCATTCCTTGTTGGTAGGAATGGAAAATGCGCAGCCACTCAGGTAGGGAGTGTGAAAGTTTCTTACAAGCTAAACATGCAGCTACTACACAACCCAGCAATTGCGCTCTTGGGCATTTATCCCAGAAAAATGAGAAGCTAAGTGCATGTAAAAACCTATACGTGAATATTCATAGCAGTTTTATTCATAAGAGCCAAAACCGGAAACAGCCCAGATGACCCCCTCCTATGAGGAATGGTTACACAAAAGGCGGTTCACCCATATCATGTGTATTAGCAGGGGTCTCCGGAGATAATAGTATACAGACAATAATATATAATAATACAATACGAGAATATAGTGTATATAGTATATGTATTTTTAATATATGTAATAATATATAATCTATAACAATACATATATGTATATATGTAAAGAGAAAGAGAGAGAGAAATTATTACTGTTTAAAAATTTTTTTATTGTTTATTTATTTTTGAGAGAGACAGAGACAGAGAGAGCACAGGGGAGAGGGCAGAGAGAGGGAGACGCAGAATCCAAAGCAGGCTCCAGGCTCTGAGCTGTCAGAGCAGATCCTGACATGGGGCTCGAACCCACGGACAGCAAGATCATGACCTGAGCTGAAGCCGAGTGCTTAACCAACTGAGCCGCCTGGGCGCCGTGAGAAAAATTACTAGAAGGAATTGGCCCATGCGATTATGGAGGCTGGCAAGTCCCAAGATCTGTAGAGAATGTCAGCGAGCTGGAAAGCCAGGAGAGCTGATGACTGAGCTCCAAGTCCCTCAAAATCAGGGGATCTGATGTTGCAATCCCAGTTCAAAAATCAGTGGGCTCTAGACCCAGGAAGAGCTAATGTGTTGCAGTTTAAGTCCAAAAGCAGGGGAAAAGCCTTTGTCCCAGTATGAAGGCCTTCAAGCAGAGGATTTCTCTCTTACTTGGGGAAGAGTCAGCCTTTTCTATTCAGGTATCCAGCAGATTGGATGGGGCCCACCCACATTATGGAGGTTAATCTGCTTTACTCAGTCTACCAATTTAAATGTTAATCTCATCTAAAAACACCCTCACAGACACACCCTGAATAATGTTTGACCAGATATTTGGGCACCCCAGAGCCCAGTCACGTTGACACAGAAAGGTAACCATCACACCATGGGAGACTACTCGGCAGTGAAAAGGAAAGAACGATTAACACATAATAGCTTAGGTGAAGCTCGAGGAAATTATGCTGAGTGAAACAAAAAACGATCGCCAAAGATTATATACTGTATGATTCCATTCACATGACATTCTTAAAGTAAACCAGATGGATGTAGAACAGATGAGTGGTTGCCAGGGGTTAAGATCAACTGGCACTGGGGACAAGAGAGAACGGGGGTAGTTATACAAGGGTAATTCGAAAGATGCCTGTCTCTGATCAGATTGTTTTGTACTTTGGCTGCCAAGGTGGATACAAGAACTTACCTCGGTGATAAAATGGCGTTGAACTGAACACTCTCTTTCCAGACACACATGGGTACAAGTAAAATAGCAATCTGAGTAAGATTGCTATATTGTGTCCATGTTAATATCATAATTTCAATATCACCCCATGATTTTGCAAGATGTTGATCACTGGAGAGAATTGGGTGAAGAGTATACAGCATCTGTCTGTGTTATGTCTCACAACTGCATGTGGATCTATAAGGATCTCAAAATAAAATGGTAATTAAAAATAAATCGTTAGCATAACGAAGGACCCTGTAACAATGGGCTTTTGAGTATTCAAGACTCAACCCTGAGTTGCAGTTTAATCTCCTCCCGTAAGAACATGGTCACACAAAATGAGGGCTCCAAAATCAAGGAAGAAAGGAGGTTGGATATTGGGTGGGCAACCAAAGGTATCTGCTGTAACTCATTTCCGTTTCTTTTATTCTTCCTAGGTTTATCCCATCTTTTCTCAGACTAAGTGAATCTGGTTGTCAATTGGATATACCCATCTGAACAGACAAATATTTCAAGTTTAAGATGTTATTAATGGAATCCCTCTTCCTCCCCAAATTGCCCTTTCCATCTGCTTTTCTCTAAATTAACTGGTGGCATCAGGGGCGCCAGGGTGGCTCAGTCGGTTAAGTGCCCAACTCTTGATCTCAGCTTAGGTCATGATCTCATGGTTCGTGAGATCGAGCCCCGGATTGGGTCCTGTGCAGAGTGTGCTTGGGATTCTCTGTCTCCTGCTCTCTCTGCCCCTCCCCCACTCACTCTGTCTTTGTCTCTCTCATAATAAATAAACTTAAACCAATTATTTAGTTAACTGGTGGCATCGGCTCGCCTTTGTCACCTCCTCTAGGGAATGTTTCCTCCTGTATGCCTCCTCTTAGGCTCTAATCTACCATCCCCCTGTGCCTCACATTCTTCCTCACACTTCTAAACCATCTGTCACTCCCTGACCATGTCTTACTTCTCTCTCAGATCTTAGCCAGGGTGTAATTCCTTCCTGCTATGCTTGAGAGGCGTGTGCCACCATTTTCTATCAGCATACCCTGTATATCCTGGCAAAGGTGCTACGTCTTTTCATTTCACTCATCTGTTTCTTCTCTAGACTGTAGGTTCCAAAGCCAATAGTCTCAGACTCAGCGACACAGAGGAATCACTGGGAGAGTTTTAAAAGCCGTCATGTCTTGGCCTGCCACCAGATTTTTTTCTGGCTTAAGTTGTCTCTTGAGTAGCCTGGGCATTGGAATATTTGAAAGCTCCCCTGGTGATTCCTCTGTGTAGCCAATTTTGAGAAGCACTGTTCTAAAGCTTCTAAGCCTAGCTGTCCACCATTGTAGTCCTACCTTCAAAACGGAACTGCACACACAGGAAGTCCACAGATCATCATAAATTCACGCATCGCCTGAACGGGGCAAGAAGTGACATAGATCACGATCTCCTTGGAAGTCCTTAGGTCCCAGGGTCTGTGAACCTCCTGAGATAGATATAGGATGACTTACCTCTGAAGAAGAGTGGAGCTCACCACCCTTGTGGATGCAGCCAGACCCCTGTGGGAGCTGGGCCACACTCTTCTTCTCCCCACACTCTGGCCCGAGAAACCTGCATCCCAGGGCAGAGGCCCCTGCGTGCTGGGCTGGCTGGCACGCTTTTCTTTCATGCCCTGAAACACAGCAGACTAAGCCACCCGACGCTGGGTTTGGCAACGTTAAACTTCTTGTTTCGGGGCATGAGCCAGGATGTGAGATTCGGTGATTTGCAAATGGAATCTACATTCGACAGATGCCAGCGTATGTGTTTGTAGTCCAGCGGCCGTGTCACTTGCTGCCGGCTGTGCAATGAGGCAGCAGAACAAAAGCCCTGCTGCTGAAGACAATCAAGTCACAAATAACTGGAAAGACACGCACAGCTTCTTTCGGTTCCAGCCTCAGTCACTCCAGGCAGATGTTCGTATTGTCTCAAGTTCTTCAGAAAGAGCTTTCAAAGACGCAGACCGGAAGGTCAGCTTATTTCCTCCCACCAAAATGAGCTGAAATGTATTTTCTGGATGGACGGAGTTGAGATCATTTGACAGGGAGCCCAGAATAGCAGATTTTTAGGACTCAGAACCATTACTTAGCCCGGTGACCTCATTCTACGTCTAAGGATACTTATAAAGAGAGGAGCTAAATGTTCAAGGTTCAGAGTTAAATGCCTATTTCCTGGCAGAAGCAGGAACAGAAGCCACAATGACTGGAATAGAATTAAAGACGTAACTTCGAGCTCTTAGCACTTTTCAACAAATAAATGACCGCCATTCATTTATCCATGCGTTCAAAAGCATTCATTGAACACCTACTATAAACTAAATATAAACAACAAGGCACCGGGGATTCAGAGATGCCAAGTGGAATCCCGCCCTTAAGGAGGAGGAGAAAAAAGGATAAACTGGAAATAAAACAGAGTGGTCATGGTGTGATTGTGGCAAGCATATGGTACTACTGAGGCCTTGGTGGAGAGACCCCTAAGTCAGGGGTGGAGGTGGGGGAAGAGAAGCCAGAACATCTGGCTGAAATGACCTGAGGAATGTGCAGAAATAGAGGAAATGAAACGTGTGAATGGTTAGGGCTTATGAGAGGGAAAGCCATGAAACAAACAAAAAAGCATAGATGAATCACTTTATAACATGTAAGTGGAGAAAACATTACTAACTATATATGATTCAAAATCCAAAAGCACTAGAAGATTGCTAAGTCTGACTGCATTGTCCTTTACAAAAACAAGAAACATCATAAGCAAGGCGAAAAGACAAGATACACCGGGGAAGAGACAACTGGGACAGTGTAGGTGCTAGGCACCGGGCCTGGTCAAAAGCTTGGATTTATTCTTAAAGCGATGAGAAGCCGCTAAAGGTCCACAGGCATTGAAGTCAGCTCACAACCAAACCTAGGTTTTCGGACTCTTCTGCATTTTATGGGCGTCTCACCTGAGCAGCACCAGCAACCCATTAGACTCACTTGTAGAATTTAAATGCAAACATTCCTTATGCCTGGGCCCTCACTTCCAGAAACTCTGGCTTCCTTGGTCTGGAGTGAGCCCCCAGGCTTCATGCTTTCCGTTTTTATCGTTGCCGGCTAGGTGATCTTAACATGGACCCAAGATGAAAACCCCTCACCAGCTGAGTTTCCAGCAGCCTTCCAAGTGTTTTTTGCCTTCGGGGATGTTTCAGACAGCTTGCCTGTCTTTTCTTTTCAATCTTTTTGCATCCTAGCAAAGAGGGGATCAAGGTGGCCACACTCCCAGCTACCTGCCCAGGGGGTCATTGTAACACAAAGTCCCTGCTTCCTTATACACCCAGTATTCTCAGTTTGGTCCACTTGGCCCAGAGGCCCAGGAGGATGGTGTTGGCAGATAACAGAGAGGGGTTAACATTTCAGTAGCAGAAATAATGAGGTCAGGGAGACTCCCCATACCTACTGCAGGGAGAAGAGGTGCCTTCTTTTTGTCTTAAGAACCTCAACTTTCATCTTGATGGAAAGAACTTTCCCGAATGGTGCTTTTATTTTTTTTAATTTTTATTTTTTTTTAATTTTTTTTTTTAACATTTATTTATTTTTGAGACAGAGAGAGACAGAGCATGAACGGGGGAGGGTCAGAGAAAGAGGGAGACACAGAATCCGAAACAGGCTCCAGGCTCTGAGCGGTCAGCACAGAGCCTGACGCGGGGCTTGAACTCAAGGACGGGACCGTGAGATCATGACCTGAGCTGAAGTCGGACACTCAACCGACTGAGCCACCCAGGCGCCCCCCCGAATGGTGCTTTTAAAACTCTCTCTTTGGAGGTAAGGTATCTGTAGATTTTACTCTGAAGGGAAGGTGGGAGGAATCGGAATTCTGTAATGTATCTTCCAGTTTCTATGGCTGGAAGAGTTCTAGGACCAGGAGGTGATGGGAAAAAGAGCTCCTGGGCTCTGGCCCTCTCATCCCCTGCTGGGCCACTCCTGTGGACACACTCCTGGCTCCTCACCCTGCCCCCAAGCTTGTGGTGTGCTCCACCTTCCCTGAGCTCCAGCCTATGAACATGACATGCCTTGAGGATGCACACAGGACTCCTGTGCTCAGCAGTCCTGCCTTCCCTATGCACATCTGATCCTTCCTTCCCAGGGACAGTCCCGACTGATGGCTTCACAGCAGACAGCTTTGAGTTATCCTTGAGACAGTCGAACACATCTAGGTGGCTCATGACAAGTAGTCCCCAACAAGAGTTAGGTTCCCTTTCTTCCCCCTCCATCACTGCCCACGCTCAGTCATGACCAAGTCCTATATAGTCTAGTCCCCAAGTAGCTCCCCAAACCATTCCACTCTCTCCATCCCCTTTGCAGGTAACTGCAAAGGTGGAAATGCACGGTGAGAGGAGCTGAGCTGGGTTTGAGTTCTGGTTGCTCAGCCTACTGATCTGATTGTGGGCAAGGGACTCGTCCTCTCTGGGCATCAGATTTCTCTCTTTGGTGTGAAAAAACTCCAGACCAAACGTAACATCCCCTATAGATGAGATATAACTTCCAGAACCCCCAGCACATGCCCTAGGTCCCAGCCACACAGCGGCATTCACTGCTGTCCATCAGACCAGATCCTCAGTCCTCCCAACTTTGCCCGCATTAAAGTCCTTCCCTCCTTGTGGTCTATTATTTCTATAATGATTTAGGTACATGTCAAAGTCCCCTTGGGATGAGTGAACCTCTCAGGGAAGGGATTTTCCTTATTTATTGCTGTACCAGTGGATGTAGCCTAGAACCTGTTGGGTGATAGGTGCATTTAATAAATGGTGTTATCAATGGCGCATTGTAATATAATATTACAGAATATTATCAAAGTAGCTTCACATGAACGTCACTTCAGTCAATATTTAAATTTATTGAATCTGTCATAGGGTGCTCCTGAAATAAAGGTCTTTGATATTTCGAAGGACTCTCATAACTTAAGTGTGCCACCCCAAGAGTAAACTTCCAGAATAAGATAAACATTAACTCAGCTTTCTAACACTTACAGCTATCTTTCCGTGGTTCTTTCAGGAAGGCATAAATTCCGTTTCTGGAGAGGGATTGAGCAGAAGCTGGACAAGGAGTGAGGAATGGCAGTCCCTGAAGAGGTGAGTGCAGAGGATGAAGGGTAGTTAAAGGTCTTCAAGGTCACTTCCTTCCAACTTTGAGACCCATTAACTCGACACTACCTTGTTCTCATAGTGGCTCCAAGAAAATTGAACCCAGATTCACAGGAGAGTGACTCCAAAAGCAGGAGCTCCCACATGGGATGAAATCCAGGGCAAGACCTTGATGTTCCTGTCTGTGAATTCACCTTGTCTTACCTCAGTTTCAGCCCTGGCCTGATGCTGTCCGTTTGTGTCAGGCCATCCAAGTGACTATTACATGGGCAAAGACCTTTAAGGATGGCCCTCTTTCCCACCTGCCTCTTTCCATGAAGGATGCCCTACCAATTGGCTGTGCTCCCTAATCTTTGTCCATCGGGTTTTCCAGTCTCAAGGCAGGGAGCACTCTGTAACCTTGTCTAGAGCTCATTACCATCTTCATAGCAGAAACTGAGGTAGGCTGGTGAAAGACAAACCCAAATGAGCCCTAGATTGCCCACATCTCCTTCATGGAGGATGAGTTACAAGAGCACAGTGAACTTCCTCCAGCTGGAAAAGCTAGAAGACCTCACTCAACCTGGTCTGCGCCCTCCCCTGCACCAAGGCTCTGTGCATTGAGGCAGGCCCAGGTCAGGGCCTCCCCTATAATGTCCTCACGTCCTGACTGCAGACAGGATCCACCTGCCTTATACTTATAAGTCTTGCTGCCTAGACTACACTCATAGTCCCCTTCCTTCCCCTCCATTAAGCCCACTGCCATCAGCTTCTGCTTACCAGTCCTTAGACGTTCTGCCCGCCAAAATCACCAGTGCCGTCCTCATCACCAAATTCACAGCCTTCTCTCAGCTTCTACGGAGGATGCAGACCGCCTCCTCACACTCAGTTACTCTGCTTGCTGAGCACACGCCTGCACTGTAGTTCTGTGGTCATGAGACAGTTCTGGCTAGTGAAGCAAGCATCACTTCCAGACAGGCACGTGACTCCCAAATGTGACCTCCCAGAGCTCTTCCTTCCGCTGGCTCGCTACAGACTAAAGTGATATCCTTGAAAACCAGGTGTTGAATGGGGGCAGAGTGCCAGAGGAGGGCACAAGATCAGAGGAGCCTGAGTCCCTGAATGGTCACCTGGAGGTGTGCACGAACTGCCCACATTTTAGACTTCCTATGAACAAGAAATGAGCTTTGTGTTCAGGTCCCGAAATTTGGGGGGTTATCCACTATTTCACATACTGTCAAAGTTTCGTTCCTTGTGGGCTTCTGTGCCATCTGATACTCTTGATTCAAATCACTGTGCTTGGCTCCCTGACCCTAAATTTTACCTTCTCAGCCAAGGTCAGTCTCCCCTGGGCACTACCCCTCCCCAGCACTAAGTAGCATTGGTCCCTAAAGAGGGCTGGGAGACCCCCTGGTGAGCAGCACAGCATTGTGGCTAACCTGGCTCAGTTTGAGTCCCTGATGATGTCCCTGCCTATACCAGTAGCAATAAGCTTGGTTGCCTTGGACATTTGACATAAATGGAAAACCTCAAGTCCCCGTGTGGGGAATCTGGAGGCAGATTTATTTGGTTATTCTAATGTCATCTTTTTAAGTTTATTTATTTACTTATTTTGAGAGAGAGAGAGACCCAGTGGGGGAGGGGTAGAGAGAGGAGAACAAAAGATCCGAAGTGGGCCCTGTGCTGACAGCAGAAAGCCCCATGCGAGACTTGAACTCACAAACCGTGAGATCATGACCTGAGCCCAAGTCAGACTGCTCAACTGACTGAGCCACCCAGGTGCCCCTCGAATGTCACTTTTTAGAGCCGGAAGGCGACTGGGTGTTGGGCCCCTAATAAATGGCCATTCGAGATTTGGATATGGGGGATGGGACTACGCGTGGTTTCTCTTTGATAAGGCAATTGAGTTCCAACAGGAATACATGTTTATGGAGAATAACGGACCATGTCCCTTCTGAATTGTTACATCCTTGATCTGAGCATGTGCTTTGAAGAGGAAGGGTTGCTGGGATGGTAGAGTCCTAAGTTATGGCTCAGATGTGGTGTAGCTTCTCACGGAGCCCATGGCCCGGTCCCACCTGAACTGCGCCTGGGGCAGGCCAGTCTCACGTATCCCAGAGGGGGTCCAGGAATGTCACAGTTCTCGGTGTTTTCAGCTCTCTAAGGAGCCTTGGCCAGACTCTTAGCTCTGGGCAACAGGGGGCCAGCCTTTCACAAACACGGCACCCCCGTTAGCGCCCACAGAGGCCCGGCAAGGCATGCTGTGGCCAGTCTGAATGCTCTGTCCTGAGGGAGCCCAGACCTGCGTGAAACACGGGGCCGAAGGCTAGAAGTCAGCCCAGACAGCAGCCCCACGCCAGCACACGCCCCAGCGATGCCCCCAAGACAGCAGCGCAGAGAGCTTCTGGGGTTACAGACCATGACCAACATCAGAAGGGCTCCTACAAGCCTCTTCCGAGCCATGTAGGCATCTGGAAAGAATTGCGGTCTGGGCTTGGAAACCATGTTGAGAATGACATTTTCCTATAATATCCCCATTTTAAATAGGCACGCCATGGCAGCTCTGAGTCTGATTTTGAGGTCTAAACTCTGTTCAAATTTACATTGACTTGGGAAGAAGGGGAAAAAATATATTGTGGGAGGGAGCAACCAGTGCTGGGAGGTACAGCCTGTCCCCAGGCACTGTCGGACGGCAGGCACAGCAGACGCTCCAGGCCTCCCTGGAAGAGGGACAGGACTTTGGCAGGGCTCCTGAAGGGGGCGCCTGCTGGAGACCAGTCCCCCTGTATTTGTACACAAATGCAGGCTGTCTTCTCTCCCTCCTTCACTGAAGGGGCCTTGCTCCTGTTTCCTTTCCCATCCCAAGCAGAAGCCAAGGAAGCAGCAGTTCTGTAATCAGAGAAGCTTACATCCCTAAGGAATGGGTGTTACCAGAAAGTAATCCCTACTGAGGAAAGACTACACGTTCATGGGACGTTCGGAAGGCAATGCTAGGTGAGGGTTCTTACTTTTCCCAATAAATTACCCGTCATTCTGTAGAGGCCCCCAGGGTGGGTGGCTGGAAATCACTTCTCTCTGGTGCCTCTCTTTGGTTATGTCCCCTCCCTCAATGGGAGAGAAAGCCCTCTGAGTCTCCCCACAGATCAGGGCTGGCTAGGGCTCCTTCCCACCGAGCTGTAGGTGAGAATGAATTCAGAACGAATGCTCTACAGGAAGGAAAGTAAGCCTTCTCTGTTCACTAACAACTCTCCCTTTGTACCTTGTGGACATGGTTTAAAGCTCATGGTTTCCATCTCTAATCTCCCTCCTTTTTGCCAAAGGACGGCCATAGGGAGGGGAGAAGTGACCCTGCCAATGTTCCCCAGGGCAGTGCTATTAACCTCATCCCCACCCTAGGGGAGAAGGGGTGGCCTCCCCAAGCCCACAGTGCACACCCTTCTCCTCAATGCCGTGTCAACTCTGGAGCAAGCCGTCTGGAGCTTTCTGACTTCCTTGTCCCGACCTGGAGATTTTCACCCCCCACCCCCACCTCACATGCACCTGTGCGCATGCGCACACCCTGATGGTGGGCACCCCTGCTCCTTTCTCAGGTCTGCAGTCCGAGGTTCGTTTTGAATATGTGTCTGGGTCCTAGACTTTGGCCGCTAAGATCTGCGGAAGAAAATATAACATTTGTGCCAGTTGGGTGGCGGATACGACCTCAGGCTCCGTGTCACCAAATCCTTACTTCCAGATGTCTTTATCCTCTTTGTGCTCATTTTGCATCTCCTGGGAGGGAAGTGCAAACAGCTCTTTGGCCCCAGTTGGTGCACGTATAGAGTATCCAGGCCTGGTTGTCGAAGTTGGCACTGCAGGGTGGGTTTAGTTCCCCCTTTGCCGGTCCTCTGATGGCTGAGCTATGCTTCTGAGCATTGTCTTTACGGCTCTGGTTGTGGCCCAGCTGCACCCAACACACTGTTGAGGATTCTGATGGGGCTGTGACAAGACGTGACACACTTTGACACGGACGGTGTCTAACTGATGCTTCTAAATTTTGTAGCAATACCCCTGTCAGGCCCCAGTTGTTTGTTGCCATTGTCCCTCAGTGTCAAGGTGGTGGGCTTGAATTGGAGAATTGGAGCCACGTTCCACTATATATATTTTTTTCTTTCTGATTCTCAATAGCGTTGATGTTCTCCTCTTCTACCAAGGTAACTGAAATGAAAAATGAAACCCAGGTGTCCTTACCATCGTCTAGCCAACCAATGTTTGCTATGGAGATTGGCTGAAAGCAATCTTTCAGAGTTTGGTCTTCCGGATCTTCTGGAGAAAACACTCTTTACAGTGAAGGAAACTTTCCCTTGACCATATGGAAAGCTTCTTCCAACATACTCTGGGACATTCTTTGATATTTATGTGCCTTTTATCCCCCACTTTTCTACCTGTGAAGGTTTGATGTAGAGAAGAAAAGCTCACCCAGCTCATAAATATAGATTTGAGGGGCGCCTGGGTGGCTCAGTCAGTTAAGCGGCCGACTTTGGCTCAGGTCATGATCTCGCGGTCCGTGAGTTCGAGCCCCACGTCGGGCTCTGTGCTGACAACTCAGAGCCTGGAGCCTGTTTCAGATTCTGTGTCTTCCTCTCTCTGACCCTCCCCCGTTCATGCTCTGTCTCTCTCTGTCTCAAAAAAAAAAAAAAAAAACAAAAAAACAAACAAACAAAAAAAAAAACGTTAAAAAGTAAAAATAAATAAATAAATAAATATAGATTTGAATCAGAGCTCTTCCACTTACTAGGTCAATGACTTTGGGAAAACCAATCAACTTCTCCGATTGTCAGTTTACCCATCTATAAAATGGAGTGGGTAATAGCCACCCCATGGGGGTTTCTGAGAATTAGACAAAATAGGTGATGAGGAAATTCAGGTTTTAGCAATCCACAGTGCAAATTAGGTCACATTGTCCTTGATGCCATAAATTTTGAGAGCTCTGAGTTGTTGTCATCAGTTCCTATGGGACCTCAGTGCCCCTAATGTTCCCACCTTGAGTGTCCTTGGAGTGGGCTCAGGACTGCTCATCTCTTCTCAGAAGACTTCACCTCCAGCCTTCTTGAATCTGTGCCCTCTTACCTTCCTCAGCAGTCCTGGGGGCAGACCTTGCCCTCCTTCTACTTCTCTGTTCCTAGTATTCTCTTCAGCAACTTGGCAAATGTTTTCGGTGAGTTTGACAACACTGTGCTCAAGATCTGTGAGAGGAAGGAATCTAATGTGTGAGGAGTGGCTTTGACTCTGTATGTGCCCTTCTCCATACCCACTGTTTCAGGCTCACTCTCTATATGTCCTGTCCAGCATTCACTGTCCACCCACCATCCGGCCCGCCTTCCTGGACCAGGGATCATATGTGTCCCAATGTCTTGGATATTCCAAGTGGTGCCTGTGAACGCGCTCTCAAAGTTCACATTTTGCCCTAGGCCATTCTTCCTTTACATTGTTCCTTCTGCATAAAGTGAACTTCAGGCCATCATGCCCTTCCTATAGTCTCTTGCACTGAGTGTCCTCATCTTGTCCACCTCTGGCAAAAACTGAAAAATACTTAAGAGTTTTAAAGTGGCATTTCCTCCCCAAATCCTATTTGTTCTATGCTCACTAAAGGAAAACCAAATGAACAGTAACAAGCAAAGAAAGGTAAACAAAACAAAAGCCATAGCAGCTCAGTCAGGGCACCCTGTTTCGTCTACATGGAGTAAACAATGTTGGGAAAATATGATCAATTCTTAACTGACTGTGCAGGGGGCTGATTGCCTGTTTAAAAATAATAATAGACCATGCATTTATAGGAAATTGCAAATTTCCATCCATCGGAGGAAACTTCTGGAACTACACAAGAGGCACCATCTTGTGTGTCTTCTGCTCCATCCGAACGTCAAGGCAGGGAACAAGGCAGGAACAGTGTCAAGGCAGAAATGTTAAACAATTATCAATAAAACATGGTGTTTCATCTCTGTGAGTTAGAACAGCAGATCCCAAACTCAGCCCAGACTGTCAGTCACCTCTTCAATGGGCAAAGCCCACGCAGTATGGAAGGGGGAAGATAGAGGCTGTAGCTAGAAAAAATAAAATTGTTAATTTCCTTATTTCACATTCTCATCAACAATGACAACAGAACTAAGTCTGCTGGCAGAAAAGGAGTGAATGAGAAGGCGGGGAGAACTCACAAAACAAGGGTGTGATGAGCCATACCCTTACTCACCAGACCATCTGTGGGCCTCTTGGAGAGGAAGGACGATAGGCCACCGAGTGCCAGATCCATGTTGCGTAGGTTTCATTTTTCACATTTTAAAATAAAGGGTCTTAGCCGAGCAGCAGAAAACAATAGCAGATTGTTTTAATTGAGTCTAAACTTTTGCCCGTTTTTTTCAGTCCCAACTTGTTTTGTGTGCTTAAATTGTTGTGCTTTTTGTTTTTCTTACACTTGAAAATGACATCTGGAGCACAGTCGTTCTATTCTAAATAATTAATTTAGGAATAATATGAAATTAGATTTGAATCATGCTTTGACAAGATTTGCTTGATCTCCACAAACACTAATCTCTCCCCCTTGTTGTCTAATTTATGGAAAGCAGATAGAAAGAGGCACTTGATGTGCCATTGCTAAAGAATGAGCAAAGACCAGAAAATTCCGCAGGAGCTCAGGAGCCGCTCCCAATCCTAATTCACATCAGTCGAACAGTCAGCAATGTCGCCCTCACCCATATTCTTTCCCTTTCCCTTGAGCATCCTTGAACTTGATTCACGTTACTCCTGCTCCTTGGAAATGTGTAGGTTGGCAGGGGAAGGGTCTCAGGCACACGGATGTCAGATTGACATGAGAAGACCTCTGAGGAGATAGTGCTTCACAGGGAATTTCCATCAGGACACAGGGTGTGTGGAGTGAATGGGGACAACATCCTCAGAGGAATGAAAAGTGTTGAGAGGACCACCTCCAAAGAGAAAGTGAAGCATGAAGTCACAGTGAAATAAGTGACTTTAACCACCCACACAAGGGATTGTTCTAAGGGAAGCTTACTAAATGCCACGATGGAAATAGACATTGGTTTCCATGATCTATCCCCAAGGAAAGTAAACCGAGTGTAAAAATGAACATGTACTTTATAAGTCATGCCTTAGAGATGCTTTATACCTATTATATCATTTGATCCTTGCAACAGTCTGAAAGGTAAGCTGTACCCTTTACTTTTTTTTTACACAGAAGGCAAAGATACAAGGAAAATCCTGAGTTTCTCCCTCAGAAAACCCGAGATTGCACCCAGATTTTATCCTTAACTTGATTTATGTCTCTACACCTTTCCAAGTCACTGATTTTGACATGAAAGTTTTGAGGGGTGCCTGGATGGCTCAGTCAGTAAAACGTCTGACTTGGGCTCAGGTTGTGATCCCACAGTTCGTGGGTTTGAGCCCTGCATCGGGGTCCGTGTTGACGGCTCAGAACCTGGAGCCTGCTTCGGATTCTATGTCTCCCTCTCTCTCTGCCCCTTCCCCACTTTCTCTCTCTCTCTCTCTCTCAAAATAAATAAACTTTGAAAAAATTGAAAAAATTTATGAAATGAAAGGTTTGATAATGACTTCACTGGGCTGTTGAGGAGTAAGTACAACAATTAAAACAATGCCCAGAACTTAATGGAACACACACACACACACACACACACACCACAAGGGTAGCTATTATTACAACAGATTTGTGAAAATTGAAGTCTAGAGAGATAATTTAGCTTGGTCTAGAATATACTGAAAGTAAGTTGCCAATGCAAGTAGTATCTTTATTAAGGCTAAAGTCCAAAACTTTCTCAGTATGTCAGTTTCAACTACCAAAAAAACAAACAAAAACAAAAAACAAAACAAAACAAAACTATTATGAAGGGTTGGCAAACTTGGTAAGCCATCCTGAAGATAGCAATACGACAAAATATAAGTTTAGGTACACGTTTATTCACTGCGTATCTGACATGTTAGTATAGAAAAGACTGGAACAAACACCCGTGACTGTCAATAAGGAACTGGTAGAATAACCTTTGGTTCAGCCACACAAAGATTAATCTGAGGCAATAAAAATAAATAAGAAATAGTGCCACATGTTGTTATCGTGTGCTCTCCAGGATATAGTTTGAAGAGAACAAAGCAAGATAGGAAAGAAAGTATGTATGTTATGCTACCACTCATTTAGAAACAAGAGGAATACACATGGATGCAGATTTCTCCATATTAAACAAGTATAAGAGACTTCCGCTTTTGGAAAGATGGAGTACTTGTACGTTTTTCTTATTCTTCTTGCTAAGCAAAACTGAAATATTCGATAGCACATATAGAGCAAACATTAGACGGACTATAACGTAGAGAGAAGAGAGAGCACCTTGGGAACTTGGGAACCAAGGACCAATTGTGATTAGTTCTTTGGGTTTTCATTTTCCTCATATTTTCCAAACGTGGAGCTGAAGGAGAAGCCAGCTACCTAGAAGTGTTGATGGTCACAGACAAAACAAAATAGAACAAAACAAAACAAAAACCAAACTAACAAAAGCTTACTCTCCTAAACCAGATGACTATGAAAGAAGCAGCCTAGAAAGACAGAATAATGACCCTACTCCAGTCAAACACCCCAGATAAAAAAAGTGACCCCACCTACTTCCATACCAGCAAAAGCTGAGTGAAGAGCCTAAGCTTCACCACTCTGTCAGGGGGCACCCCAACACCCTGGTTGATGTAGTGTCAGAGAAGGCCCAGTGGGGAGCCAAGACTTTCATCTCTCCCAGATTATAGAGCCTCTCTCTATGCAGAGAGTCATGGAAACCATATGTGGAGCCTGGGCTTCCATTTTTGCCATGCGGTGATGAGGCACCTTCCCTTCCCCACTGGGGGTGGTGACAGAGGAGGTGATAAAGCAAAGTCTGGACTCTCACCACCACTCAGTAGTAACGAGGCCACACCATCTGTGACATCAGTGCATCCATGTGGAGAGCAGTAACAAGGTATATCTATCACTCCCAGACAGGGAGGTACCAGTGGAGGCAGAGTGGGGAGATAGAACTCCTGTCCCTGTCCAGCAGTAATGAGAAGCTCCCTTCATCTCAGGTATCAATGGAGGCCAAGTGAGAAAACCAGATTTCTAAATCCATCTGGTCGTAATGACATAACAAATCTCCCTTTCTTCAGTGGAGCACTGTCAGAAAAAGCCAGCGAAACAGATGGTTTAGATAAGATGCAAAATCTCAAAACATAATATGCAAACTCACAAAAATTCAATAAAAAATCACTCATCAGACTGAAAACCAGGAAGATCATGAACTGAATGTAAAAAGATAATCAATAGATGCCAAAACCGAGATGACAGAAATGTCTGTTATTTAAACAAGGTTTTTAAATCCTTCATCACGGAAATGCTTCAGTGAGCAATTATGAACATGCTTAAAACAAATGAAAAAAGAGAACGTCTTAGCGAAGAAGCAGAGGCATAAAGAGAAACCAAACAGAGTGGAAATTTTCTAATTTTCTAAAATACAATAACCAAAATTAAAAGCAAATAAGTAAACAAAGTCAATGGCTTGGGCTCAAGAGCATAATGGAGAATCCGAGCAAGAATCAGTGAATGGACAGAAAAATAGAGACTATCCAGTCTTTGCAACAGAAACAACATAAGCTGGAAAAGATTAATAAAGACTCAGGTTCTATAACAAAAGATCTAACATTTGTGTCACCAGAGTCCTTTAAGGAGAAGAGAAATAGAATAGGGCTACAAAAGTACTCAAAAGAAAAATGACTGAAACATCCCTAACTTGGGGGAGAAAGGTATAAATCTATAGCTTCAAGAAACAGTGCAAACACCAAATAAGATAAGCCCTAAGAATATACACGGAGACACGTCATAGTTAAAATTTGTAAACTGAAGGCAAAGTAAATATCATGAAGGAAGCAGGAGTATATATTACCTATAGGGAAAAGCAATTCAGGTGACAGTGGATTTCTATCAAAAACCATGGGGGTCAGAAGGAAAGGGCACACATTTTTTAAATGCTGAAATAAAACAACTGTCAACCCCAAATCCCATACTCAGTAAAAATATCCTTCAGGAATGAGGGGAAAACAAGATAGTCTCAAACAAAGGAAAACTAAGAGTTGATCACCAGCAGAACTAACCTAAAAGAATAGCTAAAGAGAAAGGAAGCAGGAGCCTCAGAACACCAGGAAGGAAAATGAACACATAATAGAAACTATTGGTAAATGAAATAGTAATACTCTGTAATACTGTAGTACCTTAATACTCCATAATACACTTGAGTTTTCTAAATTATAATTGATGGGTGAAAAAAATTGTAACACTCTCTGATGTGGTTCTAAGTGTATAAAAGGGGGAGAGTAGAGGAACAGAAAGGAATTACATTTCACTTGAATTGGTCAAATATGACACCAAGGGACTCTGATACATATGTATATATACACATATGTATATGTATATATACATATGTATGTGTATATATACATATGTATGTGTATATATACATATGTATGTGTATATATACATATATATGTATATATACATATGTATATGTACATATACATATGTATGTGTATATATATACATATGTATGTGTATATATATACATATATATGTGTGTGTGTGTGTGTGTGTGTGTGTGTGTGTGTGTGTATAAATGTGTAGAGCGGCCAATTAAACAGCTATATGAAGATATGTACTCAAGGGACACCTGGGTGGCTAAGTCAGCTATGTGTCTGACTCTTGATTTCAGCACAGGTTATGATCTCAAGGTTCATGAGCTCAAGACCCTTGTTGGGCTCCATGCTGTCAATGCAGTGCCTGCTTGGGATTCTCCCTCTCTCTCCCTCTCTCTCTGCCCCTCCCTTGCTCTCGCTCTCTCAAAATAAATGAATTACTTTAAAAATATTTTTAAAAAGATATGTACTGACAGATATTGTAGATAAATCAAAATAGAATTTTAAAAAATATTCAAATAACCCACAGGAAGGTAGAAAAAAGAAACAACAACAAAAAAAGAGAAAATCACATGAAAAGCAAAATTTCAGATTTAATCCCTAACACATCAATAACTATATTAAGAGGTTGAAGTGCACTGTTTAAAAGACAGAGACCAGCCAAGTGGATTAAAATCACCACCCAACTATATAAAGTCTATAAAAAACTCACTTCAAGTATAATGATATAGGCAGATTGAAAGTAAAAAGATAAGAAAACTATATATGCAAACATTAATCAAGAAAGAACAGGAGTAACTATATTAATATTAGATAGACTTCAAAGCAAAGAAAATTACTACAGACCAGAAGAGACATTACATAGTGATTAAAAGATATATCAAGAATATGTAACAATCCTAAAATGTATGTAAACAAACAATAAATCTACAAATTATGTGAAGCAAAAGCTAGTGGAACTGAAAGGAGAGATAAGCAAATCTACAATTATAGTTGGAGTTTTCAGCATCTCTCTCACATGCAATTGGTGGAAAAGCTAGACAGAAAAATCAGGGGGAATATTGAACAATTCAGTGACAGTATGGACCAACAGGACCTCTGGGATATGTAAGAAACATTCTACTCAAGAACAGCAGAATACACATTTTTTTTTCAAGGACCCACAGTACATATTCCAAGGGAGGTCGTAACCTGGGCAATAAAACAAAAATCAACAAATTAAAAAAAAAATTTTTTTAACGTTTATTTATTTTTGAGACAGAGAGAGGACAGAGTATGAACGGGGGAGGGTCAGAGAGAGGGAGACGCAGAATCGGAAGCAGGCTCCAGGCTCTGAGCTGTCAGCACAGAGCGAGACGCGGGGCTCGAACCCACGGACCGCGAGATCATGACCTGAGCCGAAGTCGGCCGCTTAACCGACTGAGCCACCCAGGTGCCCCAAAAATCAACAAATTTAAAAGAACTAAAATTACAGCAATTGTTCTCTGACCCCAGTGGAATCGAACTAAAAATCAATAAAAGAAAATTCTAAAAATTTTCAAGTAGTTGAAAACTTAACAAAACACTTTTAATTTTTTTAAAGGTTTACTTACTTTTGAGAGAGAGAGAGAACACAAAATGTGGAGGGGCAGAGAGAGAGAGAAGAAGAAACGGAATCCGAAGCAGGCTCCAGGTTCTGAGCTGTCAATACAGAGTCGAGTCGGGGCTCGAACTCACTGACCATGAGATCATGACCTGAGCCAAAGTCGGACACTCAACGGACTGAGCCACCCAGGCGCCCCTTAACAAAACACATTTAAGTAATGCATGAATTAAAGAATAAGTATCAAGGAAAATAAAAAAAAATGTGTTGAATTGAATGAAAATTAAGATATAACATTATCAAAATTCAGGGGGCTTCACTGAAGCAGTATTGTGATGGAAATGTATAGCTGAAACATGCATTGGAGGGGTAACTGTGTGGCTTAGTCGGTTCAGCACACGTCTCTTGCTTTCGGCTCAGGTCATGATCTCACGGTTCATGAGTTTGAGCCCCACATCTTGCTTGGGATTCTCTCTTTCTCCCTCTCTCTCTGCCCCTCCCCTGCTTGCTATCTTTCTCTCGAAATAAATAAACTTAAACACACACACACACACACACACACAAACATTAGAAAAGAGAAAAATCCCAAATCAATAATCTAAACTTCCACCTCAAAGATCTAGAAATACAAGACCAATGTAAGCCAAAAACATTTAGAAGGGGACAAATAATAATGATAAGGGTAGAAATGATGGGAAGAAAAAAACAGAACAACAGTAAATGACGTCAATAACTCAAAACACTTGTTTGAAAAGATCAAGAAAATTGACAAATGTCTAATAAGACTGGCAAAGTAAAAAGACAGATGATACAAATTACCAATATTAGGAATTAACCAAAGAATATGACTTGAGACTCTGCATACAAAAAAACCTAATGGGAAAATGTTATGAATAACCCTATATGCATAAACTTGAAAATGTGGCTGAACTACACCAGCTCCTTGGAAAGGGCAAACTACTATAACTCAGCAAATATGAAATAAATCATTTTAATAGCTTTAAAACTATTAAGGAAGTTAAATTCGTAATTAATACTCCCCAAAAAAGAAATCTCCAGGTTCAGATGGTTTCACTGGAGGATTCTACTAAATTTCTAAAAAATTGACACCAATTCCACAGAATTTATTCCAAAAAAAATGTTGTATAAAGGACATTTCCTAACTTATTTTATGAAGCTGACAATATCTGGATACCTAAATCAGACAAATACAGTACAAAAAATAAAACTATCTGCCAATATCTCTCATTAATATTGATGTAAAAAATCACTAACAGAATTCTAGCAAATAAAATCTAGCAACATATGAAGAAAATTATACACCACAGCCAAATAAGGTTTATGTCAAAAATGCGTGGTTTGTTCAATATTTTAAAAATCAATCAGTGCAATCCACCACATTATTAAGCTAAAGTACAAAAATCACATAATTATGTTAATTAATGTAGAAAAATTATTTGAAAATATCTAGTATTTGTTCATCTAAAAATTCTCAAAAAACTAGGAATACAGGAGCACCTCTTCAACTTGATGATGAGTGTCTACAAAAACCCCACAGCTGGGGCGCCTGGGTGGCTCAGTCGGTTGGGCAGCCGACTTCGGCTCAGGACATGATCTTGCGGTCCGTGAGTTTGAGCCCCGCATCGGGCTCTGTGCTGACAGCTCAGAGCCTGGAGCCTGTTTCGGATTCTGTATCTCCCTCTCTCTGACCCTCCCCTGTTCATGCTCTGTCTCTCTCTGTCTCAAAAAAATAAATAAACGTTAAAAAAAATTTTAAAAAAAGCCCACAGCTAATTTCATATTAGTGATAAAAAACTTAATATTGTCCCTGTAAGTGTTGGGATAAGGCAAGGATGTTATATGTTACCACAATATAGTATTGGAAGTTCTGCCCAGTGGAATAAGGCAAGAAAAGAAAATAAAAGAAATGCAGATTTTAATGGAATAAATAAAATTTATAGATAGCATGATCATCTACCTAAAAATTAAAAAAAACCCAAAAAATTCCTAGAATTAATACATGAGTGCAGCAAGTTCACAGGATACAAGATAAACATACAAAAATGAATTTTATTTCTACATCTTACCGATTAACATGTGAAAACCAAAATTAAAAATACATACCACTTACAATTGCTCAAAAAATGCATAGGAATAAATTCAATAAAATACATACGGAGCTTGTATGCTGAAAACCACAAAACTCTGGTGAAAGAAATCAGAGATCTAAGTAAATAGAGAGCCATATAATATTCCTGGATTGAAAGATTTTGCATAGTAAAAATGTTAATCCTCCTCAAATTGATATACAGTTTTAATACCATTCTTATCAAAACCAAAAGAATTTTAAATATAAGGAAACTTATTCTAAAATTTATTTGAAAAGGCAAGGAAAATAGAATAGCTGAAATAATTTTGAAAAAGAAGAATAAAGTAGGAGAAATCTGTCTACCCACCTACTGTTAAGACATATAGTTGACGGTGATCAAGATTCTGTATTATCAGAGAAACAGACATCGCTCAATGGACTAGAAGAGGTTAGTCAGAAATATATCCACACAAATATGCCCAATTGATTTTGGGCAAAGGTACAAAAGCAATTCCATCGAGAAAAGATAACCTTTTTTAACAAACAGTGCCGGAAGAAGTGGACATTTATAGGTACAAAATGACGCTTCATGTAAACCTTACACCTTATTCAAAAATTAACTCAACATGGATCACAGACGTAAATTTAAGATGTACGGTGATAACATTTGCAAAAAAAAAAAAAAATTGAAAAGATTCAAAATCTAGGACTAGGCAAGACCGGAGGCCAAAAGCACAATGCATAGAAGGGGTAATTAACAAACACTTGCTCTGTGAAAGACCCTGTTTGGAATAGAAAACGACAAGCTATAGAGTCAAATAACATATTTGAAAATCACATATCTGACAAAGGACTAATATCTGGACTCTCAGAACTCAACATTAAAAAACAACCTAATTAGAAAATGAGCAAAATCATGAACATTTTACTGAAGGGAATAAACAGATGGAAAATAGGCACACGGAAATATATTCAACATCATTAGCCACCATTAAAATACGCAAACTGCAATCTCTATGAGATACCACCAAGTCCTATCAGATTAGCTAAAATAAGAAATAATCACACCACCAAATGTCAGTGAGAATCCAGAGAAATTGGATTACTCAGACATTGCTTATGGGAATAAAAAATTATACAATTCTTCTGGAAAACAAGTTATTAGTTTCTTACAGAATTAAGCATGCAGCTACCACACAACCAAGAAATCGTACTCTTTGGCATTTATCTCAGGGAAATAGAAATTTATGTGCATTCAAAATTTGTATATAGATTTTTATTGCAGTATCATAGCCAAAAAAATTGGAAAAGTCCAGATGCCCTTTGGTAAGTGAATGGTTAAACGAATAGTGGTATATCCATGTTATGGAGTACTACTAAGCAAAAACAAAACAAAACAAGACCCCTATGGATACATGCAACAATTTGGATGAATCTCAAGGTTGTTTGTTAAGCTCAAGTCAATCACAAAATTATATGCAGTATAAGTCCATTTATATAATATTCTTGAAATGACAAAATTAGAGAGATGGAAAAGAGATTGGTGGTTTCTAGGAGTATAGGATGGGAAGGGCTGAAGGGGAATATAAAAGGGTGATGTGAGAGATCCTTGTGGTCATGGAAATATTCTGTATCGTGCCTCGATCAATATCAGTATCCTCGTTGTGATATTGTAGAATACTGTACTGCATTTTGCATGCTATATTGGATTTTACATTACAGTACAACATGGTGTGCATTGCATTATATTGGATCCTGGTTGTGATTTATAAGATGTTGCCTTGGAAAAGACCTAAAGAAAGAGTACATAGGATTTCTTTTAACTACATGGGAATCTACAACTATCTTAAGTGAAAAGTTTAATATTCACAACCGCAAAATAATGAAAACAATCCAGGGGCACCTGGGTGGCTCAGTTGGTTAAGCATCTGACTCTTGGTTTTGGCTCAGGTCGTGATCTCACAGTTCGTGGGTTCGAGTTCCACATTGGGCTCTGCGCTGACAGCATGGAGCCTGCTTGGGATTCTCTCTCCCTCTCTCTCTGCCCCTCCCCTGCTCACTCATTCTCTTGGGATTCTTTCCCTACGTCTTTCTCTCTCTCTCTGCCCCTTCCCCCTCAAAATAAATAAATAAGCAAAAAAAAAAAAAAAAAAAAAAAAGCAAGAACCCCAAACAAATCAAAACAACAATGTTACATTTGGGGGAGGAAGAGAATGTGATGGAAAGAACAGGGAGAGCAGCAGCTGGATTTCTTTCAGCATGCTTTCTTTCGGTGGATTTAACTCTGAAATCTTTTGTATAATTATAATACAATTAACTTTAAAATATGAAATCCTTAAAAAGGAAAAGCTGCTGGGAAGAAATAAGACACCTAACTATATTGACTTGTGGCATAAACATGCCGATAAAAATTGGAAAATATAAATATTTTCAGTGATTCTATTATTGGAGATAGCTTTGGTGTTGTTATTGAGACTTTTTTTATGTCTTTAATTGTAAGATAGAGCAAATAAGACTTTTTTTTTTTTGGGGGGGGGGGGACAGAGAGATACAGAGCATGAACGGGGGAGGGGCAGAGAGAGAGGGAGACACAGAATCGGAAACAGGCTCCAGGCTCCGAGCCATCGGCCCAGAGCCTGACGCGGGGCTCGAACTCACGGACCGCGAGATCGTGACCTGGCTGAAGTTGGACGCTTAACCGACTGCGCCACCCAGGCGCCCCGCAAATAAGAAATTTTTAAAAATGTTTTATTTTATTTTTTGAGAGAGAGGGGGTGTGCGTGCATGCAACCGAGGGAGGGGCAGAGAGAGAGGGGGACAGAGGATCAGAAGTGGGCTCTGTGCAGACAGGCTAACAGCAGGGAGCCCGATGTGGAGCTCCAACTCACGAACTGCGAGATCATGACCCGATCTGAAATCAAGAGTCGGCCGCTCAACTTGACTGAGCTACCCAGGCACCCTGCAAATTAGTAGTTTTGTTGAAGTTGCAAGGAATTGAGAATTTTAGCAGGACAGAAAGAAGATACGAAAGTAAGATGAATGAAGTTAAGTAAAAGGTGTGGCGACACCACCTCCATGCTGCCCACAGCAGTAGCACAGGGCGCTCCTGGGGGTGGAGAACCCCATCCCCGGCTGCCACCCAGCAGCTGCAGGCTGCTGTCTCTGCTGGAAATGGTGTCAGATGAAGACAGATTGGGGAGTATCATCTCTTACCCACCCACCTGCCAGTGGTATAAGCACAAACAGAGCAGGGAGCCCCTTCTTCTGTCTCTTCGGCAAAGACAACAGGGGGGCCTGCCCACCAGCTGCACCAGCAAATCTAGCATTTTCTATCCAGCTGTAGAAGATGACCCAGACTCAGCCACATCAGTCCTGGTGTCTCTTTGTCCTTTACTCATGGGCTAAAGATGACCTAGCCTCGGGGTCTTCTAAATCCCCACTCCAGTGGCAGAAAGCAACATAAATGCTTTCATCCCCTGGTGGCACCAACAGAGATCCAGCAGAAGCTTTCAGCATCAGGAGAACCAGAGAGCAGGCCCAAGGAAACTATCTATCCCGTGGGCTTGGCCCCACCAACATCCACCTAGAAGCGCGGGGAGGCCCAGAGAATACCTTCTATTCCTGTCGGCAGCACCTTTAGGGTTTGAGGAGAATTCCCACCAGCACTGAGCAGCTGGACCCAAAATGTCACACACCGTATGATTTCATTCATGTGACATCATCAGAGTAAGTAAATCCAGAGACGGAACACAAATAGGTGGTGACCAGAGGCTGGGAGGTGGGGAGAAAATAAAGAGGAACTCTTTGATGGGTAAAGGCTTTACTGTTGGGCCCATGGACATTATTCGGGCTAGATACAGCTGATGGGTGCACAGAATTGTGAATGCACTAAATACCCCTGAGCTGTTTTTACATTATGTGAGTTTCACCTCAATAAGGAAAATAAAACACTTCACATTAGAAAAATCACAAAAAAACCTCAAACAGCCCAGTTTAGAAAGGGGAAAAACATGAGCAAAACGTTTAACAAAGAGGATCTGTAGATCGCAAGTAAACAAACACATGAAGAGATGCTCAACATTGTTAGCCATTAGGGAGATGTGAATTACAACCAAAGTGATATATCGGTGCACACCCATCAGAATGGCTAAAATGGAAATAGTGATAGTAAAAAATGCTGATGAGGACGAGCTTCATACATTGCTGTGGGAATGTGGAAAAGAGTATATAGCCTCTTTGGAAAAGAGCTAAGCAGTTTCTTATAAAAAAAACTACACGTACACTTATCATACAACTCAGTAATGGCACCCGTGGGCATCTGTCCCAGACAAATGAAAACCTGTCCACATAAAAACCGATATGCAATGGTTTATAGCAGCTTTACTCATAGCAGCCTTTGGAGAGGAGCTGCCTAAGAGAGCTGCCTGGCCCGAATCAGTCTGTGATATAAGATAAATATTTATTTGTGCTTCACGGCTGGGCCTCCCCCCTCACTTCTCCCTTGGTGTTCCCTTCGCAGTGGACAAATCCATGGCTGCTCCCTTGTTCATGTCTCACTTTCTGTCTGGTTTGCTTTTCCTTGACAAGGAGAGAAGACTCAAACTATCCCACGCCTGCCTGTCTTGGAATAGGGTCTTCTGTATGCTTCTCTGTGTTTTCCTATTTTTTTCCGGTATTAATACACCTTACTATTTATTTTTAATGCCTGCATGACAAATATTTATAATAGAAATACCCATGGTGGGAAGGAAGATGAAAATAGCAGAGAAGGAAAGTGTTGTCTTCTAAATGTCAGCTTATAGCTCTCTCCTTGTGCTAGACTATTACTTCAATAATGGCAATGAACCATCAGGTGAAGCTCCCCTCCACACTGTCGTAGACTGGGCCTGTGGCTGCTCTGTCCGATAGAATACTAGTTCTCTAGAGATGGCACTTATTTGGTCTGGTAGCTTCTGCTCCCTTTTCTTGGAACACTTTCCTTGGAATCCAGCCTCCATGCCATGAGACAGCTCAAGCAGCCACTCTGAGAACCAAGGAACCAAGGAACTGAGCTGATGGCCCCTGACGAGCAACTGGCCGAGGTGTTCCAGTGCCTCAGCTGACAGCTGACTCCACCCAGAAGAGAAAGGCCAACCCATTCAATGGGAAGAGATAAACAAATGGTCTTTTAAGCCACTAAGTTGATTTGTGACCCAATAATACATAACTGGACACACTCTTCCCTAAAGCCTTCCCTGGTCTTTACCACTGGCAGTAATCCCTTCCTCCTGTGACCGTCATCGCACATTACTGTAACCACGGGTCCATTTCTCACGTACCGCTGTGTTACAGTTATCTGTTTATATGCCCACTTAAGTCACAAAATAGGAGCTGCCTGGAGCAGGACCTGTGTCAGATTAGATTCCGGAGGCATTACAGGACAGTGGCTAAGAGTTTAGGCTTTGAGGTTGAGCTAGGTCAAACTTGGATTCTACCATTTACCAGCTGTGCAACCTTGGGCAAATCTTTTCACTTCTCTGTACATCCGATTCTTCTTCTGTAAAAGAGTTATTGCAAGGATGAAGTGAGTCGGTGTATGGGAAGCACTTAGGTCAGTGCCTGGCGTATAATAAACACTCAGTATATATTAGTGTCATCATAATTTTCCCTACCATCCGGCTCAGCATCTGATCTATTGTAAGGACTCAATAAATCCTGAATGAATAAATAAATAATGGGTGGGAAGGTGGGTGCGGCAGATTCGGGATGCCCGAAAATTCTCTAACGCTCCTCCTTCTGAGAGGGAGCTTTCTGCCCTAGCCTTTGAATTTGTGCTAGCCCGTGACCGCTTTGACCAACTGAATATAGTGTAAGTGACACACACCAGCCCTGGGAGCCCTAATCCACCGTGTGAGGAATCCATTTACACCGTGGGAGAGGGAGAGGGTCCCCGCTGGACTCACCCTTCCATCTGACGCCTCCAAGGCACCAGACATGTGAGTAAAGACGTTTGAGGCTTTTCAGACAGCCCAGCCATCAGTCGGGGACGACCAGGGGAATCCGGTCCATCCACACCATGTGAGGTAACATTGTCAGCTAAGCTCTGACCAAATTCTGACTTACGACATCGTGTAATGTTACAAAGTGGTTGTTAATCTTAAGCCCAAGTTTTGGGAAAGCTTGTTATGGAACAGTGGGTCTTGTTGGGTTACTTGCTTCCTTCTTCAGTACCCTCAAGGAGGCTGCTATGAGGAAGTCCCATCAGGGCAAGGAGCAGAGCGATGAGGGTGTGCTCATGTCTTCCTCCAGGGGACACCAGCAATGTTAGATGATGACCATCACATCATTCCACAGCTCAGGGACTACTGATAAAAAGCAAGTCACTGGAAAGGGACAGTAGAGCCTGTGACCAGTCCATCCACGGGCGCTACGGAAATCCCTTGCCCCTGGTGTCCAGGCCACTTTCTCTCCAGACAAGCCTGCAGGGCACCCCCACCACAGCCATCATGACCTGTAGGACATGAAGCCAACAGTCCTCAGGCCTGGCTGTGTCTGTAGCCCCTGACCTGCTCTCTCTGTCTTCCCTGGAGCTGGTCACCCCACAAATCACGTTTCCTAGGCTGTGGACTCTGAAGGACCCTCTTCCCAGAGGTCAGGTGTGTTCTCACTCCATCACTGTGCTTTCTGGAGGACTGGACTTGGGGAAGGGGACAGAGGGGGATGAGGACACTGGCTAACGGAGACTGACCAGGGCGCTTAAATCGGTCACAGTTCCCGCGGAGCCACCTCTGATGGCCGAGTCTCTTGCTTCACTCAGACAGGCTCTCGGATCTTATTTTATAGAATCCTGTGGTCTGAAATACTCAATAAATCTCCACAGGGCTTTCAGAGTCCTGCTCTGTGTTTCATTCGCACGTCCTGACAGTTCCCGTTCAAGTGAGGAGCTCTGTGTAGAGGCTGGCCACGGCCTGGCCAGTCTCCCTGAGCTCCAAGGGATAAATCTGTCAGTAGCCTGGCAGGACAGTGCCCCTTTCCCAAGCTTTGAGATGTGTGCACAGGGCTACGGCCTGGGAGGCTCGAAAGTCTGGGAATGTTTAACGACACCAACGTTTTCCAAAAGCATGAAAAGAGAAGCCTGCTCCAGGCTTCTCCCTTGCATCTTTAAGATAAACACTGGTTGTGGTGATCATGGTAGGGCCAATCTACATTTTCTTGGCTCTCATTCAAAGTCTGGTCTTCTATACCAGCAGGCCCAAGACAAAAGGCCTCACTTGAGACATCATTAGACTGGACCTCGGAGCTGGCATCGAGCTGGGGCCCAGGATGCAGGTGTAGGATGAGAAGGGAAGAGGCCACCACTGATGAAACTCCTACTATGTGCTGCCTTCCCTGGTGACACACCTACTCACTGGTTCATCATACTTGCCGGCTGAGTCCCGTTGAAGTGCCTGAGGCACAACACGTGCCGACTTTCTCCTTGGGCACGGGGTCCCAAGATGAGAAGATGCTGTACCCCTGCACCTGTATGTGTAGGGTTTGGGAGGATGGGCCCAGTGGAGGAGAGCTAGATGCACACAGACAGGCTAGAGGTGGGAAGCACTCCTCACCAGAGTCCCTAGTACCCTAGAGCACCTGGAAGTTGTTCTGAGACAGACAGTGCATTTATCTTCTCTACTCCCTCTCCTGATGACCAGGACAAGCCACATGGAACCCCTGGTGAGCTTTAAATAAAGCATGCTCTGACTTGCTCTTTGTCTTTCCTCCCAACCCCTGCCCTCAGCTAGAAATCATGAACACATTGATGTGAAGGACTAATTTCTGTGCCAGCACAGAAATGACTAATACTCTCCCTTGGATGATCTTAAATAATATAAAATGATATTCAGAGATCCAGTCACTTGTTATCAAATAAATCTACTTCTAAAGGTAGAACGTCAGACACTGTAGCAGGCGGGCCATATGAAGATACGCCGAAATGCCAATGGTTTGAACAGGTAGCTTCCCATTCGAAGTTTAAATTGGCCCCCTTCTCCCTCCCTTACACAAGCTCACGCATATTCTCTACGTCCTTATTTTCCTGGGTGCCAGATTCCTCCAGTTAGGCTCTATTGCAGATTCTCCCATGGACATATCGACCTTACATCTGCTTTTGACCTTGTCTTCTCAGTGCCTGCTCTCTCTTCTCAGCTACAGCATGATGCCAGAGCCATCAGCCTGGGTTCCACTTCCCAGCTGTGTGACCCGGGGCACCTTGTGTAAACTCTCTGTTCCTCAGGTTCCCCATTTGTAAAATGAGTTTGATGATGGCTTGCCTCTTAGGTTTCTCGTAAAGGTAGAATGAGATACTGGTAAAGCATGTTGAGTAACGCCTGCCACATGGGATGGGGAAGCACGCGGCTGATGTTGGCTGTTGCTGACCTGAGGTCCAGCAATGTACGGATTAGATGATCTTGAAGATGTGTTTTCATCTGGAGCCACAGTCATGGGCTTAGAAAGACGCAGATGATCATCCAGTGGTGCTTCCAGCTGCTGGAGCAGTGTCCCCCAAACTACCCTGTGGAATATCCCTGAACCCTGGAACGTTCATCTTCCATCATGTTGTACAACATGTGGGCATACCTGCCTTGAAAGGTGTTAGGTTAACAAGCCAATGTAGGAGAGAGTGCATTCTAACTTCTTCTCGAGAAAAGTCGGCAGGCAAGACACATGCTTCACTTGGTTTAAGCTAGTATTTCTAACATTTAATTTCCCTAGAATGTTCTCCGAGAAGCAACTGGTACTATCATATAGAACATCAGTTGTGGTAAAAGCAGAGATTGACAAACACAACGTTGGGGCGCCCAGATGGCTCAGGCAGTTAAGCGTCCAACTCTTGATTTTGGCTCAGGTCATGATCTCATGGTTTGTGAGCTCGAGCCCCACATCAGGCTATGCACTGAGCTTGCTTGGGATTCTCTCTCTCTCTCTTTCTCTCTGCTCCTCTCTCTCTCTCTCTCTGTCTCTCTCTCGCTCTCTCAAAATAAATAAATAAGTAAACTTTTTAAAAAAGAGAAAAAGTAAAACAATGTTAGGACCTTTCTTTCACATGGCTATCCAACTTACACTTGAAGATTTTCAGGGCCGTGGGACCCCCAGGATGCCATCCACAGAAGGACAATTCTTCATGTTAAGCTGCAGTCTCCTCCTCCTGGCGATCCTAAATCTTCACAAAGATCCCCACAAAAGATGCTCTCTCTCCCTTCTACCGTCATGTAGTTGTCACACCCTGACCGAAACAAGACTATAAATAGACTTTCAGCATCTTGCCCTTGGATCTCCAATTGCAGGCGTGGTTTATTAGTTGGTTGGTGCAGTTTGTTGATTTGTCACTCAGAACTCACTGGACATGATTTTTAGCCTCCTTTACCGTTCCGGTCACTCTCCTCACAGCACGTTCCAATTTATCTAGGTCCCCCAAGTGTGAGATTTGAACTATTGTCTTCTCTGTCCTAAACACCATAATTTTGTTAATCCAATTTTGAGAACACAGCTGCCCCTGAAACACCAGTGCCACAGCTGGTAGAACACATAATATGGTCAAACTGAGCTCTCTACGGTCACATAAACCCCAAGTGACAGGGAAAGTTGCTACGCTGGCCCTTCCCCAACTCTTGGTTTTTGTATAAATGGGCATGCCACCAGTCCATGGCTTTGGGTTAAGTTCCACTTTCATCTCCAATGTGTAGTGTAACTAACTGACCAAATCAGAAAAATGAAACCAAAGAATTGCATAAATCTGCTCCCACTTGTGGATAAAATAGAGACGTAAATATACACACATACACATATGCATTGCCATCTTTGTATGTGCACATACATAAAAATTTTTGGAAGGATACACACGAAACTATTAATAATTGCTGCCTCAAGCAAAATGATTAGAGGATCTGGAACGAGATGTCGAATGCCTTTAATATTGTTTGAGTATTACCATGCATAGCTATTTCTTCTTTGGTAAAAAAGGAACTAACTGGGTAGAAATACTCCATTTCCCCAGAGTCAACCCATCAGTCTTGCCTATAAACTGCTTCCTTCCCACAAACAAACTTGATGAACTTGACTTCTCAACCTTCATCTGACATATTTTTTATGTTTAAAATGAAAGACATGGGTGCCTGGGTGGCTCAGTCAGTTGAGTGTCTGGCTCTTGATTTTAGCTCAAGTCATGATCTCAGAGTCATGGGATCAAGCCCCATGCCAGGTTCTGTGCTGAGCTCACAGCCTGCTTAAGATTCTCTTTGTCTCTCTCTGTCTCTCTCTCTCTCTCTCCCTTTATAGGACCTGCGTTAGAATATCCTTCTAGCTTGGTTTCTCCTAAGAGCTCTTTCATACAGACTACACTCTGTGTCTTTCTCTTGATAAAGACTCCTCTCTTCAAGACTGAAAATTGCAGCAAGAATTCAGGATGGAAGTGAGAGTGTGAATGTCACGTACATGCAGATGGCTGGGGGAGGTCTCAAGCGTGCACCGCAGAGAAACATGCCTTCTCCATATGTCCTGTGCTGACTGCACACAGAACCTCACGGAGACGGTGATGTACTGAGCAGACTACTTTATTTTCTGAGGTCACTCGGGATCTGTTCAGTCCAGGAAAGCTTAAAGAACGACTCCAACCAGAGGTCCCTTGGGTTGGAAAACGTCCTCTGTTACTTGCCCCAGCAGAGCCGACGGACGCTATGGTCACGAGGGAGGAGCATTCGAGAAGGGGTCCTAATGATGTTTCCCACAGACCCTGCGGTGGGGATGCTGGGGTGCAGCTCTCAGGGGTACATGAGATGGCTGAGCAAGGCCAGGGCAGAGTGGAGCTTACAACGTCAAGCTTTCCTCTCCACCTTGTCCACACGTTCCCACACTGCCCCGGAGCCTGTAATATATTCATCCTCCTATGCTCAGCGAGTGGCATTGAGCCCAATGGCCCCATGTCCATGAGCACTGAGGGAATCAGTGTGTGTTCTCTTCTGTGGATCACTCTATATTCTCTCTGCCTTGGAGATGATCCACAACTGGCTCCCAAATCCAGCCCCATTAGGCTCATCCATTCCACAGCTTCGATGTAATAATCTCCAAGGGAACTCCCCGGAGATAGGCTTGCTATGCATTCACTCCTAATTACCCTCCGCATCACAGGACATATTATCCAGGGTAACATGAAATCCTGCACTGGAAACACTCATCACTTGGACAAAATTTACACAAAATATTGCTCTCACTCTGGTGTTATTTGAAAGTGGAGGGCGACTTGCTAGAATTTAGTGAGAGGAAAGCTATATATAACTCGTTTGGATGGAGTTAACCTCTGTATGGACTTCCTTGGGGACCCGCTGCGTTTATCACACACCGAAACTATTAATGCCACGGCAGATTGCTGTAATATAACGCACACGTGCTGTCATCATCTTGCAATAAGGCAAAACCAAGACATTCACTTGGGCCCTTCATTTTGACAGTTCCAGCTCAGTGCCCCTGAACTTGCCGTGCAAATCCACATATTATTTCTTGACTTTGATTCACATTTGCAGCTACATGAGGCCAAACATCCATGAGAAAACTGAAAAGCTCCATTAAAAATCTTGCCTTTTAAATATCCAGATGTTTAACTTTGCCTAGCAAAGACATCTAGAATATTTCCTGCCTCGTTTCTCAGTGTTTAACCTGTGTTTGGAAGTCCATAGACCTTTTTAAGACATCTGGCCAAAACTCAGTCCTGAGCCTTAAACTTGAAAATGGCCGATAAACAACTCCAAGGCATGTGGAGTTGCTCCTTCCTTTCCCAGGCCGCTCAGAGCATTTGCCACGAGCCCAGTAACCAACGGGACACAGCTGTCTGGACGGGTGGAGCCATCCAGGGACATGGAGGTCAGGCTCACCGTGAGGTCTCGGCAACAACCTGTCTGCTGCGTGTTGAATATTGTGTGGCAAAGTCTTGCTCTTGGATGGTTTTTTTTTTTTTTTTTTTTTTTTATTTATTTTTGGGACAGAGAGAGACAGAGCATGAACGGGGGAGGGGCACAGAGAGAGGGAGACACAGAATCGGAAACAGGCTCCAGGCTCCGAGCCATCAGCCCAGAGCCCGACGCGGGGCTCGAACCCACGGACCGCGAGATCGTGACCTGGCTGAAGTCGGTCGCTTAACCGACTGCGCCACCCAGGCGCCCCTCTTGGATGGTTTTTAATGTCAGTCCTGTGTCTCACAAAGAGAAGGACATGTCAGAAGATTCCAGGAGGTCAGAGCTGGCCAGCTGGTCAGTCTAACACCAACAATAAAAATGCAAGTGCTGCTTTCAAATTCTGTTTCTGTGATGGGAACTCCTTCCCCAGGAAGTCCCCAAGGGAGTCCCCCAGGAATCCCTTTCCTACGAGGTCTTATCCATCCAAGCTTTAGTCACCCCATCTGTAAAATGGGGAGACATTTTCCTAGGATTTTTTAGGAATTCTGTATGACCACTTACGTAAGGGGCTCAGCCTTACACGTGGTAAGCCCTCAATAAATACACCATTGGCATTCTGTATGGGCCCACACAGACCAAAGATTTCAAAGTCAGACTGGGTCTCTGGCTCGAGCAAGTTAGGAGCTCACCACATAGGACAGTTAGATCAAATGAGTTAGTCACGTAAAGCACCTTGAGTAATGCTCGGCACCTAGAAAATGATTGATAAATGTTAGCCATCGGACTTGTTGTCCTCTCCAGGGAAGCCCCACTCTCTCTCCTTTGCCATGGCCCCCCAAGAGAGATGTTAGTCTCACATACTGAGCACTTCGGAGATGACATCATTTGGCTGTTTCTCATTTCCTGGGTGTGGTTTTTCACTTTGGGGAAACCTTACCCTTTGTCTTTCCAGTAAGTGCCCCCATATATGTGAAGGACTGTTTGAGTGGTGATGGACTATTACCTGGGGCCATACATCCTTTGAGACCCCCCCCTCCCCTGCCCCACACGCCCTCAGGGCTGAAGTGGACTCCCACTGTGAACAACCAGCCCAGACCAGGAGGATTTACAGCCCCCATCCCCCACCACCGGGGCCACTGGGGGAAGCCAGGGAGCTCAAGGCAGCTGCAGGAGGGTAAGGGGAAAGCAGGTTCGGGGCAGGTTCTGGGTTTGTTGCCCGCTCTCTCCTCTCTGGCCTGATGCCCAGGGCAAACCTGCTTCACTGTGGAGGGACCGTTCTGAGGCTCTGTTCTCACTGCCCAGAAGGGCTGACGGGTGAGAAGGTGCCCTCAGAGTACCTGTAAACTGTGAACGCACCTGATCTGTCCCCCAGCCTTTTGATTCCTGTCTCTCCGTTTTGGGGGTAGTAAGTGATTTACTGGTTAAGATAGAAACAATTTCCGGGGCGCCTGGGTAGCTCAGTCGGTTGAACATCTGACTTCGGCTCAGGTCACGATCTCACGGTTTGTGGGTTCGAGCCCCGTATGGGACTCTGTGCTGACAGCTCAGAGCCTGGAGCCCGCTTCAGATTCTGCGTCTCCCTCTCTCTCTGCCCTTCTACCTCTCACACTCTCTCTCTCCAAAACAAATAAACATTAAAAAAAATATTAAAAAAAAAAAAAAGAAGAAACGATTTCCTGAGTTAGGGAAAACAGCCTTAATGGCTTTCACTAATTGACATATGATTACATATCCACGTGGCATCCGGGTCACCTTGCCTTGCTCTGCAACTGGTCAGGACTCAGGGAACAGAGGCCCATGAGGAGCCAGCCAACTACCAGCTCAGAGGAGGCCGTGTGCCCACAGGAGCAGAAGACGCTGGTGGGTCACTGGGGCGATGCCCTAATTTCACTCGACAAATCCCTCTTCCTTCCCCTTCAAGAGGGGGAAGGAGAGCCCATGCCTCCTGCTCCCTCCAATAGGGACCACTTCTTACCTTGCCTCAGGGAGTTCTCGCGGGTTCCTGGGACATCTGCACCTTCAAGGAACCGCCTCAGCCAGACTCCGAGCTTCCTGGGTGGATCCTAGACATCCATCACTTTCTAATCGCTGGCTTTCGCCTGCATAACCCTGATCTTTTAGATCGAAAACAAGAAATTAAAAAGATAAAGAAGCAACTCTAGAAGCTCTGAAGCGCTCATTTCAGTGGAGGGCCAGTGGGACAGAGTTGCCAGGAGGCAGCTAAGAAGGCACGGAGTCCCTGGGGTGGGGGTGGGGTGGCTGTGTGGCCCCAGCTGGGTGATGCCCAGGGCCCTCCATCATCCCCAGCGGCCGCGGAGGCGGGAGGGTCCAGCCAATATCGACCGTACCACCCCCCCACCCCCGCTCTCTTTCCCTCTCTCCCCTGATCCCAGTTTTGCATCAGTGTCTAACCACCCCCACCCCCACCCCACGTCCCAGGGGCATTTCTCTCTCACTTCCAGCGCCTACTACCCAGACCTGACCTCATCACCTCCTCCACATCGGTGACAGCGGCCTATGGTTACCTCTCTGCGTGTTCTCAGCGGGTCCTCCCTAATTAAGGCCAAACACCTGAGTTGACTGAGCCCCAAGATCCCGCTGGGTGGCGGTGTCTCTGTCCATCCCCACACGCAGCCTCATCACCTGCTACCCTGACCACCATCCCCACGCTTCCTGCTTCACTTGTGCTGCCTCCATTCCCACGTCACCACCCACAGAATCCATTCCCTCCCCCGGGCCTGCCCATATGCCACCTCCTCCGAGAAGCCTACCTCACCTCCCCGCCGAGTGTGTGTCCTCCCTCCGTTAGCCTATCAGGCTCACTCTGCGGCTCACAGATCCGGTTCTAGTCTGTCTAGTGATGATTTTGGACACCTATCCACTCTGCCACACAGCACGCTTTCTAGGGCGGCTGACTGAAAGGCACCTGTGGGTGGAACGTGAAACGTTAGTTCTCCCGTGGGATTTGGGATACTGAGGAGAGATCACGATAGAAACAACCACAGCCAGCGGCACTACCAGGTGTCAGGCCCAAGTCAGCCACTTGGCCGTGACCGTGGCCTGAGATCCTGTACGGGCATCTCCGTGGACACACACGTGTATACACACGGTCACCAATTGACTCAAGTGGGCCAAGAAGGCAACCGAGTCCCCGGAGGAGACCCATGCCACGTGGAAGAATGGCTACCCCTGGGGCCGGGGAGCCAGGTCCACAAACTATTGGGGGACTTGGGCCAGCAGACCCTGTGGTTCTACCAACAGCCCCAGGCTTGCCTCAACTGGGCCCTGTGCTTGGCTGTATGGGGGCTCTGAGGGCCACGTGGCCTTAGCCTGGGATGCTGTCTGGCCACTGTCTGTCAGTCTGTTATGTGTCTTTACTGGGGATGCACAGCCTTATTCATTAGAAAGCTATTTGGAGTTATATTGGGGAGGGGGGTGCAGAAGAAAACCAAAAAGAACCATATTTCCATAGGATGCCACTTCTCATCAAGTAGCTTACCCCAAAAGTCCTGCCCAAATCTTTGCTAATGCAAAAGCCTACAGCTCATCAAGGTCATGGAAACCCTGAACTTCCTCTTGGTCCCGGACAACAGCAGGGGATGGTAAGCGTCTTGTCCAGCTATGGTTTCCCCTACACCTAGGCCATGGATGTCACGATTTTTGGTTAAATGAGCCTAGAGCTGGTGACAGCTTCCAGACATCTTGTGACAGATAACTCTGAAGAAAGCGAGTCCTTCGCCCAGGTTTCTGTGGTCCTTACACCGACCCTGTCTTTCTTTCTGATGGACAATATCCTCTGCTCTTCTCTTGCTTACATCCAGATCAGAGAGATAAATCTCCAGTCTTGTTTCGCTGGTCCTGGTCTGGTCAGCGCTGACCTTACAGGAAGTTCACATGGAGGGCTCTGACCCTCCTCAAGGAGAGGAAGAAAAGAGGGCCAGAGCGAGAAGCCAGAGGGCAGGTCTGATGGACAAGCCTGGGAGGAGAATCTGGGGGAGGTGGGATGGAGCCTTGGAGATCTCCAGAAAATAACTAGAAAACAGTCTGTGGCATCCCATCCTCCTCTTCCTCTTATTCCCTTTTTGCTTTTCCTGGAAAGAGCACTTAGCTGTCAGTTCCCTCTCGTTCTCCTCACTGCCTCCCTGACTTCTTCAAGAGTCATCCCCAGGCGCGCCTTCTCCAGACAGCCTTCTCTGAGTTTGTCTTATCTGTATCGGGGCTTCTCCGCCATGGAGTGTCGGTGATGCTGTTCAGTGGTTATCAGCTCCCAGTTCCCTTGCCCAGGGGACTGTGAGCCCGCCGACGCCGGTCATCTCTGTGTCTTCAGTGCCCAGAGCTCTGCCTGGCTCACGTGAGCCTCTGCAGAAGGCTAACCATAGTACATCCCGCTCCAGCTGTCTGTCTCCAACTCCCTTTCACCCCTCTAGCACCATTGCCCTAGCTCACACTCATATCATCTCCTGTCCAGGCAGCTCCCGTGGTCATCCACTCCCCCCAACTCTTCTCTCCACCTCCAGCCAGCCAGTTCATGCTCACCTGTCATCAAAGGGGCATCTCAAAAGAAGCAGAAAGACCTGGATTCAAATCCCAGCCCTACCACTCTCTAGCCGTGTGACCTCGATTAAGTATTTGAATATTTCTAAAACTCACGTCCCCTGTGTCCATAATGATGCTAAGACATTTTCGATGACAAAAGTAGGACCATGTGTTAGAAGACACCAGGTATTGAGTCCTCCTCTCCATCACATGGAAAGTTAAATAAGACAGTAAGGCCCGCTCTCCTGTCTCAGAAAGAAGTAGAACAGAGCAACCCAGAGCCGCATGCACCTGGTTTCTCCTCTGCTAGATGGCAGGTGTTTCAGGGACAGAAACACTACAACTTTCCTTTCCCAGAGACCCACCACAGTCCATGGCTTATAGGAGTCATGGGGTTGGCATTTATAGATTAACCACAGGGGGTCTCTTTTGTGTTTTGGATCAACCCGCATCATGCCTCTTCTTTGTGTGGCTTTCCCTTCTGATTACCACCTTCAGTACACCCTCCAGCCCCTACTCCTGGCACAGAGACACTGCCTCATGGGGATCAGAGATCAGGGAGAGGTGCCCCAGCAGCCAGCCCTCTGCTAGCACACAGCAGGAGCTCACTGAGGGCTGTGGAGACGCTTTCACATGCATCCTTAACTGAGCAGCTGCTGTGATGAGGGAGGTTCCCTAAGAGGTTAACTGTTAGGGGGGACCCATGAGCATGTGGGGCAAAGGTGGAAGACTAGAAGGAGAAGTGCAAAGAAGCAGAAAATTGGGTGAGGAAACGCCATGGTGAAGGAAACACAATGGGGGGCAACCCTGGGGGAGTGTAAAAGAAGGACAAGTTAGAAGATTCTCGGGGGTTAGGAACGGTCTCCCATCTGAGCCCCGGAAGCTGAGGGGAAGAAGAAAGAGATGGGAGCAAGTGGCCCATGCAGAACTAAACCAGGCTAAGGCTCAGCCTCTAAGCAGGACTTCCTGCTCTGCTGGGCTTTGTCCTCGGCCTCTCTCCCAGGTCCCAGGGAAAGACTCCTCCATCGCTTCCCCTCTAAGCTAGCTGTGGACTCAGAGGCCAGACACTGGTAAGTAATTACCTACCCCTAAGCTTACCTTGGTCCCTGCTATATGGGAGACATTGTCCTAAGTCCTTTACAAGGCCTTTGAGGCAGAGCCAATCAGTGTCCCCATCTCACAGGTGAGGTCACACTGTGAGTGAAAGTCCCAATATCCATCTGAGGTGGGCGGATTCCAGAATTATGAGTTTATCTCTGCACTATACTGACCTCCCCAAGTCTGGAAGCCTCCCCTGTGTCCTGGTCCCCATTCTCACCCTTGACCCATTGATTTGTCTGGGACTTCAGTTTGCCACTTCCAGAGAAGAACTGACTCAGACCCACTAATAAAATCCTTCCCAAAAGGGACAGAAGATCAGGTCACATCTAACCCCCACCTCTACCTCTCTCATGGGCTGTGTGGCCACCCAACACTCAGGGTTTGGACTCCAGGATCCCAACGAGTACAGGTGGGTAATCATGCTCTATTTCCAAGTTCTTTGGAGGGAAGGGATGCTCAGGAACATCATTCTGCTTCATTGAAAATCTAGGCCTGACTCCTAAAGCCAGAGGAATATCAACCTTGGGGGTAGCTCGCCTAAAACTGGGCACCCTAAGAAAACAAGATGGAAGGTGGAATGGAAATCGGCGACTGAATTTTCCCCAAGTTTGGCCCCATTTCTAGGCAGCAACTTTATCCCCCAGCTTTGCAGGGGATCCCTGGGCCCTAAAACCCCCATGGTCAAATGACAGTTGCTAGGTGTGAGGGTGCCTCTCTGGACAGTATGGGGCCCACGGGGGACCCATGCAGAGGCACACGGGACTGAGTTCAGAGTAAATGGAAGTAGGAAGCATGACCTACAACCTTCTTTTTTTTCCTGGAATAATACATTTGAAATATATTTTATTTTGTCCTTTTCATCAAAACCTCTTGACTTCCTCATCTTTCTAATTATTACTCTCTGGATTATTCCCCTACCATTTCCACCTTTCCTTGGTCTTGGTTGTTGTTGTTGTTGTTTTTAATATAAAATTTTACTGAGGTAGCTATATGTTCACAGGCAGTCGTAAGAAATAATACAGAGAGATCCCACATAGTGTTAATATGATTTCCCCCGGTGGTGGCATAAACTATAAACTATATAATATATATTATATAATATATATATTATATATAATATATATAAACTATAAACTATAGCATAATATCATAAACATGATATTGACATTGATCCAATCCCCTAATCTCGTTCATATCTCACTAGCTTTTACTTTTACTCATTCGTGTGTGTGTAGTTTCACACAATTTCATCACATGTATACGTTTGTGTATTCACGACCAGAGTCAAAATACAGAACAGTTCCATCTGTTCTGGATCCAGTGTAGCCCTTTTATGACCACATCTACCTCCCTCCTCCATCCCCTGTCTCTAACTCCAGGTGACCACCAATCTATTCTCCACCCCTATAATCTCATCTTTGTGAGCATGTTATAGAAATGTGATCATACAGTATGCAGTTTTTGAGGATTGGCTGTTTTCATTCAGCATAATTCTCTTGAGACCCATCCAAGCCATTGCATGTGTCAATAGTTGTTTCCTTCTTGTTGCTGAGTAATATATTCACGGTATGGATAAACCATGGTTTGTTTAACCATTCATCCACTGAAGGGTATCTGGGCTCCTTCCAGTTTTTGACTATTATGAATAAAGCTGCTTTGCACATTTGGATATGGGTTTTTACATGCACATAAGTTTCCATTTCTCTGGAATAAATGCCCAAGAATGCAATTGTTGGGTTGTACGTTAGTTGTATGGTTAATTGGATATGAAACTGCCAAAGCGCCTATAACATTTTACATTTCTTTTTTTTTTTAATTTTTTTTTCAACGTTTATTTATTTTTGGGACAGAGAGAGACAGAGCATGAACGGGGGAGGGGCAGAGAGAGAGGGAGACACAGAATCGGAAACAGGCTCCAGGCTCCGAGCCATCAGCCCAGAGCCCGACGCGGGGCTCGAACTCACGGACCGCGAAGTCGGACACTTGAGTGAAGTCGGACACTTAACCGACTGCGCCACCCAGGCGCCCCAACATTTTACATTTCTACAAGTAATGTAAGAGTGATGCAATTTCCCCACAGCCTCTCCAGCATGTGGTGTTATCACCATCACTATTTTTAATTTTCACCATTCTGATAAATATGTAATGATTATCTCACCGTGGGTTTTAATTTCTATTTCCCTAATAACCAATAATGTTGAACATATTTTTATGTGTTGATTTGTCACCCGTATATACTCTTCAGTGAAATGTCTCTTCATATCCTTTGCCCATTTTCTAATTAGATTGTGGGGTTTTTACTGGTAGGTTTTGAGAGCTTTCTACATTCTAGATATTAGCTCTTTATAAGATATGTGGTTTGCAAACATTTTTTTCTCCAATATGTAGCTTGTCTTTTCATCTACACAGAGAAAAAGATTTTGTTTTGGATGTGGTTCAGCGTGTAGTCTTCTTCTATTATGAGTCATGCATCTGGTGTCAAATGTAAGAACTATTCCTCTATTCTTAGATCCTGAAGATTTTCTCCTCTGTTTCATTTTGTTTCAAAAGTTTTATATAAGTTTTCATTTAACTGAGATTCATTTCGAGCTAATTTTTGTATAAAATGTGAGGGTTAGCTCCAGGTTCATCTTGCGGTTTTGTTCATTTGGATTTATCTATTTCTCCTTTCAGCTTTATCAGTTTTGCTTTATGTATTTTGAGGCTCCGTTGTTTGGTATGTACATATTTAGTTTTGTTATGTCTTTCTGGTAGATTGCTATTTTTATTGCCTTGTAACCTTCCTATTTATCTCTAATACTTCTCTTGGTGCTGAAGTCTACTTTACCAGATATTAATATACTCATTCTTTTTTATTAATATTTGCATGGCATATTTTCCTATCATTTTACTCTCATTCTACCTAAGGCAGTCATTGCAATTTAAGTCCATTTCTGGAAACAGCATTTACTTGGGTTATTATTTTATTCACTCTCCCAATCTCTCTCATGGATTGATGTGTTGATACCATTGATATTCAAAGTAAGTATTGACAAATTAGCACTTAAATCCTCCATCATTTTATTATTTATTTTCTCTTTGTTTCTTATGGTCTGGATGTTTCTGTTAGGTGTTTTAGAATGAGACTTACAGCGGAGCCTGGGAGGCTCAGTCAGTTGAGCCTCTGACTTCGGCTCAGGTCATGATCTCAGCTCAAGTCATGATCTCACAGTTTGTGAGTTTGAGCCCAGCATTGGTCAGCTCAGAGCCTGGAGCCTGCTTCAGATTCTGCGTCTCCCTCTCTCTCTGCACCTCCCTCACGTGTGTTCTCTCTCTCAAATAAACATTAAAAAAATAGAGTAAGACTTACATTTAAATTAGTGGTCTTTGAGTAAGACAATTGCCCTCCATAATGTGGGTTGGCCTAATCCAGTCAGGTGAAGGCCTTAATAGAACAAAAATCTGACCTCTCCAAGCAAGAGGGAAGTCTGCAGAAGGCCTTCAGACTTGAACTGCAACTTTGGCTCTTCGGTATCTCCAGCCTGCCAGCTTACCCTGCAGATTTTGAACTTGAATAGATGTATTGCCTCTGTTTATCATCCATCACTTGATACTTGTTTAAACTGTATTTTTTTTTCTAATTTATCATGCGATTCCTTTTTGACCTATTGATTATTTAAGAATATGTTGGTTGGGGCGCCTGGGTGGCTCAGTCGGTTGAGCGTCCAACTTCAGCTCAGGTCACGATCTCATGGTTCGTGAGTTCGAGCCCCGCGTCAGGCTCTGGGCTGATGGCTCAGAGCCTGGAGCCTGCTTCCAATTCTGTGTCTCCCTCTCTCTCTGCCCCTCCCCCATTCGTGCTCTGTCTCTCTCTGTCTCAAAAATAAATAAACATTAAAAAAAATTAAAAAAAATATGTTGGTTAATTTAGACAAACTTGGGGATTTCTCTATTTTTGTTCTGTTATTGATTTCTAATTTCATTCCTTTGAGGTGGAGAAAATAATATGTATAATTGCAAGTCTTTTAAGTTTATAGACTTATTTTGTGGGCTGGCATATGGAAAATAGTTCATGTGCATTTATATGTTGTATAGTAATTTTTTTCAAGGTGCATTTATTTGGTTTATGGTATTATTCAAGTGTTGTATTTGGTTGTTGAACTTCTGCCCAGCTGTTCTATTCTTTACTGATGTTGGGGTATTGAAGTCTCCAACTATTATTGTTGAATTATCTATTTCTGTCTTCAGTTCTGTCAGATTTTGCTTCACATATTTTGAGTCTTAGCTGTTACATGCATATATGTTTATAATCATTATTTTTCCAGATGGATTAACTCTGATATGATTATAAAGTCTTTCTTTGTATCTTTCTTTGTATCTTATCTTTGTATCTAGTAATGATTTTTTTCTTAAATTTCTCTTTTGTATGCTCTTTGCATGGTATATCTTTTTCTATTCTTTATTTGTGTCTTTGAATATATAATGTGTCTCTTTTAGACAGCACATAGTTGGATAGTTTTTAATACATTCTTCCAATCTCTTTTTTTTTTTTAACGTTTATTTATTTTTGAAACAGAGAGTAACAGAGCATGAACAGGGGAGGGGCAGAGAGAGAGGGAGACACAGAACCGGAAGCAGGCTCCAGGCTCTGAGCCATCAGCCCAGAGCCCGACGCGGGGCTCGAACTCACGGACCGTGAGATCGTGACCTGAGCTGAAGTCGGATGCTTAACCGACTGAGCCACCCAGGCGCCCCTCTTCCAATCTCTTTTGATTGGAGTATTTAATTCATTTATAAATAATATAATTACTTATAAGGTGGGATTTATGTTTGCTATTTTGCCATTTGTTGTATATGTGTCCCATGTCTTTAGATGTTGTTTCTCTGTTGCTTGATTTCTCCCTCTTTGTGGTGTTAAATAGACAGTTTCTACTGCAGCATTTTAATTCCTTTGTTGTTTCTTTTACTGGAACTTTTGCAAGTTATTTTCTCATTGCCCTGGGGATTGCAAGTAGCATTTTAACGGTGTATCAAAACTTGGCTCCGCTATTACTTCATTCCCTTTCTTATCCTTGATACTATTATTTTCATAAAAATTATATTTTGTATGTTTATATGATATAAGTTTATACATATGTTTTATATGTTTAAATATGAAATTATATTTTATATGTGTATGGTATAGTTTAATAGTTATTTTAATGCAATATTTTAAGAGAGACAAATACAAAAAGATTTACAAACAAAAATGTTTATATTGTCTTTCATAATGCATAATTATTTTTATTGCTGCTTGTGTGTGTGTGTGTGTGTGTGTGTGTGTGTATTTGAATGACTGTCTAGTGTCCTTTCATTTTAACCTGAAGAACTCTGGTTAGTATTTTTTTTTTTTTTTCAGCAAGTCTACTAGCAACCAATTGTCTTGGTTTTTGGAAATATCTGGAAATGCCTTAACTTCTCTTTCATTGTTGAAAGAGAGTTTAGCTGGATAAAGAATTTTTGATTGATAGGCTTTTTCTTTCAACACTTTGAAGATGTCATCCCATGATTTTCTGACCTCTTGTTTCTGATGAGAAGCCAGATGTTAATATTATCGACTTTTCCTTGTACTAGATGAGCTGCTTCTCTTTTACCGTTTTCAATATTTTCTCTTTATCTTTGAATTTCATTAATTTGACTATGATATGTCTATGGTGGATATTTTTGAGTTTGTTCTATTTGTAGATTCATCTATGTGTAGATTCATGTTTTTAATCAAATTTGAGAAGTTTTCAGATATTTTATTAAGTACTTTTTCTGTCTCTTTCTTTTTGCATCTCTGTTTGGCACTCGCATTACGCATACATTGGTATGTTTACTGGTGTCCCACGGACCTCTGACGTTCTATTCATTTTTCTTCATTATTTATTTTTTCTGCTCCTCAGACTGGGTAATCTTTATTGACCAACTTAATTTTATTGATTCTTTGTTCTTTATTGATTCAGATAGGTTCTTGGGTTCCTCAGGTGACTTTTCACTTCAACTCCAAAATTTCTATGTAGATCTTTTTTGACAGTCTCTTTATTGACAGTCTTTATTTGGTGAGGCATAATTGCCATGCTTTTATTTTAATTCTTTATACATGTCTTCTTTTAGTTATTTGAACATATTTATAATAACTGATATAAATTCTTTGCATAGTAAGTATAAAACCTATGCCCTCTCAAGGACATTTTCCATTGCCAGCTTTTTCTCTTCTTTTCTGTGTATGTAGCATACTTTCTTGCTTCTTGGTATGTCTCATATTTTTTTTTTGTTGTAACACGGACTGGTGACTTCTCCTTTCCTCAGCTTTTCCTGTGCATGCATGCAGGCTTTTAGATCTCCAGGAAGATGTCAGAGCTTTTCAAAATTCCCTATGGTAGCCTAGTTCTCCAGGATTTCTTTTTAAATTCCCTATCAGGGTCTAGTTTTCCTTAAATGAAATCACAGCCTCTAGTAGCTGAGAAGTTGCCAGCAGTTTGGTATGGGTTCAATACTGTCCTGGGAGTAGGTTTCCTTTTTGTCTTCCCCATATCTCACCCCCAGTTGAGCTTAGATGAGCTCTGAATCAAATCAAATAGCCACCACATTCTGTAAATAGAGATTTACCAGGGAGCTAAAAGTTCTGACAAAATATTGACTGTTCTCTGGAAGACTACTCCTTCTCTGTCTCCCTTGAGGACTTTTCCTCCCCAGCCCATCTGCGAGCAGTAGGTGTGCCTTTGGTCCTGTCCTAAAATAACTTTTCATCTCACTGGGCCTAGTCTCTCTGAATGCACTCATCCATTCATGGATCATGTATGATCCATGACTCTGAAATATAAATCTCCCTCCCAAGACCCTGAGGATTTAAGCTCTCTCAATTGAAAAGTTTCTCTTAAACATTCCTCCAGCAACAACAAAAAAATATTTTAAGAACTGAACATGAGTTTTATGAGCAAGAGTTTTATGAACTCTTCCCTGTCCTGATTCCTGAAATGGCTCATCCTCCTATTTCTTACATCAGTGACAGGAATCTCTTTACAAGGCCATCCAAACATAATCTCCCTGTGTTTTGTCCTCCCACATCTCTGCCATTTCACATCCACATAGTTAAGGTTCCAAGCAATGCTGTCCCTACATTCTGTCCCATGCTTCCTTCCCCTCTATCCACACTCTCATTGTCCCAGACTAGGCCACTTGCCTCAATTTCCCAGGCTGGGATAGAGACACCCCTGTCTCATACTCCTGTGGTACTCTGTAATTAACCCATCCAGAGCTCTCACCACTCTGAATTCTGGTTATCCTTTGCTGATCTATCTTCCACCCCAGCACATAATCTCCAGGAAAAGATGAGGTGTCCTTTGTCCTTTCTCCCTTGGATATGGAGCTTGGTAGACACTCAAAACTATATGTTGAATAATTGAATATTTGTATCAGTGACTGAAACTAATGACACTCAGTCAAATTGTAAGTTTGGGTTATGGGGGGTGGGGGGACAAGGGAAGGAATGGATGCTGGTTAACAAAAACAATGAGTGATACTGAAAATGCTTCTGATATTAATCAGATGTTCACTCCTGAGGTGTTTCACCAAATGCTTGTGAAAGAAAAGTCTATGAGAACACCATGAAAAACTTGGCAATCATTCTCCACTCTGCAGAGTAACTTTGTGGTTCAGATGTAATTTTAAAAAAGATGTGACTAGACAGCTCAGGACCACCGTCTTTTTGGATTCTGAATCCTTGTTAGTTGGCTAGAAAACCCGCAGAGACTTGACTTCAGTTTTCTTGAGAGTAGAAATGTGTCTCTTCCAGTTAATGGTAGGCCAAAGTATTTCTTTGCAAGATTTGAGGAAACTCTGCCCTAACAGTACTCAGAAAAACAGATAACCTTGACCACTGGGAACTTTAAATTTGAATTTGAAATGAAGTCATTGGAAAAGTAAAACAGTCAAAATGCAAACACCTTTAAAACGCATCTGTCTGCACAATCTGGGATATGCAGATAGATAGACTCTCCCACAACTTGTATCCTAGACTTGCTTTCTAGTGAGGCCTGAGAATAATGTACTTATTTATCCCACCATACTGAATTGGATAGTGTCCTACAAAAATTCACATCTAGCTTGAAAAACAGAACATCATCTTTACTTTTGAAGACCCCAAGCATCCCTCCTCTACAACCAGAAGACCAATTTCAAAGGAAGAAATCTTCACAGAAATGCTACCTGTGGACAGAAATCCTCCCCACCACCCCCTAAGGAATCCAAAAGACCGGCTATTCCTTCCCACTTTTCTATCACCTAGAGTTCAGGTAGATAGCCTGCATTTGGCCAATCTGTTCCCTCCATTTAATACATTGGATCTTGAGAGAATGATACACTCAGGGACACTTGAGAACATATTCAGAACAGCCAAAGGCCCACGGGTATCATCTGAAAAATTGGCTCCCATGGTTGATTCATTTTCTGCTTTTTAGCCTCCTTTGGTTCTAGTCAGTTCTCCAAAATCTGCTCACCAGCCTTCTTATGAATTCTGGGAGTGTCTCCATATACATCCAACAAATTCTTCTGCTGCTTATGCTAGCCAGAATCAGTATCTGTTGCTTGTAGCTAAACTTCTGCTCCCATGCTCTCTCATAGTGGAAAATCCATTGCAACATGGCAGCTCCTATTTGACAAATCTCTGAGCTCCAGCTCCCAGCCCAGCCCTGGACCAACCCCAGAATCAGCACCAGGAAATAGCTGTTGGCTAAGTGAGGCCTTAGGGTTAAAAGAAAAAAAAAAAATCTTGGGACTTAGACTGAAGGAATTTGAGAGGAAACTTCCCAGCTCCAGGAACTCTGCCTGTCACAAGAGACGCCATTGTGTCTATTGATTCGGATTCTCTGGCTCGGAACAAGGAGCACGAGTCACTCGTCTTTCTCTTCAGTAATACTGAACAGCTGCTCTGAAGTGAACACCAGATGAAGTACTTATAACCCCCTTCTTCAAATAAATGTAATAAAGATGACTTTCCCTTTCATAAACCATGTTTAGGAAACACGCCAAAAGATCATTGTCTTCTCCCTGCTCTGGCAGCTCTGGCATCCTAGACAGGAAAGCAAGGGCACATGTTCCTTGGGAAGCACCAGTCCCACTCCAGACAGCTGCCATTTCTCTACCCCTAGGACTGCGAGGTCAGGTGCTGTCAGGTTTGACGCCCTCTGCCCCTCTGCAGAGGCAGGCCAGTCCCATCCTGCCAATTAATCCTTCCAAGGAGAGTTTACTGACGGCTGAGGTCAGGCTGGGGATCTGCAGTCTAATTAGTGCAACAGACACAAGAACCCATTTTCCCAGCAGACGGCCAAGACTTTTGTTTGATGCTCGCTCACACCAAGTGCAAGGGGAAAAGAAAAGTACAGTGGAGGTGCCGGAAGGGGTCAGAGAAGACCCACTGAACAGGTGTCCCTGGAACTGGGTCTTGATGTCAGATCAGGGTTTACCAATGGGAAACGCAGGGTGGATATTTCAGATTGAAACACAACTTGAGCAGACACAATGGCCGGAAGGTGCAGGAAAGAGTCAGGATGAAAAGGCAGAACTGCACATTGTCTGAGATTGCAGCAAGGCTCTCTCAACGGGCCGGGAGTGGGCCTTCTTTTCTGGGAGGTCTGGGGGACCAAGCCTGAGTCAGTCTCCACTTGGAAACACTGGAGTGGAAGGACCTTTTGCCCAGGAGAGAATCTTCAATGTGGGAGCCATGACTCCAGCCAGTACCTGATGTTTTCCCACAAGGCTGGACACAGGCCTTTCTTCCTTTGCAGGACTGGGCTGGGACAAGTGAAATGCCCAATAAAGAGACTCATCAGGCACTGTGGCCCTCAGCCTGGCCACAGAGCTTTATCAGTTCATTCACTCAACATTTATTGAGCACCTATGGTGTACTGTGCCAAGGGTAGGTGGTCCAAAAGTAACTGATACACATTCTTTACAGAAATGTCACTAAATATATGCGATCACTAGAAGTGATATGGAAAGAGCATTTAATGATTTAGAGAAGGAATATATTCTATAGGAGAAGGCAAGTTACAGATATGTTATATACAGAATAATGGTATTTTCTTTAAGAGAAAAGCTTCCCGGGCATCTGGCTGACTTAGCCAGTTGAGTGTCTGACTCTTGGTTTCGGCTCAAGTCATGACCTCATGGTTCATGGGTTCGAACCCATCGATTCTCTCTTCCTCTCTCGCTGCTCCTCCCCTGCTTGGTCCCTATCTTTCTCTCTCTCAAAAATAAATAAATAAACATTAATTTTTTTTAAATAGAAACTCTTCCTTTCGGCATATAAAGACACGGAGATTGGAAGGATATATAGATAATATCAATACACACACACACACACACACACACACACTACATGCATTTCCTCTGAGTGGTAGTATTACAGGTGATTTATAATTTCTTCATTATTTCCATCATCCAGATTTTCTACAATGCACATGTATAATTTTGAATCTGGAAAAAAAAGAAAAGAAAAACTTTAAGAACAACAAAAAGCACAGCTCTGTTGCCAGAAATGCTCACTGGCACCGTCGGACTCAATCACACCCACATAGAAGTGGGTTGATGGTGGATGTAGGAGACTCTAGGACCTATTTAAATATTTTATTGACCGGGAAGTTATCCCATTTAGTTTTAGCACACGGCTACTAGCCTATTTGTGGGCTGTGGTTCCAATGATAGTTTAATTGTCAGGGCTTTTGTTGTGTCATTTTGGTCTGCTTGTTTATCTGGTGCTTCTGGGGCCCCCACTGGGTCTTGGCTGGTGGAGGAGACAGGTGTGTCTTCAGATGGGGCACCGATGTCTCCTGGCAGGTAGGGGAGTTCACACTCAAGAGGACAAGAGGTTTCTGTGGCCAGATGCTCATTGTGAGAAGATTCCCTTATTGTGGAGGTGACTGAGTTTCTAGTGGTAGAACAGGGTCTTAGCCGTCTGGGGACAAATAAGGTAGCTGTGGGGGTCCCTCTTGCCTAAGCCCCCAAATCTAGAAAGCCTACCATTGGAGGAGCTACCTCTCAAGGCTGGGGTAGAGAGCTCTGCCCTTGGCTGTTTATTGAGAATGGGGTTCCTGCTTGATCCCTCCAGGCATGTGGTGTTCCAGGAACTCTCCTTGCATACAGGAAGGGAAGAGCCTACTAGGTGCCTCCTGTGATAGATGGGGAATGGGAAACACTGGATCTAGGTCTCCTTCTTCGGCTGGAGGGGGTGGGGACCTAAGACACTGTGCCACTGTGTTCTTCCTCAGTCCTGGGGCCTCAAACCACTTCTCCTTCTTCTCACCTGCCAGGGAGCTGGGTGACTGCCTGACTTACCTGTCAGGGTGCTGGGTGACTGCCTGCTGTGTCAGTTCCGGGGCCCAAAGCCGCGCTCAGCAGAGAGGAGCAGGGAGAGCTGGATCTTTGCCCTCTCCTCCGAAACACAAGCCCCTCCTCAGTCTCCTTCACTTCCTTTTTCCTCCATCTATTCCTTCAAGCTCTCCGTTCAGGTACAATTCACCTACTGTAAAGGTCACCCATCTAACATGAACAGTTCAGTGATTTTTAGTACAGTCACCCGCTTGTGCAGCCAGCACCTCTGGGCAGTTCCAGAGCATTTTCAGCAGCCCAGAGGGAACCCGGTATCCATTAGCAGTCCCTGGCCCTCATGCCCACCTCCCCCCCACCCCCAGCCCATGGCAACCACTAATCCACCTTCTGTCTATCGGGATTTGTCTTTTCTGGACATTTCACATAAATGGAATCATAGAACAAGTGGTATTTTATGATGGGGCTTCTTTTGCTCTTGAATAATGTCTTTAAGGTTCGCTCATGTCATAGCACAGAGTACCTCATTCTTTTTATTTGCAAATAATAGTCCATTAAATAGACTCCATTTTGTGTATCCATTCGTCACTTGACTATTCAAGTTGCTTCTACTTTGGGGCTATTATGAATAATGCTGCTATGGACGTGCACGCACAAAGTTTTGGTGTGGATGTATATTCTTATTTTTCTTGGTTTTATGCCTAGGAACAGAATTGCTAGCACATATGGAGGCAGTAATGACATATGCCTCAACAGGGATGAACCTTAAAAGCATTATACTAATTGCCAGAAGCCCAGTCACATATTGCATGATTCCATTTATATAAATGTCCTGACAATGGTGTCACGGCTGGGGAAGAGGGCTGACTTCTAATGTGTATGGGATTTGGGGGGAAGTGACGAAACCATTCTAAAGTTGACTGTCATGATGGTTGCACATTTCTGTGAATATACTAAAAAACACTTTATATAGGTGACCCGTATGGAATGTGAGCTATATCTCAATAAGGCTATTTTTCAAAAGGACAGAAGGGAGAGGGGGAAGGAGGGAGGGAGGTAGAGAATCAGTGTGGGGAGACCAAGCTAGTCCCCTCCCCCACCCCCCGGCCCCGCGTCCCCAGGGCGAGTTGTCAGTGTTTCTGAAAGTACAAAGCTCCGGCCTCAGTGCCTCATCTGAAGCAGGGCAGCTGTAAATCACCGGCTCCGAGGAATGGGTCTGTAAACACGCTCCAGCAGCCTCAGCTATGTGGTCATTACCGCTTTATTGATCCTCAGATACCTTCTAGGGATTGAGTTGCTTGGAACTTCTTTACTTGCCTTGTAAGTCCCCCTGCGCAAGCCGGTGCCCCGTTTCCCAGCCCAGGATTCCCGGCGAGCCCAATCTTCCTGCTGTAAATGTCAGAGATGATAAAGTGGGGCCAAATCTCCTGTAGGAAATGGTGGACACATTACCTCTGAAACGCAGGAAACGGGACTGGGCAGCATTCTGGGGAATTCCTCAGAGCCGCTCTCCCGCAGGTGCCCAGGGGTCAGGGGGACGGACGGACGGAAGAACGGGTGGACAGAGATTAGACTTGGGAGCTTTTGCTCTTCTAGAACACTTCTGTCCAGGTGGCTTGCACCCATCACATGCCAGGCACAGCAGAGGAAAGTGACAGATTTTATTAGAAGTTCAGTGTTCAGTATACATACAAAGTAAGTAAGGGGCATGCGCTTCTTCATAGACAGGACGTTGGTGGCATTGAGCTAATGCAAAAGCCGACACCAGGGTGAGGGCCAGCGTGGGGCTCCGGGTCCCCCAGAGCATCAGGGAGTCATGAAGCCTGCAGGTTTGGGAGCCCGCCCATGCCACAGCAACCCTCTGGTAGACTACGTTAGCAATGCACTCTTTATTCATTAGCTTAAACAAAGCAATTAAAATATATATATTTTTTATATGATGATGGTTCTCAGTTCAAAGGGAAATGGCTTAGAACCACCCAGTCCTTTGAATTCAGGAGACTGCCACTGCTATCACTATTACGATATTGGGAAAAGATGAAAAGGAGAAACATTTTGGAAACTACAGAGCACTAGACAAACACCAACACGCTACCTTCTCCCTCAGGGTTTCTTACTCAGGGACCTACATGAGCACAGGGCTGGGGAAGCCCAAGAGCCCTTGCTGGCCCTCGTCCTCCAGAGAGCGGCAGACCAACCCCGCAGGCTGCTCCTCACCCCTGCGGCCCTGACTTCACACCAGCCCCGCATTCACACCCCTGCTCTCCTAGGAATTACTCTTCTTTGGGAGAATGTAGCAGTTTTCAAAATCCCCACGTGCCTACCCTCATTTGGTGACACGACAGATGGGTGGGACTGGGGGGGGGGGCAGGGAGGAGCATCTCCGGGTTTGGAGAGGGAGACTGGGGCTCAGAGGGGTTGGGATCCCGAGTGCTTCATCCCCACGATCCGGTGTCACGGGAAGGGTCACTCTTCATGGCTTGTCGGAGAGGCCACGCTCCCACCAGCCCAAATGCTGACGCCATTACCCAAACAGCCCTGGGGCTCTCAGCCCCTTTCGCCTCATGACCGTGAAAGTCTGGCTGTACCTGAGCCAGGGGCTCGGTGGTCCAGAAGCTCCCATGCCAGGACCCTAACTGGCCACCAAGGGGGCCTTGGTCTCCCGTCACACAGGCATTGGAGCTGATGAACCATGGAGCCCAGACATTCAGTGCTACAGGGGGCTGGCGGGGCACTGAACTGGCGGAAGGAAACCCAGCAGCCAGAACGTGCACCAAGGCACGTGGGGGTACTTCTTGCGACAAAGAAGAGACGCAAAATATTTTTTTAAGCTTGTGCCCCTTTTAATTTACCACTTCAAAAAAAAATTTTTTTAAGTTTATTTAAAGTGGGGGGAGGGGCAGAGAGGGAGGGGGAGAGAGAGAGAGAGAGAGAGAGAGAGAGAGAAAGACTCTTAAACAGGTTCCACGCTGTCAGCGCAGAGTCCGATGCAGGGCTCGAACCCACCAACTGGGAGGTCGTGACCTGAGCTGAAATCAAGAGTCCGATTCTTAACCAACTGAGCCACCCAGGTGCCCCTCATTTCCCACTTGTGATAGAAACAAGGATACAGAGGACTATTTCTCTAGTATAAGGGGAAACAATGCAAATATGATGCTATGCGAGCACTGACCCTCTGCTCCTCCGCTGGGGACATGAAAGGGAGCCGTGGGCCAAAGGGGACGGAAGTGGGGGCTGCGGCTCACCTCCGCATCGCTGTCCCCATACTGGAAACTGTGGCCAATTTCGTAAGATGTTCTGAGTTTTCAAGGGTAACTGGAAATGTGCACTTTTAGGTGTCACCTCCCTGTTTCCTTTTTTTTTTTTTCCTTTCTATAATTTATTTACTTTTTGTAACTTACATCCAAGTCAGTTAGCATGTGGTGCAACAATGATTTCAGGAGTAGATTCCTTAGTGCCCCTGACCCATTGAGCCCATCCCCCCTCCCACACGCCCTCCAGTAACCCTCTGTTTGTTCTCCATATTTATGAGTCTCTTCTGTTTGTCCCCCTCCGTGTTTTTATATTATTTTTGTTTCCCTTCCCTTATGTTCATCTGTTTTGTCTCTTAAAGTCCTCATATGAGTGAAGTCGTATGATATTTGTCTTTCTCTGACTAATTTCGCTTAGCATAATACCCTCCAGTTCCATCCACGTAGCTGCAAATGGCAAGATTTCATTCTTTTTGATTGCCGAGTAATACTCCATTGTATATATATACCACATCTTCTTCATGCATTCATCCATGATGGACATTTGGGCTCTTTCCATACTTTGGCTATTGTGGATAGTGCTGCTATAAACATTGCCTTCCCATGTTCATATAGGGCACAAATCTCATTTTCCTCCAAACTCCAGGAAGACCAGCCATGCAAAATGCATCAGGGGCCAATTATTATTTTTTTTTAATATAGCACTTCACGGATTTGTACATCATCCTTATGCAGGGACCATGCAAATCTTCTCCGTATCATTTCAATTTTCATATAAGGGCTGTCAAAGCAAGCACCTCGGCATCCAAATCTGACTTTCAAGCTTGGGCATCTTGCTCAGGTTTTACGTGACATTGACCGGAAATATCTCTCCCTCAGAAGATCACAGCGATTCGCAGACAGTTAACGGACTCTGCAAGCATGTCCCAAAGACCTGGGAGGGAGCACAGAGAGGTTCCCAAGATTCGTCTTCCCCGAGAGCACTCAGGGAACACCCCTCCCTCTCCTCCTTTGAGGAGCAGCCACACAAGGACATCTTGGGCCTGACTGGTTTTATTCTTAGGAAATAAAAATGGGTTCATGGACCACAATGTTCTATATTTTTGGTTTTGTGATAAGAAGGAAAATCGACTCCTCATCCCAACAGACTGAAGAATGATTTAGTAGATTTTGTTCCAAAGCCTTGCCCTGTTGAGTTGAGGATGTGGCTTTCTTGACAAACATCAATACAAGTTAGCAAAACATTTAGACTTGGCCCCTGAGAATCCCAGATTCAAGGGCTTATATCTTAATATAAACAGGCTGTGAACTTTCGACTAAAACAGGTAAAGTAATGACAAACCACGATGAGATAAAAACTAATCAGAGGAGAATAATTTTCTGAATTTTTTTGAGAAGTCCTGCTAATCCTGGAGGATGTGATCTCACGTTGCAGCCACGCAGCCTCTGTCTACGCAGGACAGCTGTAGACGCACTGACGTCCCGGGTTGCGAGTGCACCTTTGCTCTGAGCCCCAGCCACGTGGTGGGAAGGCTTGGCGAACATCTTCCTCCTTCACGACTACCATCTCGTCATCTCGTTTTCTCTTTTTCTCTCCTGACCAAGGAGCCCCATGCTTCAGGCGCTCCTTGGTATGCTCCTGCACATCTGTACTTTTCCTTCTCGTTCACATCATCACAGAATTAAAAAAAAAAAAAAAAAAAAAAAAAAAAAAAAAAAAGCCTTTGAGGAAATTAGAACTGGCAAAAATGAAGCTGAGAAAATTCGCTGCCTCTTTCCTTCAGTATATTCCCTGCACAGCAGCCAGTGACCCAGTTAAAATTCAAAGATTCTATCACACCTCTGCTCAGAGCCTGCGGTGGTTCCCTACTTCTCTGATGAAAGCTGTGGTCTTTCAAACGACTTCCCAGTGTCTCTGTGATTTGTCCCTGACTTTCCCCCGACTCACACCTGTGGTTTTATCTCCTTCGGCTCTCTCTCTCCCCCATGCATTCTGTGAGCTACACTGAGTCCTCAAGCACACCAGGCCTACCCCACCACAGGGCCTTTGCACCTGCTTCTCCTTCAGCCTGGGACCTCTTCCTCAGGTAGGCACATGCCTCAGCTACATGTCTCACTCTCTCATTTCCTTTAGATCTTTACTCAAATGCCATTTCAATGTGGTTTTCTTTTTTAAGTTTATTTATTTATTTTGAGAGAGACAAAGAAAGGATGAGTGGGTGTGGGGCAGAGAGAGAGAGAGAGGGAGAGAATTCCAAGCAGGATCCTCACTGCCAGCGCTGAGCCCGATGCAGGACTTGAACTCACAAAACCATGAGATCATGCCCTGAGCCGAAATCAAGAGTCCAATGTTTGACTGACTGAGTCACCCCAGTGCCCCTCATGGTGATTTTGATTTGCCTTTCCCTGATGATTAGTGATGTTGAGCATTTTTTTCAGGCACTTCTAGGCCATTTATATGTCTTCTTCAGAAAAATGTCCATTCGGGTTCTTTGCCTATTTATTTATTTATTTATTTATAACATTTATTTATTTTTGAGACAGAGGGAGACAGAGCATGAACGGGGGAGGGTCAGAGAGAGAGGGAGACACAGAATCGGAAGCAGGCTCCAGGCTCTGAGCTGTCAGCACAGAGCCCGATGCGGGGCTTGAACTCACGGACCGCAAGATCATGACCTGAGCTGAAGTCAGACGCTTAACCGACTGAGCCACCCAGACGCCCCTCTTTGCCCATTTTTAATAGGATTATTTGGGGGTTTTGCTAGTGAGTTTTCATAGAAACAGGAAATGGAATGGTGGTTGGGAGGGGCTGAGAGCAGGGGGAAACAGAGGGCTGCAGATCAAAGAACATAAACTTCTAGTTTTAAAAAGAATCAGTCCTCAAGATCTAATGTACAACAGGGTGACTACAGTTAATGATACGGTGCGTATACCTGAAAGTTGCTGAACATAGATCTTGAGAGTTCTTACCAAAATAAAACAAAACAAAACAGAAAGACAAAAACAAAACCAAAAAAAAGGAATTAACTGTTTAAGGTGATGAAGGTGCTAATTATCGGGATCTCGGTAATCATCCCACCATGTATATGGATATCATATCCTCACGGTGTACATTTCAAATATACACAAGGCGGGTGCTTGGATGGCTCAGTCGGGTAAGCCTTCAACTCTTGATTTTGGCTCAGGTCATGATCTCACGGTTCACGAACTCAACAACCCCACCCGCCAACCGCCGCCCCATTGGGCTCTGTGCTGGCAGCATGGAGCCTGCTTGGGATTCTCTCTCTCTCTCTCTCTCTCTCTCTGCCCCTCCCTGCTTGTGCTTTCTCTACCTCAAAATAAATAAATAAATAAATAAATACATACATACATAAATAAATGTATTTTTGTCAATCATTCCTCAGTAAAGTTGGGGGAAACAGTCACGCCCCTGAGGTTGTCCCTGGCCACAGTATCTAGCTCCTCAGTTCAGTGTCCCCAGCTCCACAGCCCCTTCCAGTCCTTCTCCTCCTGTTCTGTTAGCCCTCCTCACTCATTACCTGAGGGGCAGCCTGCTTTACGTATTACCTTGTTTGGGAACTACCTCCCTCCCAGACCGTTACCTCCCTGAAAGCAAGGATTTTGTTCTCTTTGCTTGATTCACAGTTGATTCTCAATAAATGTTGAAATTTTTATTCCTTTTTTTTTTTTTCAAGAAAAAAAAAAAAACAAAAAACACTGTTCCCCTGTTCTTCGCTCTGGGGGGACCCGGACAGGCCCCTTGTCGTCTCTGAGCCTCGGTCACCTGTGTAAAATGGGCCCAATTGCACCTGCCTGTGTTAACATCCAGGAGGTTTGTGAGATGCTAGTGAAAGACCAGGGAGGGCCAAAAGTCCCTCCAAATACTGCCCGATGTCTCTGGCGCGGGGCATTTATGAGAATGAACTAGAAACTCGGCCGGCTCCAGGAAGCCCCGAGACCTCTTCCGTCCTGCCTGTCACAGCAGAGGTCCTTTCCTTCATCTGGAGCGCAGTAAAATTGTTTTCAGAGTTTATATCTCAATTCAGGGCCTCGAATGAGATCCCCAAAGTACTGGGGAATCCGTGCAAAGTTCCAAAAGAGGTCTGCTAGTGAGTCATAGGGCAGGAAACACTTCCCTTCTTCACCAGCCACCACAACCATGCCCTTTGAGAAATGCTCCAGGCATTGGAGGACACAATTACAAACAGGCTAATGGCTGGTGGAATGTATTTAATGAAATCTAAGTGGCTCTTTTGGGAAGGCTGGCTTCAAAGGGGGGCACTTCTGAGGGAGGGCTCATGGGTAACAACCGTCCCAAATTTAACACCGATGCGCCCATATGTACAAAGAAAACGTTGCTTTTTTTGTGTACGTTTTCCTGTAGCTGTTTAAAAAAAATTTTTTTTTATTGTTTGTTTATTTTTGAGAGAGAGAGACACAGGCAGAGGGTGAGCCGGAGAGGGGCAGGGAGAGAGGGAGCCACAGAAACTGAAGCGGGCTTCAAGCTCCGAGCGCAGAGCCTGATGGGGGGCTCAAACCCATGAACCGCGAGATCATGACCTGAACGGAAGTTGAACGCTTAACCGACTGAGCCACCCAGGCGCCTCGCCTGTGGCCGTTTTAATCTTCTACCTGAATCCCCACCCACAGTGAGTGGAGATCCGGAGCAATCGAAGGCAACTGGGGCTTTCCGGTAAACAGCATCTCATTGTGTTTCTGGTTTAAATAGTCTCTTTTAATAAATAGTCAACTCCCGAGTGCAGCTGTTCACTCCGGTGGTCGCTCCCTCCCTCCTTCTCCGAATGGTGATCCGGGTGTGAGCACAAGGCCTGGGACAAGGGAAGCAGCAGCTCACTGAGGGGCAAGGAGCTGTGGCCCTGCCAGTGGCCGCCACGGGATGTAGCTGGGTGGGGGGATGAAGCTAGGTGGGGTCTGGTCTGCCTGCAGCCAGCACACCGCCCCAACGGCTGCTCTCACAGCAGGGAGGGCACCCCTGCGGCGACTGCCACTGGCCCAGCCTGAGCCCCTGGCCTCTGTCATCCTCAGTGCCTCTCTCCTCCCAATACTAGACTGTTTCTGGTTCACACTGAACTTCACACGCTCTTATTTTGGCAAACGGGAGCTCCGGGACCCCACGCGTGCCTGGCCTAGATCGCAGGGACTCAGGAAGACCGCTCGGGCCTGACCATCTAGATACCTGCCACTCATCCCAGCCTGAACTGTATCTGCTATCGAGCCAAGGTGGGGCTTCTCTCAAGAGCCTGGACCCTCATTCGTTTATTCCCTCAACTGATACCTATCGAGTGATCCCTTCTGTGCCATGAATTGTTGCAGGTGCTGGAGACTGAGCAGCAAACAAAACCAAAGCCCCAGTCCAGAGGGAAGAAAAAGACAGTGAGCAAGCAAATGAAATACACCGTGTGTCAGAGGGTGAGACATGCTGTTGAGAGACATGTATCCAGCAAGGCTGACGACAAGAGGGAGCTGTCTAAAATAGGGTGATCAGGGAAGCCTTCTCCATTATGGTGGTGTTTGAAAAGATTTGAACTGGGACCTGGAATTGGTGAGGGGCGAGTTATGAGACTCTCTGCTGGAAGAATATTTCAGGGAAAGAGAACAAACAGCAAGTGCAAAGGTCCTGAGGCAAGAGCACGCTTAGTGGCTTTGCAAAACCACATGAAGTCTGTGGTCGGCCAGTCAGAGAAGGCTTTAGAAACACCTACGTAGATGTGGGAGTGCCTCAGAACACTGAGCAGCTGGCTTCCTTTTTGCCAGTAGCTTCCTACCTGGTTTCTCTGTCCTGACTGTTCTCTGACTCAAGAACCAGCCTTGCCGTGATGGTGAGCTATGGAGCCTGAGGTCTGGTGTCTTTGTTTTCCCTTTGTCTTGTTCCTTCCTCCCAACTTCTGACCCAGGAGAGGCGGTGTCTTTCTGTCACGTTGGAGAGCTCCCCCTCTATATCCTGAGCGCTCTCTATTCAAGGCACTGGCTGCCTCTGTCCCAGCATCTCTTCAAGAATATTCATGTAGAGAACAGGAGGAGCCTGAGGAGAGGAGCAAGACACAACAGGTTGATATCCAATGAAGGCAGTGGGCATCCGGAAGCCAGGGTTTGTGATTTTCCTCTACTTACAAAATAACACGTTGGCCGGCCACAGTTTCAAGGATGATGGCAAAAGATATAACATTCCTGAGTCAGAGACAAAGGGCCTTAGCGCTCACGACACAGGCAGAATGAGTATCAGTGTCTGCATCAGATCCCCTTGCCCCCACCTTCCATGTCAACGAGGCCGAGAGGTTCGTGTGGCTACGGCACGTGCAGGGAGTTCGTGTCATAGCTGAGAAATCACGCACTTGGGGAATCTTTTATCATATGCGATTAGCGCCCCTGACTCCTGCCCCTGACGAAGACATTATCTTTGCCACCCTGGACAATTCAGCAAGCCTGCCCTTTGCTCTGGAGGGGACAGACACTACCTCTGTCTTCCCAGGCTGTTCTCGACGTGAACGTTCTTGGAGAGATTCCGGGGCAAAGGCAGCCGATGCCTCTGCTCACAAGAAATGGGAAAAGCACACGGCCTGTTGGCTCCCAGCATGGCAGGTGGGAGCTCAGCCTGTGGAGGTTCAGGAATAGGCCACTGTCACCCCAGAGCTTCTGATCTTGGTGAGAACGGATAAAAAATAGAAAGCTGAAGACTGTGTCCCTATCACTCGAGGATCAGCTTGGCCTTTTTGTCTCTGGTGCCGCCTCAAGAGTAAACAAAAATGGGCCCAGACGCAAAACACAGGCAAGACTGAGGAGTTCGGCAACTTGAACATTCCTCCCCACCAGGCACGTTTTCTGTCGGAAGTCATTGGCCCCGGGCTGGCTGGGCCCACAAACACCTCAATCCATCACTGACAGGCCGTTCTGGCAGCAGCCTCTGGAGCCACATCTCTGGGCCGAGACCAGCAATTAAGTGTTTAGATTCAAATCAACGTTTATAACAGCCTTGGGGACCTTTCCAGAGCTCTGGAGACCGAGTAAGCTACTATTAATACAATCGTATGAAGTAAAATTACACAGAGAAAAGTTTTACACAATATGCTGCATATGGAGTTATTTTGACAAGAAATTTAGTTTGCTTTTCTTAAGTCTTCTCTGCTTGTGTAAGAGTATTAATTACTCACTAATCTACTTAATTTGATTAAATGTCTTTATTTTTGTGAAGAAAACTCTTTTTTTTTTCTTTTTTAAATGTTTATTTATTTTTGAAAGAGAGGGAGCATGAGTAGGAGAGGTACAGAAAGTGGTGGTGGGGGGGAGGGGGGGACAGAGGATCCAAAGCGGGCTTTGTGGTGACAGCAGAGAGCCCGAGGCGGGACTCGAACTCACAAACCGTGAGATCGTGACCTGAGCCAAAGTCAGACTTTCAACCAACGGAGCCACCCAGACGCCCCTGGAAGAAAACGGTTGAGCATTTACTATAAGTTGGTCCTGACTGAGCGTGAGGATACACAGATAATCAGGTATGTGGCTGCCTATTCTCCCAAGAAGCTCACAGCCATCTCAGTGATAGGGTCCTCTGAGAGGCAGAAAGTGCCAGAGACTTGGGCAAAGCCAGCGTCTGACTCAGACACGGGGCACTGACTCTCTTAATCCTATCATCGGCGTGGGGACGATCCCCGTCACCCCTGCTCCTCATCCTTTACTGTCTCCTCCTTCTCAGATCCTTATTGGCTGTGCCTTGCAAATGCCCACTTGGGTTGCAGAAAACTTTTAAGGCAAACTGGTCAAGAAAGTGAAAATCCAGGATTACTTAGCATATTCAGTGCACGAAGCAAAGGTAGGGCCAGCTGGGCAAACAAACGTCTGTTTATGATAGGTGAAGGGATTGCGAGAATGAATGGATGGCTGGCTGGATGAATGATACAAAAGCGTGAATTCTGGTAACAGGAAAAATGGAAAAAAGGAAAAACGAAATTGACACCTCTAGGATGGCCGCTATCAAAAAAAAAAAAAAAAAAGGAAAGGAAGAAGTGTTAGTGAGGACACAGAGAAATCGGAAGCTTTGCGCATCGTGGTGAGAATATAAAATGGCTATTGAAGACCGTATGGCAGTTCCTCAAAAAATAAATATAATTTTTTGTGAGGCAGCAACTCCATTTCTGGGTAGTGTACCCAAAAGAAGTGAGACCGAGGACCTGAACGGACATTTGTACATCAATGTCAAAGCAGCACTGTTCACGATACCTGAAACAGGACCAAAAAATGGTGTGTGTATACATTATATATGTATACACACACACACACATATATATCTAATGTATATATATGTGTATATATATATTATATATATTACACACACGCACACACACACACACATACATATGTATAATATTCCATTGTGTGTATATAGACACACATACATACAATGGAATATTATTTAGCCGCCAAAAGGAAGAAATTGTGATACAAGCTACAACCTGGATGAACCTTCAGGACATCACATTAAGTGAAATAAGCCAGACACACACAAAAACAAATATTGCACGATTTCACTGACGTGAGGAAACTAAAGCAGTCAAAATGATAGAGACAGAAAGCACGTGGTTGCCTTGGGCTAGATAGAGGGAGGAATGGGGAGTGACTGTTGAACGGGAACAGAGTTGCATCTTGAAAAAGTTCCAGAGGTGGATGGTGGCGATGGCTGGGCAGCAATGTGAATGCCCTTAATGCCACTGAACTGCACACTTCAACGTGGTTAAATGGCAAATTGCATGTGGTGTGTATCTTACCACAGTAAAAAAAAAAAAAAAAAAAAAAAAAAAAAAAGTAAACTATTCAGTGAGTTATCAGTTGAGAAATTGATGGCAGTTTTCACTTTTTAGCCAGATGTTTTGGCGTCATCTGGACATGGCCAAAATGAAATGATGAAGGGTTTGGGAATTGAAGCCAGGACTCTGGAGTCTCAAGTGACTGTGATAATTACTGCATTTCATTTCCTGTATGTAAGGCAGATTGAGTTCAAGACCAAAAGCAATATTCCAATGGGCTGTGATTAATTGCCCCTCCTGTGTTTAAATGGACCTCCTCATGGCTTTTGCTATTGTTCTGCATAAATAATTAGGGCAGTTTCCACTGCAGAGTTTGTGCTCATGCATGTCCTCGTAGAGAACAACAACAACAACAACAACAACAACCAAAAGGCAATTTCTGTTCAGTGCTTAATGAGATTTCAGACTTGGAATATGTTAATCCACAGTTAGGTGGTGAACACAAGGCTTTAGCTGGGAAAGAGAAGCACCACGCTTCCCGCCCTACACCAGCCTGTCGTTTGCTTATACCATCTCGCTTAATTTTCTTAGGGATGCTATGATGTATACATTATCTCTTCTTTATTTATAAATGAATCTCAGAGAGGTTAAGTAACTTACCCTGAGTCACACAGATGGCAAATGGAAGGGTGGAAAGTTGTACTTTGCTCTGATTCCAATCGTATCATGCTCTTGAAACGGCAATAGAATCCTTGACTTTCCCTGAATAACTACAGTGTTATTCATCTGGTTATTTATTCGCTCGGCCACGTAATAGTGTTTTATACTTAAAAATATAAAACAAATAATCGTTCTTCACTTCCTGTATTCCAGTGATAGGCTCTGAGGATAGAGACGTAAGATACTCTGGAGCTATCTCATGGATCAACGTTAGTGACAGGGAGACTCAGGTAAAAGACTGTGATTTTGTGCTATTGCAGAGATATGCACCGGTAGGAGACAGCACACAGGAGGTAATGTAGCCCAGGCCACTTTGCAGCTGAGATAAGGATAAGAAGGGTCAACAGACAGAAAAAATGAGAAGCAGGCATTTCAATCAGAGAAGAACACCAAACTCCCCGTAGTACACTTGGAGAACAGATTAGAAATGAGGGTGGGGCTAAGGGCTTCGGATTTTATGTTGAGGTAGACAGTGAACAGGGAGCCACTGACATTCTTAAATGAGAAAATGACAAAAGCATTAAGTTTGTGATTTAGAACGCTCACTCTGATACACGGAGGATGGAGATAGGGGGTGGCGGGCCAACACAGAGACAAAGAGACTATATTAACTTCCTAAGGCCATCGTAACAAATTACTGCAAAGAGGGGGAGCTCAAAACAACAGAAATTTATTCTAGCATAGCTATGGAGGCTAGAAGTCCAACATCAAGGTGCCTGCAGGGCCAAACTCCCTGTGATGACTCTAGGGAGTGCCCTGCCTTTCTCTCAGCTTCTGGTGTTGCGGGCAGTGGCAATCATGGTTGTTCTTTGGCTTGTAGGCGCATCACCCATGGCACTCTCCCCGTGCACTGTCTCCTCTTCCTGCAAGGACACCGGCCATATTGACTCAGGGTCCACCCTGCCCCACATGCCCATATCTTGATTATGTCTGCAAAGACTATTTCCAAATAAGATCACATTCACAGGTATTAGGGGTTAGGACTTAAATATACACATATACATACATATATATATGTGTGTGTGTGTGTATATATGTGTGTGTGTGTGTGTGTGTATGTGTGTGTGTGTGTGTGTGTGTGTATATATATATGTATATATACATATATGTGTGTATATACATATATATATATATTAAAGGGGCACAGCTCAACCCATGCCAGAGACCAGTTAGAGGACTCTTGTAATTGCCCAGCTGAGAAATGACAAGGTACTGAGCAGCAGCAGAGACCCAGAGAAAAGGAAGGAATGGGAAGGAGAGCTGGTCAAGCCTGAAAGCGGTGTGGGCTACGGGCCACTGGGAGGCAAAGGAAGAAGATTCCTGGGAAGACAAAAGGGGGAAACGTGGGACACACAATGACTTAGTCATGCACATAAGAGGGCTGGCGGTGATGGTGTTGATCTTTCACTCTTTCAGACAGTAGAACCCTCTATTGTCTCTGAGATAAAATGCCAACAATTGACCTGGGCAACATTTGAATCATCCAAGTCTGGCCCACACCTCTCTCTCCAGCCTCGTCACTCACACCCCTGCCTTTACCCCAGTGTGCACACATGAGCAGGAGTGGGCGTGCACACAAACACATGTGCACACACATACACACACACACACACACACACACACCAGGCAGTCATTCTCTCCTTTTGTTCACCTTGCTCCTAAAGCACATACAGATAGGTGGTATCTTGTGCCTGGCTGTGTCTGCCTGACGTGCCGTGAGGGAGAGCATAGTCTTGCCCCTGCCCGGGGTGCACCCCTACCTGTTGAGCTCCATTCCTCTGCCCATCTATCACCCTTGGGGAAAGGATTAATCATGCCTGTCCCTCACCTTCCACGGTATGCTGAATCTAATCTGTACCTACAGGTGTTGTGCTCATCCGGGGTCATTGTGTCTGTCTGACCCACCCCCCAGAGTAAGTACAGATGGAGAGATCAATATTTTACTCATCTTTGTACCCCCAAGGCCTCACAGGACCCATCCCAGAGTAGAAGCTCAAGAAATATTTGCTGAGAAGAGCGAACTGGATTGGCTCTTCAAAGAATGTTGCTGGAGTCTACTACAGTTCAAGGGCATGGACTTTGAGGTCAGACACACCTGCATTTGAATCCTGGTTCTGATACTCAGCAGCCCTGTTCATTAGGGGCATTTTGAAAACTTCCCAAGCTTCATTTCCTTGCTTGAGAATGGAGATCCCGACAGTGGGGCTCCAAGACGAGTCAGTGAGGTCACAGGTGTAAAGCATCCGACACACTACCTGACAGATCACTACCAGCTCAGAACACACTGGTTACCATGGTTACTGTTCTGAGCTTTCTGGCCCTTGAGATATCCTGCCCCGCCCAATAGACTGATGGGATTTGTGAGTCCCCGCAGCTCTAGCCCCTCCTACCACTCTCTTGCCCCAAGGTACCCATAACATTATGATGTAATTGAGAAATACATGCATGATTCTTCCTCAGTCTTTACGGTTTGGGTATTGAGCAGTCATGAGACGTTGGGATGTCATCCAGAACAGCTGTTTGGGGAGGAAAGTTCCAGGAGGAACATAAAACCAGAAATGTGCCAAGAGTATGTATAGGAGTTAAACAATGTTCTTTACAGTTTGCGGATAGGATGGGAGCTCGACGCAGGGACAAGAGCCCGAGCTGGCGTCTCCCCGTCCAGTCCTGGCTCTGTCTCTCATGGGCTCTCAGACCTGCATTGTCTCGGCCTTTTCATGGGGCTGTTGTGACACCTGGAAATAATGTGTACAAACTGACCAACCCAATGAACAACAGTAACTACTCAATAAAAGGTGCCCCCGTTTTCTGTCATTAAGATGATGGTGAGGGTGGAGGGAGAAATCAGAGACCCTCTGTAGGGAGTCCTCATGGTAATTCAACCCCAGGGGACACTTAGCACTGTCTCCCTGGTGCCAGAGGGGAGCTCTGGAGTCCAAGAGAGTGTGTGTGGACTGTTTGGAAAGCAGTATACCCTGAGAGACCAGAGGTGACTGTCCTGAACCCCAACAGAACCCCACTCCTTTGTCCTGCCTGGTTTGTCAGGCAGGTGCCCAGGCTCCATCTAGGTAACAGTCAAGCCCACGCTGGTAGCTCCATGGGGTAGGCATCTCGAAAGAAGTGAAAGAGAGAGAGGCAGCTGGAAGCAAGCTCACAAAAGGATCCAGTGAGTGGGATGGGGGAGCATGAAGTTTTGAAGTAAAGAGGGTTTGGGGAAGGAAGAGAAAGCAAGGCACCCAAGCAGAGTTGCTAACTCTGAAGCTTTTATTTGGATATCTTTGGAAACGTCTGCGGAAGGCCCACAAAGCACAATAAACTGCCCAGTGTCTTTGAGAACTGGGAGGTCCTTATTTTAATTCCAGTGGGAATTTTTATTGGCCTCGGGAGGGCTTTAAGCCTGATGTCATGAACCAGATGCTGAAGGACGTGCCTCTAGTCCTGCCCTGGCATTCTGTAACTGACTGATCTCTATCAGCCCCTCCACCTTAGGGGTTCCAGCCCCTTCTCTGTGAGGGGTAGGTTGGAGAATCGGGTCTCTTGGCTTCCTTGTGACATTTTGTAACGTTTAATTTCAGATTCCCGATCTCCTGTTCCGATTTTTTTTTTTTAGTTGGAAACTACAACTTAGAAAAGAATATTCTAACCTTCACTTTCTATATCATTTCCTAGATACCGGGCTCTGCATCACAAAATTGCCCAGGAAGCCGATTAAAAACATTCTCCAGTGGGAGGGGACCCAGGAACATCTGTCAATTTAACAAGTTCCGTAGGTGATTTTTTATGATCACACAACATTAGCCTATACCGTCTGAAAATATAACCTCATAAGGCAGCTGCTGAAAATTGAACGTGATTCAATCTCCAAAAGGTATATCATTAAGCTGTGCTAAATGCCAAGGTCTGTGCTAGCAAAGTGAAGTCAAAACTTGAAAGACAGGACCTGGGTGGCTCAGTCGGTTCAGCATCCAACTCTTAGTTTCTGTTCAGGTCATGATCTCCAGATTCATGGGTTTGAGCCCCGCCTCGGGCTCTAGGCTGACAGTGTGGAGAATGCTTGGGATTCTTTCTCTCTTCCTCTCTGTCTGCCCCTCCCTTGCTCATGCTCTCTCTCTCCCTCTCTCTCTCTCTCTCTCTGTCTCTCAAAAATAAATAAATAAACATGAAAAAATAAAAAAACAAAAAAACCCACAAAACTTGAGAGACAAATACCAGCCTTCACCAGTGGGGCCTGAAGATGTCTATGAACCACTGAGGCTGAGCAGTGGGCCACAAGGGTGCAGCTTGTCAAAATGGCCTCGGGACTTGGACAAATTCTCCTCTCATTGTGTACCTGATGTGGCCGTCCATGCTATAGGCCACATGGCCTTTGGTTTGGGCTCAACACACAGGGCACATATGTTGAGTTGCTTTAGAAGAACAGGAAAGAATTTGTGCAGCTACCACCACTTCATAGCCCTCGTGGGAAGGCATGTGGTCATGGGATCTGGGTGCCCTCTGTGGCCATGGTTACAGCAACACGAAGGTGCTCACCATAGATCTGACCTTCAACCATGGCTGCCCAAGAATAAGCTCTACTGTGACTGGCTCCCAGAAGGCTACAGGCTAGACAGAGGGCAGAAGCTCAGACCCCGATGGCCCCCTTTGAAGAAGTGGAGGCAGGAAGTACAGGTCCTTTCATCTACTGGGGCTGCTACAGGGGTCCTGACATTTGGCTCAGATTGCACAGGAGGGAGCAGTGGCCCCTTGGCAGGTTTGGTTGGCCTCTTTTACTTCTGGGGACTTACAGGCTCACCCGCCCCATCCTCCACCAGGATAGGGTCCTTCCCCAACAGCACCAGGACGACAGGCAGATGTTGCCAGTTGAAAACATATGCTGGCTTGTGCTTCTTTAGTTGAGAAATTTTCCATTGAAAGAAAAGGCAGTTGAATATGATTTACATTTTAAAGAGCAGTGGCATTAAGTAGCATACAATTCCTTTTGCCTTTACTCTTACAGTCCACGTTCATTTCTGACGTTGCTGAGGTCAGCACCACTTTTCCCTATCCTGTTCAGTGAATTTAACTAATACATTTTTATTTACTTTTTTAAATTTTTTAACGTTTATTTATTTTTGAGACAGAGAGACACAGAGCATGAACGGGGGAGGGTCAGAGAGAGAGGGAGACACAGAATCCGAAACAGGCTCCAGGCTCTGAGCGGTCAGCACAGAGCCCGATGCGGGGCTTGAACTCACAGACCTCGAGATCATGACCTGAGCCGAAGTCGGACGCTTAACTGACTGAGCCACCCAGGCGCCCCAACTAATACATTTTTAATACAGTTACGTTAGTTACATTTTTATTTGCCATAATGTACAGTCCATCCTGACATCCACTGACCTCCTAGTTGATTTCTTACAATTTACATACATTAAAGTCCACTTTTAATTCTGTAAAGTTCTATGGGTTTTGATAAATGCATCGTGTTGTATACCCCTCAATCATTATGGTATCGTAAAGAGTAGTTTCACTACCCTACAAATTCCCCTATGTTCCGTCTATTCAATCCTCCTGCCTCCCCAAACTCTGGCACTTAACTGATCTTTGTCTCCACTCTTATCATCTTTCCTGTCCCAGAATGTCATAAAAATGGAAATGAAACATTGCAGACAACAATAGAGAGAAACTGTGGCCAAACATGGGTTATACCCAGAGCCTTACCCATGCCTGATTTAGATGAGAAGGTTGGAGAATGTTGATTTGATGAGCCTTGAGTGAAGTTTTGTACTTGAGGGCTGTAATGGATTGAGACTGTGGGGACTTGGCATGGGGCGTCTGTATTTTGCATGTGGGATGGAGATGATTTGGAGCCAGAGGGTAGACTGATAGGCAAAAATAGTATCTCCTGAAGACCCTGGAATCTGTAAATATGTTACCTGGCATGGAATTAGGGACTTTGTGGATGTGGTTGGGTGAAGGACCTTGCGATGGGGAGATTATTACGGATTATCAGGCTCTCAGGGCGGGCCTACTGTAATCTCAATGGTTCTTATAAGTGAAAGAAGGAAGCAGGAGAATCAGATCAGAGTGATGCGATGCAAGGATAACTATTGCTGGCCTTGAAGACAGAAGAGGGCCATGAGCCAAAGAATTAGGGCAATCCAGAAAGCTGGAAACGGAAAAAATAAAATTCTCCCCCAGAGCCTCTAGAAAGGAATGAAGCTCTGCCAGCACCTTGATTTTATCCCAAGAAGTCTCCTTTTGGGTTTCTAACATCCAGAACCGTAAGGTCATAAATTTGCGTGTGTTAGGTTTGTGGTAATTTGCTACAGCAGCGATAAAAACTAATACAAGATCTCCGATCCGTTTGAGTTCGTTCTTATTCAAGGCATAAGGTGTGCGTCTAGGTTCATTCTTCACATACAGACATTTGATTGTATCAAATGTCAGGATCGGTTGTTAAAAAGACTACCCTTTTCCACTGAACTGCCTTCATCGAAGATCTGTTGACTATATTTGTCGGATCTGTTTCTGGGCTCTTTACCATGTTCCTCTATGTGTGCCTTGTTTTGCCAATATTGAATTGTCTTGATTGCTATAGCTTTAGAATAAGGCTTGAAATAAGGTAGCATGAGCCCCAAGTTTGCTCTTCTGTAATACTGTATGGGCTCTCTTGAATCTTCTGTCTTTCTATGTTTTAGAATTAGTTTGTTGACATCTACAAAATAGATGGCTGGAATTTGCGTGCAGATTATGCTGAATCTAGACACCCAGTCGGGAAGAATTGACAATCTTCACAATATCAAGTCTCCCAAATCATGAACTTGGACTATTCCTCACTTACGTACATCTTCTTTTATTTCTTTCGTAAAAGTTTTATGGTTTTCCACATACAGATTCTGGGCATCTTTGCTAGAATACTTCACATTTTATGTTATTGTAAAGAGTACTTTTATTTCAAGTTCCAGTTGTTCATTGCTGGTATATAGGAAAGAAATTGACTTTTGTATATTGGCCTCATATTCTGCTTCCCTCTTACGCTTACTTTTTTGTTCCAAGGCCTTTTTCATTTTGTTTTTGGAGATTCTTTGGTGATGTCTACCTAGACAAACTCACCATGTATGAAGAGAGCTTGTTTTATTTCTACTTTTCAAACCTGTGTACAATGTACTTATTTTCCTTGTCTTACTGCACTAGCTGGAATTTCTAGTATGATAATTGAATAGGAATGTTGAGACATTTTGCCTTGTTTCCAATCTTGGGGGAAAACATCAGGTTCTCAACAATAAGTACGGTATTAGATATAGGTTTTTCTTGCTTTTTTAATGTGTATTTGTTTATTTATTTATTCATTTATTTATTTTTGAGAGAGAAGAGAGAGAGCATGCATGAGCACATGAGAGGGGGGAGGGACAGAGAGAGAGGGAGACAGAGAATCTGAAGCGGGCTCCGTGCTGTCAGCACAGAGCCCAAGGCCGGGCTTGAACTCACAGACTGTGAGCTCATGACCTGACCCAAAGTTGAACGCTTAACTGACTGAGCCACCCAGGTGCCCCTAGATGTAGATTTTTCATATATACCCTCTAAGTTTCTTCTATTCCTAGTTTTCTGAGAGTATTTTTTTTTTAATCATGAATGGCTATTGAATTTTGTCATATGATTTTTTTTGCTTTGTTTTTCTAGAGAGAGAGAGAGAGAGAGAGAGTGAGAGTGGGGGAAGGGCAGAGGGAGAGGGAGAGAGAGAATCTGAAGCTGAATCTGAAGCTGAATCCGTGCTGGGCACGGAGCCCACCATGGGGTTCAGTCTCACAACTGTGAGATCATAACGTGAGCCAAAATCAGGAGTCGGATACTTAACCAATTGAGCCACCCAGGCACCCATGTCACATGGATTTCTGCATCAGTCGATATGCTTACATGTTTCTCTTATTCAGTCTGTTCATACCATTAACTCCACTGATGGATTGATTGATTGATGAATATCAGACCAGCCTTGCATCTACTAAGTGGCTCACACTGTGGCCGCCACTTGAAAAGCTTTGGCACTTCAAGGCATTTGTGGATTGGGGGGAGAAGAAAATGTAATGTTTTTGTATCATCATAAAACAGTGGATGGATGCCCCTAAAATATGTACTGGGAAGTGACTAATATTTCCCCTAATGGACTAAAATAGTCGTGATACTAGGGAAGCTGTTGCTTATTAGCTGTGTGGCTTGCGATGCTCTGGAATATTCTGATACTTTACTCATTTAGTTAGTTATTTTACAAGGTTATTTTGTACTCAGTCAAGGAGGCGCTGAGGTATTGAGATTGTGGTCTTGGGAGAAAAGCAGACAGTGATGAGAGGGGGCGGGAGGAATGGGGAGAAGGCGGCAAGGTTCCACACAGCCCCTCAGCTGCTGCACGGACCCCCGTGTAAGGGCAGGCAGGGGTACTTGGTAGTGTGCTGGGGCTCGTGAGCAACTGGGCTGAGACCTGCCTGGCATCTGAGACTGTCCTATGTCCTGTCTGTGGGTCCTCGAGGGCCCCCTCCACCCCACACATCCAGCATCCAAGAGGTGCAGACTGCCTGCTGTCTCCCAGGCATCGCTGGACAGCCCCCCAGGCTGGTTCAAGGTGCCAGGTACAGCCCTTGGATGGATCTTCCATGCAGGGCTGGGATTCCTGCCTCACGGGTGGTCTAATAAATTGTAATAAGTTGTCCCCCGGCTGCTGTTTGAGCCAACTGCACCTACTTCCATCTGATGTTTCTGGCAGAGGAATTCTTGAGACCTCTGGACGTCATTAGCTCTCAGAACGGGAAGCGCTAGGCCCAAATATGGGTTATTACTTGGATCCATGAGATGGCTGCTGAGGCCCTGGGACCCCCACCCAGGTGGCCCAGATGCAGGGAGCTTGGAAAGCTCCAGGCCTGGCAGGAAGCTGGAGCTGGGACTCTCTGCTCCTCCCCTGATTGGAAGGGATATGATAGCAATTATTTCAAGCCTGCTGCACGAGGAGAGGCACGGCGTCAGATTCTGGAGGTAGGCAGGCTGGCTGCAGGTCTCATCTTTTCCAAAAGTCTGTGGCCTTGGCAAGACCTCCCCGAGCCTCAGTCTCCTTGATCACGTGAGGATAGAGCCTAAGTCAACGGAAAGGCCCGAGGACTCACTGAGCACCATGCCAGACAAAACTGAATCCTCGGTAAATCAGAGCTCATATGAGGGGTTACTGTGGAATCAGAGGCATAGAAAACAGGACAGACGCATTCGTGAATTTGAGTTTAGCAAACTAAAAACGCACAGACAGCGACAACAAATAGCCCCTGTTTTGCCAACCAGACCGTATTTTTCCTGTTGTAAACCATGTGTCATAGGCCCCTCACTGAGACATTTACTGCCCCGGAGGGGTGGGTTGTTTTATTTACTGAGCATTTGCTATGTGCCGGGCACTGTGCTGAGTACTCCTTCAATGTCCTGGGGTTCTGGCAATCTTGGTCCCTATCAATTATATGACCCAGGGAGCGAATTCAACTTCTCTAAGCCTCAGTTTCGTCTTCTGTCAAAGAGATGTCATGATTGGCTGTGTCAGAGCTGCTGCGAGAATTCAAATAATATTGCACGTGCAGTGCACTTTGCACAGTGCCTGGCACGGGCTGGGCCTCAAGGGACAGGACAGAAGAGTTGAGAATATCCTGTTATGAGCCCCCCGCACTGCACACACAAATAGGAATGTGGACTCGGGTTATTTAAAGACGTGTATCGTAACCTCCGGGGCAGTCGTAAGAAGAAATTTCAAAAAGTAGCATTGATGATATGGTAAGAAAAGATTTTAAGGGGACTCATAGGAAATGCACAATTAAGAACAATGGAGCAAGGAGACACCTTGATAATACTAACCAGAAGACAGATGGAGTCGCTGAGTCGATTTCCGATGAAACTAAACTCAAAACAAGGAAGTTTATAGGAACAAAGAGGGAATTTAAATAATTATACAGGGGCCAGTTATCCAAGAAGACATAAAAGTCCCGAATGTGCATGCACCTAAAAAGAGCCTGCCTGAGATTCTTTCTGTCCCTCTCTCTCTTGCCCTCCCCAACTCGCACACCCACTCTCTCTCTCTAAAAAAGAAAAAAGGCTGGTTCGTTGAAAGTATCAAGAAGATTGATAAGCCTCTAGCCAAGCTAACCAAGAAATAAATAGAGAAGGTGCAAATTATAAATATCAGAAATTAAAGAAAGGCCATCACTCTCCCTAGGATCCCCTTGTCTTGACTCAGAAAGAAATGAAAGGAGGTGTAGGCCCAAGTGCTTTGCCCACTCAAGGCCAAGGCAGGAGGGCCTCCCCCATGGGCTCCGGAGAGTCCCAACCACCCACTCATCACATTCCTGCCAAGACCAGCCACACCCACAAGACAACTCTGACATTGGGGTGCCCCCCAGGGCCACTCTGACTGCCTTCCCCTACTATTCCCACCTCCCCAGTCTGGGAGGCAGCTGGGTGTCCCTGGGACAGGGGGCAGGGCCAGCCTGGGAGTGGGGGCTCTCAGAGGAGGTCCACATGGTCTAGCAAAGACACACAAATCAGACACCCAAGAGGATGGACGATGTGAGCACAGGAAGAAGGGGCTGGCTAGAGGTGAATGCCAGGAAGGGAGGCTGGCATTTATCTGCACATCCTGTGTGCCAGAACTGTGCTGGGCGGCACGTTTAACCCCTGCGTCCTCTTCAGGGTGGGCAACGCCCCCGCCCTGTTCCTGCAGGAATTTGAATGCCTTGCCCAAGAGCATTCATCTGATAAGAAGCTGTGGCTCACCAACCCCTGCCCTCACCCAGGCACACAGCCACAAGGCCTCCGGCCACCTTCCTCTCCCCCCACCTCACATGCCCGATGAGGGGCCCTGCCCTTTGTGGCCTTACTGGGTGGAGTGATCCCCCTTTTCACATCCCTGGGAAACCCTCTGCGTGCTGTCGTGTTCAGTCTGGGGGGGGGGCCCCTCCCCCGGGACACTGTCTCGGCGGACGGAGGGGGCCACATAAACCTCTCTCGCGGTGTCCTTTTCGAGCCCTGTGAAAGGAGAGTTCAGGTCTCCAACCAGGTTCTTTTGTGTCTACAGTGTCCCTTTTATCAAGTTGCAGCATCTAGGGTGAAGAAGTAATAACAGACCTGGGCCTGTGGCCTGTTCCTGGACAAAAGCCATATTTGTCGCTGGGCTTTTGGCCAAAGTAATAATCTTTTTTTTTTTTTTTAACTGACCCTGATGGAGGGGAGCGGCCGAGGGCCACCAAGGCAGTGGTGGGCGTGCTGAAGAATTCCTCCTCGGCCGATCCGTCAGCACCAAAGCCTGACGGATTCTCCATTCCTGACACGGACACCCAGGCGCTGTGTGCAGCCGACGCCCAGCCTTGTTTTCTTAATAAGCAGTGAGGTCACAATAATGGGTCCCGGGTAAACATTAGGGTCAGATGTCTCAGGGGCCTTTATTGTCAAAATATGAAAAGAAAATTGTCTGGGGAACACAACCAACACAGAGAACTCTTCACCAGCCCTGTAGAAGCCGCACTTTATTTAATCATGCCTTCGATGGCGGGCTTTCAAGAGAAGAGAATTTTGAAGACTAAATGAGTTCCCAAAGCAAAGATTCTTCCTCTGTCTCTGTCGCTTGCAATATGCACGTTGAGTGTCCCCCATATCCTGGTCATTTGGGGGCACGTGCAGGGGGCGGCTGGGCTGGTCAAGGGTGGGAAAAGGACATGCAGAGATTTGGGAAGCCCACCTCTCCCCCCCAGCTCATGGCAGGAGGCATGAACCAAAGGTGGAAATTTCTAAATCAGCAGCAAAAAAAAAAAAAACACCTAAGGATGAGACAAAATCCAGGAGCCAGGAGGACCAGGCCAAGTGCAGATAAGCAAGAAGGTGTTCTTGTGGCGAGGGGCAGGTCGTCAGGTGAGCCTGAGACAGAAGACCACCTTCCACCAGATGTATTTCCGGAAGGGTGGTGGCATGGGCCGTGGGCGCTGTGGCAGCCTGCTCAGTCCCACCTGACGCCTGCAGCCAGGGCAGTGCGGACCATCCTCCAGGTCTCTCACCAAGTAGGGAGCAAGTCCCTGTCTCCCACCACCTCGTGGGGCCCCAGGTCGGCTTCTTCCCCAGGACTTTGTTCAGCTGCCACCCCCCAGTGCCCTGCCCCCAGTCTCTTTCTTAGGCAAAACCCAGGCGTCTCACACTGGAGGCCTCCAAACAAGCTCCCAGCCCCCTCCCCATGCTCCCTGAGACCTGTGCTTCCCGCCTGGGTACCTTTATCCCAACACGGGGCGGTTGTCTGTCCAGCGGACTTCTGACCATTCCGCTGCGAGCGCCTCTCGTGGACAGGCATTAATTCATATTAATTTATAGATGCGTAGTATTGGGTTCAGGGTAAGTAAGCTCTCAGTCACGCTTGTGGAATGAATGGACTAATGAATGAAGGAGAAAGGAGCGGTGGCTGGAGAGCTGGCCCCAGGAGCTCAGAGGGAGGGTAGCTGTGGGCTCTGACATACGTAACGTCCCCGCCACATCCCCAGAGTCCGATTCGCAGCCTCGGAATTAAAGGAAAACAAAGACTTCCAGGTTCCACGTAAACTCTGTCCTGAACTGGCTTAATACATGCATCAGAGGGAAAACGGGCTCAGTGTCTCCCACATGGAAGGGCAGAGAGAGAAGACAAGCGACAGGAAACATGAACGTGCCCTTGGATGGGACTTGCACACTGGCGAGTGGAAGATGAGCCCGTCCTCAGCCGGCCCCGCTGCCTTCGCTGGCTGCTAACATAAATCCTGCAGCAGCCCCTCTGCGGCTCAAGAGAGGAGGATACAGGAGTCCTTGGAAGATTACTCATTAGGGGGAAAAACCCCTTTATTTAAACTTGGTAATGGCTTAGGTTTTAAAACTCAGACAAAAGCTACTGAACTTGAGAAGGTGAACTTTCAACAGACTGTTTGGAGACACGTGATGGGCTTTGCCGTGGGCGTGAACCATGCACAGGGACTTGACAGAAGCATTGGCCTGAGCCCAAGGTCGCCCCACCTCTGGTGGCTCCCCCCCCCCCCCCCGACATGGCAGCCTTTTCAGAACCAGAGCAACACCCTAAGGGGCTGGACTCTGAAAGCCAAGTGCATTTTACTCCTCACACACCAGGGAAGCACCCGATTATTATCTCTCAAATGTGTAAACCTCTCAGCTGCCTGTTTCCACTCTCCTGTGTGTGTTTGCTAGCCTGATGATTTTATTCACTGGGTTACGGCTTTCTAGATTTTCTCTTCCTTTGTAAGGCACTGAGACAGTGACTTATAAACATGCATATCTTTGTGAGTGTGTCTCCCAGCCAGGAGCAGTGAGAGGGGCAGAATCGTATTCCCAAAAGGTCCGGAAGAAGGCCGGCAGAAGGGCAAGCACATTTGGCTGATGGGCTCTTCAGGGAATCCTCAACAAACATGACCGAGGGGACCTAGAGCACCTGGGGTTTTGGCTGATTGGCATCTAGAAGGGAAGGGCTTATTCGAACATGAGTGCCTTGATCTATAGGGCAAGTCTTCAAGCAGAAGATCCCAAGGAGCTGTCCAGGTTACTGTCAAAGGTGGGCAGTTATGGGATGTTTTCAGAGGGAAAAGCTGTGTCCTGTGTCCTCAAGGGAGAATGTTCTGAGAGAAACTCAGATAAACAAAGGAAATGCAAAGAGACACCGCCAAGCCTGGAGCACAGAAGTTATTGTGGTCAGGGAGCCAAGCCTGGGCTCTGCAGGGTATCCTGAGGTGTGGACCCTGAGGCCAGTCTACCGACTGGGACTGGCTCTTTAGATGCACTGGGCTTGCCTGAGGGCAGGTGACTGGTGAGGCACTGATAGCTTAGACTCCAGCTCTGTTATGAAATCCAAAACTGCCTGATATTTTAACTAAACCCAGGTTGGCCCAGGCAGAAGTATTTCTCTTTTCTGACTGTCTTACATGATCAGCTGTCCCAAAGACTGGAAAACCAGTGGTAGCTTCTTGTCAAACAGCACACATCTATTTTTCTTTATCTTTATCATATCAAGCCAAATCTAACCACATAGACAAGATGTATATACATAAGACATATTCATACATTTTTGTTTTAACATTTTTTAATGTTTATTTATTTTTGAGAGAGAGAGAGAGAGAGAGAGACAGAGCATGAGCAGGGGAGGGGCACAGAGAGAGGGAGATGCAGAATCGGAAGCAGGCTCCAGGCTCTGAGCTGTCAGCACAGAGCCCGACGTGGGGCTTGAACCCACAAACTGCGACATCAGGACCTGAGCCCAAGCGGGACGCTCAAGTGACTGAGCCACCCAGGCGCCCCGACATATTAATACATTTTCAAAAGGTAGCTATACTGCAGCAACAGTGGTCTCACCAGTGCAACCAATCAGATAAACTAATCCGTGGAAAGTCAATGTGGAGTTCACATGCCTCCCACTTGGGGATGGCCAATGACTGAGGCACACAAAACACACCTGTGTCTCCTAAGAGACAGAGGTGCTCATGGGGGGGTTTGGGTGACCAGCTGTGTGATTCTAAGAAGGTGCTGGTGTTTTTCTGGATGGAGGTGGGTGGCGGGCAGCTTCTCGTGGCCACGGAGACCATAGACCAGAAGGGCAGAGGAGACGTGCGGCATCTATAACACAGGGCTTCAAAGCCTCCTGTATCCCAGCACGTGTGTCCTCACCGCGTGTACGGGCACAAATGGAACACTTAACTGTGCACTTAGGTAATCGGATCCCTGAATCCCTTCTCCCCAGCTCTGCAGGGGGCCAGGCACGGCAGTCATCTGGTTTTGAAACACGGTAGCGCTCTGCACTCTCAAGTCCGTGATTAATAATCTCTTCCCTTGAAGTTGAGATGGCAGGGGCGTTTCTCGGTGTGCACCCCCACCAGCCCTCAGCAACAGCCCTGTGTGGTACCGAGAGAGAGCTCCATGGTTATCAGGGCTGGTGGGGAGAGCAGATCCAGCCTGGGCACAAGCCCTAGTTCTGCCAATCACTTAGTAGCTGTGTGATGCTGGGTAACTTGCTTAGCCTCTCTGAGCCTCCGTTTCCTCATCTATAGCATGGGGATAACGCTAGCGCCTATAGTAAAGGGTTACTCCGAGAATTAAGACGATGCACCTAAACGTCACACAGGGTCCACCAAATGGTAGTTTTCGTTAAATGGCAGCCACGCTGACATGCTGACCACACGACACAGGTTGACAGGGAACAGTTGGTTTAACAAGTCTGAAAAGACATTCTGGAGAAAACGGAGGCTTCCAGAAAAGCCCCAGTGAGTAAGAGGCATGGGAACTGATCACACCGAAATGGAGTACTGTGTACCTCGGACCCCCCTCCCAGATGCAGGCACGCTCCGGGGAACACGGCAGTGAATGCAGTTTTCATTAACCCCCACCCTGTGAGAGCTATTTTATGTACTGTCGCAAGATGGAACGTGGTCACGAACACCAACGCTCCATCTCCTTGAGAACGTCCGACCGACAGAATAGAGACGCCTCCTGCGCAGTTAGAACGATTGACCACCAGGTAGAAGGTGCTACGTAATACAGATAGGAAACATTAAATATTTAGGCTTCAGAGTAACTCAACCTCGGGCTGCTCACTTCACCTGAAATCATTTGTCCTTTTCCTCAACAGAAGCATGAGCTTCTCTGTGACACCCCTGGCTGTCCCCACAACCCCCACTGTGCCCCTCCCCCCCCAGCCTACTCCACTCTGTTGCACGGGGCAGTGAGACACAGACAGGAGCTCCCACTCTGCTGTCTTGGTGAAGCCTAATCTTGCTGGTTCTTCAGATGTATGGGCTGTGGCTTCCTCTCTGCCAGCCTTTCAGAAGCTTCCAACCAAGCCCCACTATCGTTGCCCTTCAACACAAGCCAAGGAGGCAGGGAGTGGCAGGGACCCTCCCCACCTTAGCTGGTGGCCTCTCTCTCAACCACCTCAGCTCTGCTTTTCTAGAACAGAGAGACAGGGGCCTCGGTCACCTCTCCTGTCCCGCGTGCACCTGCCCAGACTCTCTCTTCATCTACAGAGGAGGTGTTCCCCTGGCCTACCCGGCCACCAGCGCCTAGAGCCCCATAACCCCAAAGCAAATTAGCCAGATGTACCTGCCCCATAAGGCAGCCTAAGCAAAACCAGCCTTCTCCAAACCCATGGAAAATTCCTTCCACACCAAACCAACAGTATGCAGCCCAGTCTGAACACGGTGATGCACATCTATCCATGAGGCCACTGGCTTAACTGGCCGGTGACCTACAGACAGGTCCCAGAGGCCTGGTGCTGCTCCCAGAAGCACACAGTGAGACAGGACACAAGGGCCTGTGTCACAGCCCGTGCTCACGGCCCACAGCTCATGGGCTCACCCCTGGAGAGCAAGGCTGCGCCAGCATCGAAGGGCAAGGAAGGGGGCCGGAGAACATCTCCTGGCCCGAAGGCGGGGGGGGGGGGGCACAGGAAAGGGAAGTTGGCACTTAGACAAGAAGAGGACAAGCATGCTTTGCCCATCCTGTGCTATGTGGTCCCTTCCCCTGGGACCGAGGAGCTGATGCTTGCCTTATTTGGAAATAGGGTCTTTGTGGATGTAATTAGTTAAGGGAACATGAAGAGTAAGATAGGCCCTAATCCAGGGTGTCCAGTGTTCTTATAAAAAGGGGAATTTGGGGGCACCTGGGTGGCTCAGTCGGTTGAGCGTCTAACTTCAGCTCAGCTCATGATCTCACAGTCCATGAGTTCAAGCCCCTCATCGGGCTCTGTGCTGACAGCTCGGAGCCCGGAGCCTGCTTCGGATTCTGTGTCTCCCTCTCTCTCTGCCCCTCCCCTGCTCATGCTCTGTCTCTCTCTGTCTCAAAAATAAAGTAAAAAAAAAAAAAAAAAAAAGCATTAAAAAATGTTTTAAAAAAAGGGGAATTTGGACACAAATTCAAGGTGATATGAGGACATGGGGAGAAGACAGCCATCTTGAAGCCAGAGAGAGACCTAGAACAGAACTTTCCCTCACAGCCCTGTGAAGGATGACATCTCAATTTCAAACTTATATCCTCCAGAACTACGAGGCAATAAGTTCCTGTTGTCTAAACCACCTAGACTGTACTTTGTCACTGCAGCCTTAGCAAATTAATACAAGGATGTATAAGATGATATCCAAGTTGGTCTCCTAGGACCACCCCCCCCCATCCCATTCCCCTAGATCTAATGGGAAGGGTACTTTCTATCACACCCTTGGGTAGGGTATGTGGCAAACAGTCTCAGATCCCTTCCTGAGCCGCCTTGTTTAACTCTTTAGCAACTGGACATTTTCACTTCCCTCAGGTGAGATTAAATTCCTTGGCTGGACAGCATCCTAATATCCCCACACTGTTCCTTAAATAATATTTGTCTACCATTCCCTACAAACAACTTGGCTGAGGGAGTTTACAACACGTCTTAAAAGAGGAAGCTTTTACTTCCTCCCTCAAGCCGCTCTGACAAGACCTTCTTCAGGGAGCTTTGAGCCCTTGCCCCAGGGCACTTACAAGTCCCTCTAGGGCTTACCCTGACAGTCCCAAAGGTAAAGCTCAGTTTTGGCCTTGACTGCATTCCATCCATAACGATTCTTCCAGCAGGCACCTCTCACATCAAGATCCATAAGCCCTGGTTAGAGCACAACTCAATCTTCACTCTTACTTTCCAAAGCTTTTTCCAAAAATGGGAAAACTATAGTACTCAGGAGACTGGCTGAACAACTTGAGGTTTCTGGCGAACACAAATATGCACAGATGTGTTTTTCAAAACAAGAGGAGGGCCTCACACGCCAGTTCACATGGGTCTCCTCTCCAGGAAAAAGAGGGAATCAGTAGTTCTGGCACACATATCTGAGGGAGTGCTGCTTTCTACATGTTTAGATCTGAGAAAAGGTCCTCCAGTTCCAGCTCAAGAGACAGGGAGAGCCGAAAAAATATCATCCTCACAACAAGAAAAAAAGCTGGACAAATGGCAAATTGATGGCATCTTTTGAACGGATAAATTGCAAATTAATGATATTTCTTGAACGGAGACCATTAAAGAGTGGCGATTACAGATCAACCAACTAGCCCAACATCTGGGGAGAGACAGATGCCTGCAAGGAGACCCGGGATTGGAGCGCTGGCTTGTCTGGGGCAGACACTATCAGGTGTCATGTCAGCTGGTCAGCAGATTCAACTAAAACTTTTTAGTGAATTGGTAAATGCCACACGTGGTCTAGCATGACAAGCTGAAACCCTGGGACGGGGGAAGTGAGTGGTGATCCAGGGGCGTTGGCAGCCTCTTGTGGACTTTTTCTCCACCAGCCCCATGAGAGACTCAAAGGGAAGATTAAGAGAATTGGGGTAGTCACACTCATTGTACCGGAGAGGGAAAGGGGACAACAGACCTAATCTTCAGAACAAGAGCAACCAACAAGTGTTGCCCGGGAGCATTAGTGGAAACCCACTGCAGCCGGGAGAAGCGAACAGCAAGAGTGCATCTGTGTCCCTGGAGAAGGGCAGGAAAATGTGCCGGACCCAACGTGACAGCTGAAGGAAGTAAAGGAGCGCTTACTAATGCCAGGCCCCCAGTAGCACTTTCACTCCGCCTGCCTGAGACTGAGCCTTTCCCCTTTCCCTAACGCCGGGCTGATAAACACCAAGTGAAAGTAACATTGGACCGTCGCTGGGACAGTTACAGCAGACGGATTCTCTCTGGAGAACGACACAAAGATCTTGCAACAACCAGCTAGATCCCAAGTCAAGCAGAGTGCGGACAGTGGGGAAAACCCTGGGAAAATTAGCCCACACCCTAAACACAAGGCATTACCAGGGGAATCTGAAGTCTCTGGTATACTGAGGTAACCAGAGCAACAACAAACTTCAATGAAACCCAACTCTTGACTATATTAATACAAACCGCCCCCCCCACACATGCACACACTACAGGCTTAGCAGAAGGAAAAGCATGCTCATGGCCAAGCACAAAATATATATCTCAATATCTACTACCCTGCATAACATGTCCAACCTCAAAAGCAATAACAAAAATAGGAGGCGTATGAAAATGTAAGAAAAACACACTGCAGGAGACAAAGCAAGCATTAGAACCAGAGTCAGACACGACAGGGAAGCTGGAAGCATCAGACAAGAAATTTACACTAACTATGATCAATATTTTAAAGGTTCTACTGGGAAAAACACAACATGTAACAACAGATGGGTAATTTCAGCAAAGAGAGAAATTCTAAGAAAGATGGGGCGGGGCACCTGGGTGACTCAGTAGGTTGAAGGTCTGACTTCAGCTCATGGTTCGTGAGTTCGAGCCCCACATTGGGCTCACAGCTGTCATCACAGAGCCCACTTCAGATCTTCTGGCCCTCCCCAGCTCATGCTCTCTCTCTCAAAGAAAATAAAAAAAACTTAAAAAAAAAAAAAAAGAAATTCTAAGAAAGAATCCAGTAGAAATGATAGAAATGAAAAACACAGTAACATAGGCGAAAAATGCCTGCAAAATAGGTATGCAATCAATAGGTATGACACAGATGAAGAAAGAATTAATGAATTTGAAGATGCGTTGGTAGAAGTTAGCTAAACTGAAATGCAAAGTGAAATAGGGGTGAGCATAGTGTAATGTATAGAATTGTTGAATCACTATATTGTACTAATATAACACTGTAGGTCAATTATACTTCAATTTTTAAAAACTACAGCTAAAAAATAACTAAAAACTTATAAAAAGAAAGTACAAAACTTTCTAAAAAAAAAAGTACATCTAACAGCTGTGGGACAATATCAAATATTGTAAGACTCACATGGATAATTTTCCCAGGGTTTTCCCCACTGTCCGCACTCTGCTTGACTTGGGATCTAGCTGGTTGCTGCAAGGTCTTTGTGTCGTTCTCCAGAGAGAATCCGTCTGTTGTAACTGTCCCAGCGACGGTCCAATGTTACTTTCACTTGGTGTTTATCAGCACGGTGTTAGGGAAAGGGGAAAGTGTCAGTCTCAGGCAGGCGGAGTCAAAGTGCTACTGGGGGACTGGCATTAGTAAGTGCTCCTTTACCTCCTTCAGCTGTCACGCTGGGTCTGGCACATGGTTGGGATTCCAGAAAAGAGAAACAATCGAGTAGAAGAAATATTTGAGGAAATAGCATCCAAGAACAAAATTTGTCCAAATTCATGACAGATACTAAACTACAGATCCAAGAATCTCACAGAACACCAAGCAAGATGAATAGCAAACATAGATACACACACACACACACACACACACACACACACCCCCCAAACAAAAAATATACAACATATATTTAAATCATTGAAAGCCCAAAGAGAAAATCTTTAAGGCAATCAGGGAAAAAAGGCACATTACCTACAGAAGCACATGGATAAGAATTACAATAGACTTCACATCAGAAACTATTAACAAAGGAAGGATATTTTCTAAATACTGAAAGAAAGAAAAACAAAAACTGTCAGCACAAAATTCTTTAGCCAGTGAAAATAATCCTTCACAAATGAAGAAAAAAATAAAGGCTTTCTTAGATAGAAACTGAGATAAACTGAGGTAATTCACCATAGCAGACCTCCTCCATAAGCAATGTTAAAGGAATTTCTTTAGGGAGAAGAAATATGATACAAGTTAGAAAAATGGATCTACACAAAGAAATTAAGACGTTGAGAATGAAATTAATTCAGGTAAAATAAAATTTAGTTTTTCTTATTTTTAAGTACTCTGAAGATAATGGACTATTTAAAACAGTAATAGTAACAATGTACTGTGCATTTATAGTTTATGTAAAAGTAAAATATGTGACAATAGCAGCATAAAAGATGAAAGAAAAAATTGGAAATAAAGATTTTTATCCAACATGTGAAGTGGCACAATATTATTTGAAAGTGAAGTTGGAAAATTTTAAAATGTGTATTGTAAACCCTAATGCAACCACTAAAATATTTTTAAAGCACACACACACACACATACACAGACACACACACACACACACACACACACACACACACATTTTATTTATTTATTTATTTATTTATTTATTTTTCAATATATGAAATTTATTGTCAAATTGGTTTCCATACATCACCCAGTGCTCATCCCAAAAGGTGCCCTCCTCTATACCCATCACCCACCCACCCCTCCCTCCCACCTCCCATCATCCCTCAGTTTGTTCTCAGTTTTTAAGAGTCTCTTATGCTTTGGCTCTCTTCCACTCTAACCTCTTTTTTTTTTTTCCTTCCCCTCCCCCATGGGTTTCTGTTAAGTTTCTCAGGATCCACATAAGAGTGAAACCATATGGTATCTGTCTTTCTCTGTATGGCTTATTTCACTTAGCATCACACTCTCCAGTTCCATCCATGTTGCTACAAAGGGCCATATTTCGTTCTTTCTCATTGCCATGTAGTACTCCATTGTGTATATAAACCACAATTGCTTTATCCATTCATCAGTTGATGGACATTTAGGCTCTTTCCATAATTTGGCTATTGTTGAGAGTGCTGCTATAAACATTGGGGTACAAGTGCCCCTATGCATCAGTACTCCTGTATCCCTTGGGTAAATTCCTAGCAGTGCTATTGCTGGGTCCTGGGGTAGGTCTATTTTAAATGTTTTGAGGAACCTCCACACTGTTTTCCAGAGTGGCTGCACCAATTTGCATTCCCACCACCAGTGCAAGAGGGTTCCCGTTTCCCCACATCCTCGCCAGCATCTATAGTCTCCTGATTTGTTCATTTCGGCCACTCTGACTGGCGTGAGGTGATATCTGAGTGCACACACACACATTTTAATAGGAGAGATAAAATAGAAAAATAGACGAGGTGAAGGTTTCTTTCAACTCAGTCTCAAAAGGCATGGGAGGAACCAGAAGTAGGAGGGAACCACTTGGTTAAATGCAAGTGTGTCCCTTAAAGATCAGTGTCCACAACCGCCTTTTTCCCTTAGCTTATATAAAAATCAGTACTTACTTATGTTACTACAGAAGTCATCTACTGATAGAATACTTTCTCTGAACAATTTCCATGATCTTTCTGTTCTGTAGCTGGTCCTTCAAGTCTATCATGGCCAAGTGCTTATAAAATGCCTGACATACTAGGTAAAACTCTGTTGACCAAAACAAAGCCTACATGCTGTAGGAGGTTTATTAACAATAAATTAAATCATTCTTAACATTATATGTTAGTTGGTGGCATTTATATTTTTAATCCATCTTTTGCTTCTCATAAATGAAAAACGATAAAACAGGGAAATAGACGTGGACAAAATTATCTTCCTACTGATGCAACATTAAATCCTGTAAATTCATGAACTCATTGATGGTTCATGACCACAGAAAGAGAGAGAAGAAAAAGAAAGTTCTTTCTTTGGCAGCGTTTTTCAGGATTATTGAAATAGAATTTAAAAGTCGTCTCTCAAACGGAGACCATCAATTTATTTTAGAAAAAAATGGATATCCATTTTCAGGAGATTAAATACCATCAAAAGGATGGGCCGTTTACATGCAGCCAAGACGTTGACTCTATCATAATGAGAATCTGGAACTCTGGTCACCATGCAAGCCATACTGAAATTTCAATACCTTCACCAAAAGAAGGAAAGTTCTCATGAGAAACCAAACTGGAAGCACTAAAATACAATCATGCAACTGTAAATTTTCACATGGAAACCACTTCTCCAGATGGTTGAGGCTCTTGAGGACAGCATTATGGCTCCAGAGGCTAATTTACTGTCTATATGAACTTGAAAACGGTTCTTCTTCAGTGAAAGTTAAACTTTCCATTCTGAACATCGGCCATTAATTACTTCTCCCAAGGAATTCCTGGACTTTTTCATAATAAAATCAAGATCACAAGAAAACACACCCTAAATGTTTTTAAATGTTTGTTTTAAAGAAGAAAAACTTTCCTTTTTTTGGAAAAAAAAAAGGCTTTCTTTTTATAGTGAGGCGTTTTTAAATTTTTTATTAGTTTTAAATAAAAATGATATGTATTTAAGGTGTACAACATGATGTTTTAATATACATATACATAATGAAATGATATAGTCACAATAATTAAACACATCCAACTTCTTCGCAGTTACCACTTATTGGATATGTGTGCTAGGAACATCTGAGACCCACGCTCAGTAAATTTCAGGTATACAAGATTGCGATATTGTCACCATGTTGTACATTACATCTCTAAAACTCATTCGTCCTACATAACTTGAACGCTGTACCCTTTGACCTAGTTTCCCATTGCCCCCACCTCCCCTGTTCCTGGCAACCACCATTCTACTCTTGCCTTCTACGAATTCAACTATTTAAAAAGATTCCACATACAAGTGAGATCATGCCTGTGTCTCTCTGTGTCTGGCTTATTTCATTTAACATAATGTCCTCCAGGTTCTCTTCCCCAAACAGTACTATTGGCTACAATAAAGATGAAAGTTAAACAAAGGATCAGAGGGTCCAAATGGGGCATTTATAACAAAGAAAGTGCATGCGGACTGGCAGGTAACAAGTGTGATGGGGATTCAGAACCTGACCGTCAGTTGTCTGTGCTACAGATCAGAGGCTTCCATTTATGAGTCCATCCTGCACCCCGGTGAGGTCTGTACCCCACAAACACTCCTGGCTCCCTTCCTGCCTTGACGGGCACTAGGGCAGGTGCTAGAGCCCCAGACATGAAAAAGACACTCCTCTTGCTTCGAAGAGTCCCATCTTGGAGAAGAAGACAGATTCAGAAGTAATTAAAGATGGCATTTTAAGGAAATTTTGCCAAGCCTCTGGCACCATATTTTTCAAATGAACCAAAGAACCCGATCTAGAAAAAAAGGGGAAATAATCGTCCACACAGGACTAGGCAAGTCTCATCTCATTCCACAGTCTCTTCAGACTAACCCTCAGATACAGCATGGTTGGGACTGAGCTCAGGGACAGAGGGCATCACGAAACAAGCCACCCCAGGATAGCGCTTGTCTGCACAAGGGAAAAGCACTGTCAACGTCCCTAGTGCTGGAGGCCACAAGGACCGACAGCTGGTGCTCCTTTGAGACTGGAGGGTCAACCCCATTTTGGCTCCTCTTATCTAATGCCAATCTGCGTGAGCAGAGAGGGGCTAAAGACAAACTTGTTACCAAGGAGGGTTTTTATTTTCTGTCAACAGATTTCACAGGAGGGGTGAGGTCAGGAGACACCTAAATTTATAACAATAGATCACAGTTGACTTGCTGGAGGAAAAAAAAATGCTGAAGTCAAATCATAGAAAGTTCTTGAGTCACAAGGCATTTTTCTAATTTGACTTCACATTGTTTTGAATCTTATATCATGATAATATATCTACTTTATTATTTTAAATTATACCATAAGACTAAAAACTAACTATATCCCTTCCTAATTCCTGGCGTTGGTTTTGAGGTGGAAGAACACAGACCATTGTTCAAAAGATAGAGGAAAAATTAAAAACACCCAGGAAACATTTAAACTGACCACCAAAGTTTTGTCTTACAGCAATAAATAAAATGTATAGGCCTAACTCATAAAATAAAAGCTATCAGCACAGAGCCCACTTTAAATCCTGTCTTCCTCTCTCTGCCCCTCCCCTACTTGCTCTCAATCTCTCTCTCTCTCAAAACAAATAAATAAAAACTTCAAAAAAAAAAAAAAAGAAAAAGAAGAAGAAAAGGAAAAGGAAAAGGAAAGAAAAGGAAAGAAAAGAAAAGGAAAGAAAAGAAAAGCTATAAGTCAGGGCCAAAACAAAGTAATTCAAAATCACATGCATTCTACAAAAATATATAATTAAAATAAAAGAACTTAGAAAGATTGAAAGTAAAAAGAAGAGCAAAAATATTCCAGTTCAATGTACATAAATAGAAATCTGAGTGTTAGCATCATACATAGTTACACTCAGAGGATTATGTCATAGAAATATTGAATTGTATTCAATAAAAAAATGCTGTACTCAACATAAGTATTCAACATAAAAATATAAATATTTTATAATGATTGGTTGTCCATTTGATTTACAGTAAAAATAGAGCTGTCAAAAACTTACATTTATTAAATATTTAATATTAATAGAAATTAAAATTAAATTGAAATTTAAAATTAAATTAAAAGAAAAAAAAGAATTAAAAGAAATTAAAAGAAAAAGCCAGAACAAACAAAAGAATAAATTTGGCAAAACACAAAATCATTAGAAGACTTTACTGTTGCTCTTACTTAATTCTGTATGTCAAGAAACTAAGGATGAGTAAAATATAGAGAATCCAAATAATGTAATTTATTTAATTGATTATGTGTAACACACATATGTTTACATAAACACATGTACTTAATTTATATATGACCGTGTCTCCATACCTTGTAAACAAAAAGTTTACCGCCTTTTCTATGGCCCATTTTTCTTATATTATTTCACAAAGAAAATCTCAAATAAAAAATGAAAACTAGCAAAAGCCACCTGCCATAACATCAATAGAGTTGAATTAGAAACACCTATAACGAACAATTAGTCATTACCTGTAACAAGGAACAATTTTGTAATTTTAAAAGCCCTTCCCTAAAATAATACTGTGCTCAAAATAGAACTTAAGGTAGATCAAGAAACTTCCTAAAACTAGCACTCCTTGTTAAAATATTTGGGATACAGTTAAAACTGTATCATAGAAAAACCTGTAGCCATTAACATGTGTAGTAATAAATATGACGATAGAAACAAGTGAATTAAGAATTCTATTTAAAAAATCCCCAAAAAATTAAAGTCGCTAAAAAGAATATTAAACATAGCATCATAAGCAACTTAAGAAATTAAAACATAAAAGCAGCATACAATTGATCCTGGTACAAAAGGTGGATCTTTGGGAGGAAGGAGAATAGAAATAGAATAGAATAGGATAGAGTAGAATAGCATAGGATAGAATAGAATAGAATAGAATATTGACTAACCCTGTTAAGAAAAACAAAAACTAATTAAAGAAAAAGGAAGAAGGAGGCAAGGGAGGAAAAAGGGAAAGAAACAGTAAGACAAAGCACAAATAACCAACTTTGGGAGTAAAAATGCGCTGCTGTTTCATGCACTGAAGGTATCCCACCTATGGGAAAAGATGGTGGTAAATGAAAAAAAATGGTTATTTCGTAGACTTGCTGCCATGTCTGTATGAGTGCAGGCAACACAGAATTATACAAACATATTCATGACTTGAAAACCTGGATAAAGGGGCGCCTGCGTGGTTCAGTCGGTTAAGCAAACGACTTCAGCTCAGGTCACAATCTCGCGGTCCGCGAGTTCGAGCCCCGCGTCGGGGTCTGGGCTGATGGCTCAGAGCCTGGAGCCTGCTTCCGATTCTGTGTCTCCCTCTCTCTCTGCCCCTCCCCCGTTCATGCTGTGTCTCTCTCTGTCTCAAAAATAAATAAACGTTAAAAAAATTAAAATAAAAAAACCTGGATAAAATATCCTCTTTCCTAGAAAAATACAAATGATCAGCATGGACTCCAGAAGAGATAAGAAAAGCCTAAAGAGCAAACCAGAACAATTGTCAAAGAACCGCACCCTGTAGAGTACCTGGTCCAAACATTTTTCTGGATGCACTGAATTTAAACTGATCCAGAGTTTAGACAGAGGGAGGAAAAAGTCTCTCAATTATTTTTTGGAAAGCTAACATAATTCTGACATCAAAACCTAAAGGAGACAGCCCCGAGAAAGAAAACTGCAGAAAATCCCCACAATATTAACGCATAAGCCCTAAATGAAGTATTCATTTAAGTAAGAATGTGTACATGAGAAACGGAACAACACGCTAATGCCCAGCCAATTTTGTGAGCATCTTGCTTGGTCATTGGGTCCAAGTCTGTTTCTGATGCTGAGGGCAGGATTTCATCTGAAGGGACTGGGAGGTCCCGCTCACCATCATGAAGCAAGAGTGAGTACTCAAGAGAAGCCCAGGACCGAGGGCCTTCGGGGACAAAACGACAAAGTGTGGCCAAGCTTGGCATGTTTGCAGAGGGTGGGCTGGGAGCAAGAGTTAGGTGCCTAGGCAGGGTCTCTAGGCTAGCGTGGGTCTGAGAGGTTGGATGCCCCTGTGGAATGGTTTTGGGACTCTGCAGTAAGGCAGAGGTAAGGGCTGAGACCCCGTCTCAGGTGCAGCGGGGACTGAGGAACGGAGGTACAGGAGGGTGTTGGGGACCACAGTGGCCTGGGGTAGACAGAACCCTCCTCCAAGGAGGAAGAGCCAGGGGGCTGGCTCACAGCTCCTGAGCACGCAGATTTATCTTAGACAGCTGCAGGGCACTTGGGAGGAAAAAAAAAGTATAAAAGGTGAAAACATCAAAGTAGCCTCAAAGGACAAAAAGAACTGTGCCATGTTTCACGGGTTGCCAAGTCTCTTTGCAGCTTTCAGCCTGTTTCTTATCAAGGTTTGGACAATGACCACCCCCAGGGACAGGCCTCAGGGAGGCTGGGAAGTTACTGGAGTACACATCTCCCCTTCTCTGCTTCCTGGCCTTCTCCCCCCCCCCCCCAACTTCCACTATGCCCCCCACGCTGTGACGGGTCACAAAATAAGCCACATGCCAGACCCCAGCCTCCCCTCCAGGCCAAGCTGTCCCTGCTGTTGGGGCTTCCCACCCCAAAGTCCAGCCCAGCCTGAGTGCATCCAGCTCAGGAACACCCCAGGGTCCCCCAAACCTATCAAAGCTGTGGTATTGCCTCTCCTCTTTGTCCCTCTGCTTTTTGCCACATTTAACTCCATGGATTCCGCATCCTCCTCAAGGCCCTGGAGAAAGTGATTTGTGTGAATGAAGAGGTAAACCAAGAAGGTTATATGGCAGAGCATGATTGATTCCCTGGGGCTTTATTGTAATAACTTTAATCTTCTGGAACTCATCTGGTATGAATTTAGGAACCGTGCGGCATTTCGCTAAAATTCCCCCTTAATGCAACCCTCGCTCTGCGAGCCTTGGTGGTTACAGTTTGCCATGTTTATGATTTGGCCCCAGGCCCCCTTATTAATGGGCCTTGAAAAGAGGGTGTGGAATGTGTAGGCGTCTTTAGTTGTGCTTTTCTTGGGGAGGAAACAAACAGAAATATCTACCTTGAAGCACTTCTGGGCTCTGCCTTCCTTGAAAGAGAAGTAAATCAACTTGTGTTTCCCAGGCTCCATTGGGTAGAAAAGTGTCTGGCACCTGAAAGGTCTCTGAGCTCCTGGTGTTTGCAGATCAGAAGAGGGGGCGAGATTTCTGAAGCCTTTATGGCAAGAAACTCAGGTACTTCCACTGGTTGGTTAAAAAAAAAAAAAGGCCATAGGTTTTGGGGACCAGTTGCCTCTACTTTATGTATTTCTCGTGGTCAAATCTGACCCATAAAGGACATCAGGAGATCTGGGTCAGATCCTGTCCCCCAGCAAATCTGTCACCCCATCTCTCTCCCTACATCCATCCCTAAGTCAATTCAACAATGGCCTTACAGAAGGGTCCCCTGTGCAGTGTATCCACTGGGTATTGGGGTATCAAGATCGGGAAAGCAGAGCTGTACCCCGGTAATTGCAAGGTACCTTCTGAGCTTCACATTCAACGCCTCCTCTCCAAAACCGCCTGCCTGCGAATGACAATAGGCGCTGCATTCGTGGGATGAGGGGTCCATGACTTGTTACCCTCTCCAGCCAGAGGGCATTTGTAAATAAGTAGAAAACAAGCAAACGGAGACCTGCCCTTGTAACCTTGATGAAGCTGTGTGGTGGCCAGCCAAGATGGTAAGAATCGTGACAGCTCAAGGCGCAGCGTGCACACCATTTCACAGTTTACAGGGCACTTTCACATCTACCTACCTATTCCTTGCAGGGAACAGCTTCTGTCAGCTCTGTTTGTGAGGACATCGGCTCAGCACTGTGCAGTGACCTTCCCCGGCACACAGGAGGAGCTGCTGCCTCATAGAGGCAGGGAGTGGGACCCTCACAGGCTTCAGTCAGACAGCCCAGATTTTAATCCCGGCCACTCACCAGCTCTAGGGTCGGGCAAGTTACTAACGTCTCCTAAGCCCATTTCTTTCTGGGGTTAACAAGTGGCCATAAAATTGCCTGCTTTGTGGAGCTCATGTGTCAATTAAAGTAGATAATGTATGCCTATTTCCCAGGAGGGCGCCCGCCCGCATGTAATAGATGCTCAATAAACCTACAATCAACTCCTCACTTCTTCCTACTGCTGTCTCATGCACTGAAGGTATCCCACCTATGGGAAAAGACAGTGGTGACTGGAAGAAAATGGTTATTTCATAGACTTGCTGGCCGTGTCGGTATGAGTGCCGGCGACACTCAGAGCTGGCTCTTGGGGCGCCTGGTGGCTGGTGTCATCCGTGCCCTCCTTGTCTGGCACTGTCTCCTGTGTGCTCAGAATTAAGTGGCCCTTTAGAAACTGGAGCTTCCAAACTCCGCAAAGCATGCAGGTGAGCTTCTCCCCAACACCACTCTACTCACCCTGGGTCTTGCCAGGCCATTTGGCCCAGAGGAAGGGCATTATTGTCTCTGACCAGACGTGCTGAGTATCCTGTTAGGTTTTGAAGAAATCCAGCAGTGAGGCAACGGGATGGGGGAAAACCAGCGGGGAAAGCCTAAGTCAGATTCTGATCCTGGCCAGCTCCCTGCTTCTGCTTTTGCTGGTGCCTTCTCAGGGCCTGGGTCTCATCTGCATTGCAGCAGCCGGGGCAGGAAGGGAGTGGGAGGGAGCTAAGAGGCAAGGACCCTCCAGCAGGATCAGGACAGCAGCCACACAACCCAGATCTGTTGCTCCCTGGCTGAACCGCTGTCACCGGGATCCCCGGGATTCCCAGGGGCCTGGACCTCCCTCGAGCAGCTGGGGTGGGACCTCAGCGGCTCTCCAGGGGCAACAGAGGCCAGTGAGCACTCCCAGCCCGTTCTCCTTGCTGCTACTTACCTCTCCCTGCCCAGACTGTGCTCCAAGACCAGACCCAGGGGCAAAACATGGGAGGGGGACCAAATCCCCTTCTACTGAGTTACTGCTTCTCTCGCACTTCAAATATGGGAAAGGGGAGAGAAAGGGAGAGAGAAACATCTAGTCTTCCCTGGGGCAAGTCCACCCCTCCCTTCCTTGGTCTAGTCACAAGAACCAGTAAATTCCCCCACCTTGGCCTGAGTTAATTCATTTGGGTTTTAGTCACTTGTGACTCTAAAAATGACTAATACAAAAACCCTTGCAGAAGGTTTGACATTCTGCTCTAACGAGCTGGTGGAATTTTTACATCCCTGCTGTTTTCTTTTCTTTCTTTCTTTCTTTCTTTCTTTCTTTCTTTCTTTCTTTTTCTTTTCTTTTCTTTTTCTTAAAGTAGGCTTCATGCCCAGCGCAGAGCCCAGCGCAGGGCTTGAACTCAGGACCCTGAGATCAAGACCTGAGCTGAGATCAAGAGTCAGATGCTTAACCCACTGAGCCACTGAATTCCCCCCCCTGCTGTTTTCATTATAAAAGTTTCAACTTACATTTCATCGTAAACCCCACCAAACCAATAACCTGAAAGGTGTCCCATAAAATTCCACTGGTACCCTGAGGTTTCACCGAGGACCTATCTCCCTGGCTGGTCCTAGGTGGCTGCCACCCCCAGGAGCCACCTGTGGGCCTGGATGGATTCCTCCCCCAGCCCCCATCCAGTGACTTAACTGGCTAGGTTCCTCTTCTAACACAAAACTCTTCCTAGATGTGGCTTGGCGAGGCGAAGGGACAGACTATAATAAATGCCATGATGGGACAGCAGGTCCCCCTTTGGACCTGAAGGACTTGTTTCTCTCAAGTGCTGGGAGTGCCACTGGCTGATGGCCACCTGTCAGCCACCCCATCAGAAGCTGCCCTCTGCTGGAGAAAAGCAGCCTTGCCCAGGGTTCTGCCTCTTCCCATAAGGGGCACTCGCTGCAATGCTGAGTGCCTCTCATCCCCCCTTGGCCGTGATCTGAGCTGAACCTACCATCTGTTAAGTAGTTCCCTTGGTCCTGCAGTGGTCCTCGTAGTGCCAGGCCAGACCGGAGACGTGGAGGGGACCAGCACGGGAGGTCAAGGTTCTTTCCTGGGGCACACTCCGTGTTGCTACCCACGGGTGGCGCTCTCCTCTGCGGAGCCCGGGGTGGAGAGCAGGCAGGGGGAGGTGTGACTGGTGGACCGCCATCGACTCCAGTTCCTTCTTTTTGCTTATCTGCAAACTAAACACATCTACAATCTGTCAACCTGGGGAGGTGGAGGTCAAACGTTACACACATGAAGCATTTCAGCCTGAATAAACAAGTTCCTTTTGTGTGTTGGTCCCCTGTCATTCCCAGAATCAATCCGGCTGTTGACAGCCGGGGCTACCTCCTGGCCCCAGGTGTACTCGGGGGCAAGGGCAGGCACACACCTGGGCTGGGTGAGTGAGGCCTTAGAGGGAGGTCCCTGCACTTGCTGGGGGATGGAGGGCAGAACAGGTGGCCGGCCGGCCTCCCCCAGCCTGGCCCTGCCCTCACTGCTCTCCCTGGGATCCTGGGATTGGAAGGAAGATTGTCCCCGGGAGGCCAACTGATGGAGACACACACAGGCACCCTCTTCCTCCTACTGTGATGAGGTTCCCAGAAAATGCACTCCCTCCCTGGACCTCAGCGGGGGCTCCATGCCCCTAAGCTTCCTTCTGTCCCCCCTACCTCCCCTCCCCCTTCCCTAATGCTCCTGGATAGAGACAATGTACCTTCCATTTCCATCTCCCATCACATCCTAGGTGGGCAGACAGGCCAGTTCTCACTAAAACCGCGTTTGCCCAAATCCCAGGGGTTGACGCTTACGGGAAAATAAGCTCCCATTTAAAAGCCTGTTAAGGGGCCAAGCTGAGAACAGCAAAGGGTGGAAGTGAGCAGTGTGGGCTCAAAATCTGTTTTCCTTGACATCAGACCCGGGGACTGGGTGTATGCAGTCACCTGTGTAGGGGTGCCTGGGCAGCTCAGTCGGTTAAGCGTCTGACTTCGGCTCAGGTCATGATCTCCCAGTTTGTGAGTTCGAGCCCCACGTCGGGCTCTGCGCTGACAGCTCTGAGCCTGGAGCCTGCTTCGGATTCTGTGTCTCCCTCTCTCTCTGCCCCTCCCCGGCTCATGCTCTCTCTCTCTCTCTCTCAAAAATAAATACACATTAAAAATATTTTTTTTTAAAAAGCTGCCTGTGTTAAGAGTGACGCGGTAGGCAGTGACTGTTGGGGGTGAATTGTTTTTCCAGTGTCTTGTTAAGGACAAATCTACTGGGGGACCCAGCAGGTGCACCTTCACCCTTGAATGAGCTGCTGTTCCTGACAGCACCCCTAGCCCTTTAGAGGTCATGCAGACGACAGAACAACAGGCCCCAGGACACCTGAGCAATGTCCCTTGAGTCTTCGAGTCCTGGACTCCTCCATAAAATGAGGAGGAGAGCCCCTGCCTGGCCACAGTTCAGTGGGAGAGACAAATGCACCTGAGTGCTGCTTCATAAACCAACAAGAGCTATAAACTGGGAAAGACATAAAATAATAATACTAGCAAAGTATTATTAGTGCAGTGCTTTTGAATTATTCTGTTCTAAGAACCTGGCATCTGGGTTCATGACCTCAGTCATGAGGATTCCAGGTCTGCTAAGGCACGGTCAAGGGAGTCCATCTTCAGGAGCCCAGAAAGCCATGCCTGGAGCCGCCTGGGAAGGTGTTGGTAAGCATGGAACAGTGGGAGCCTTCCAGGATGCCTGGCCTATGACCCGCACTGTAGCTCCCAGCCAGCCTGAACCTCTGACGCTCTGCAGACCCCAGAGCAGACCGTGGACGTAGTTCCAAGGGACCCAGTCCTCATTCTGGTCTTTATAGTCCACTGTTCTATAGATTGATTAAACTGCCTCTTCTTGGCTCTCCAGAGAGCCAAAGAGAGACTTTACAGACCACTATTGCACACCAGCAGATGCACCCCGCAGAGGGTCAGGGGGTCGGGAGGGAGCAGGCCCTTCTGCATCCAAAGCGAGCAAAGACCAAGCACTTCCACATCTAGATCGGGGGCGGGGGGGAAGAAGGGGAACATGCAGGCCATGTCTTGAGCTTGGGCAAGTCCCTTCACTCTCCAGTTTGGTGCTTCGTCCCTGGGAAAGGATGCCTGTTCTCCTAAATTAGAGCTCTGATTTCCCTTCAGACTTTGAGATCTTTGTCAGGGCTCACGGACTCCATCTACCGAAGTTGCATGAGACAGTCATCCAGCCAAGCCTACCATCACCGCATAGGGGTATATCAAACAGGATGGGTGTCTCGAGAGCTCTGGGACAAAATACAGCTGACAACTGCACAAACCAGTGGCATTGTTGGACCAGGTACAAACGGAGGCCATCAGTCTCTGCGGACAGTGGCCTGGGTATGTGCAGACCCTCACCCCATCCGGCCAAGACAGTACAATGTGCTTTTCTTGGCGCGCACGGGGCAGGGGTGCCTGACTCCTCCTGAGTTATGAGCGCTCAGGGTTTGGACTTCCTGCTCAAAAGCTCAACTCCAGTCAACTGGTAGACAGAATTATACCCACACTGACCTGCTGAAGAAGCCGCAGAAGTAAATATTGCCTCGGGTCAGAGCCGCTCCTGGAATCTCAGAAGTTTGGTGAAAGCTGCGGAGGCAGGGGTAATACATCACCACCGCCCGCCTCTGTTTACAACCGGGTAATGCCTTTTATGACTGCCTCTCTCTAGCCTGAATATTTGTTTTATTGCCCCTGTAGGGAGATTTTTCCATTTGGCAAAAATCTTCAGATGGTTTTAGTCATGTTAACAACCGCTCATTAAATGCAGAGGAGTAAACAGAGAAATAAAGGTTCATTTCTTTGCTATTTTGTCTTTCTTTTCCTTTTCTTTCTTTCTTTCTTTCTTTCTTTCTTTTTTTTTTTTTTTTTTTTGTAACCTTATGGAAGAAAATTATGAAATGAACGATAGGGGGTAAAGAGTGTTCACATGTTGCTCTCGGCTCCTTCCTGGGTGGGCATTCCCCAGGAAGCCCGCCCTGCCTTTCCGAGAGGTCATGCCTTCAGCGAGGGGAAAGCAAAGGTTTCAATCTGTTTCAAGGTGAGGGCTGGCTGGGTGATCTCTGGATTTGGGGCCCTTGATGCTTGATTATTCTTCCCCTGTGGCCCAGGAAGCAGGAGGCGCATCTGCTTCTGGCAGAAAAGGCATCTCAGGGCTAGAGCACATGGAAAGGATCGGTGGGGAGTGGTTGAAGGGGACGCCAGGTGGATGCGGGGTGGACATTTGGCTGGCTGGCTGGCTGACTGGCTGGCTGGAGAGATGGATGGATGGATTGGTGGGTGGATGGGTGAATGGATGGGTGGGTGGATGTTGGACAGAGGAAGGGATAGATGAGTAGGTGTTGAAAAGGTAGATGATGGGGGCGCCTGGGTGGCGCAGTCGGTTAAGCGTCCGACTTCAGCCAGGTCACGATCTCGTGGTCTGTGAGTTCGAGCCCCGCGTCAGGCTCTGGGCTGATGGCTTGGAGCCTGGAGCCTGTTTCCGATTCTGTGTCTCCCTCTCTCTCTGCCCCTCCCCCGTTCATGGTCTGTCTCTCTCTGTCCCAAAAATAAATTAAAAAAAAAAAAAAAAAAAAAAAAGAAAAGGTAGATGATGGATGGATGGATGGATGGATGGATGGAAGGAAAGTTGGATTACAGATTTATGAAGGAAGTATAGTACCCCTTGGTGGCACAGCCTAGGGCTCTGAGGCAAAACTTGGGTACTCTCCAGAGAAAAAGGGAGCATAAGTGATCAGACAACCTGGCTGCAAACATAGAAACTTCAGTCTGGGACCCTAAGAAGAAAAAGATTTCTTAGAAGCGGGAAGCCAGTGAGACGTCATGGATGAAGCCAGAGCTCCCAGCGGACATCCTGGATTTGCACTGCCAAAGAAAAAGAGAAACAAATTTACAAATTCTTTGTTGGATAAACTGTCCCCAACAAAACTACCTTTTAACCTCCCCAGTGGGCTTCTGAGCAGTGGGTCTGAAGGACGGGCACCTCTAAGGTGCCGGGCCATTCTCCCCAGCTGAGTCCAGCCCCCACTTGCAACCCCTGGGCCTGGCTGCCAGCGGGGCCTGCCTTCGCACTTGGCCTTGAAAGCCACTCTGAGCAGCCTCCGTGTGCGGTCTTGTCCGGTTCATCTGTGCTTCGAGACTACAGACTCCCAGCCACGGGGAGGTAAGGTGGAGAAAAAAGTACAAGTCCCTCCAATGGACAAGGAGGGCCAGCGAGACTGGAATCCTGGCTTCTCTGACCAGGGGACCAGCTGTGCAGGCAGCAGGCCCAGAGCCTCCTCCATGACCCACAGCGGGGCTCGGCCTCTTTTCCCATCTGCACATCCCCCCAGAGCAGGATACCGCTCATGCGATGCTCGCTCCTGAGATGACGGCTCCTCACAGTCCCCCACCCTCTCCCCATGCCACCGAAAACAGAAGGAGCTGGGCTTCACATACCTGTGCCTGGGCCAGTGGAAGAGGAGGGCTGGTGATGCTGGGGAGAAAGCTCGTCTCTTTTTGCCTCGGGCATGACCAGACTGTTTCTGGAAAATCAGGGTTGGGGCTAATGTGGTATTAAAATACTCATGGCAGGGGCGCCTGGGTGGCTCAGTCAGTTAAAGCGTCCGACTCCTGATTTCCGCTCAGGTCATGATCTCATGGTTGTGAGATCGAGCCCCTGCTCGGGATTCTCTCTCTCCCTCTCTCTCTGCCCCACCCCGCCATTGTGCACACAGAGTACGCTCGCACTCTCTCTCTCAAAATAAATAAAAACAAACTTAAAAAAAATAAAATAAAATAAAATTCTCATGGCAGAAAGGAGAGAGATATGGAAAAGAAAGATCATCCCCATACTGCTTTAATGTACCATTTCACACCATAATAAGATTCTGTAGTAATAAAACTCAAGAAATCCCCTCACTGAGAAAGTGGGTGATTCCAGAACTTGCTTTCCCAATACCCACCCCCCTCTGCCCACATGTCCTGAAGGCCCAGGGAGAGAGCTCACAAAGAGGGGCTCCATTGTGTCCTATACTGTTATAGACTCTGGAGTAGGGTTACCAGGCTCAGCAAATAAAAATCCTGGACACCTAGTTAAACTTGAACTTCAGATGAACAATGAATGATTCTTTTCGGTATAAGTATGTCCTATGCAATATTTGGAACATATATACAAAGAAAAAAAAGAAAGGAAAAGACTCGTTGCTTATCTGAAATTTAAAGTTAACTGGGCTTTCTTCCACTCTTCTTTCAAACCTACTGTTCTATCCTTCACCAAGAACAGTCCCAGTCCAGAGCCAGGCTAAGTTGATTTAAATCCCAGCTCTGCCAAAGACTGGCTGCGATCTTAGCTCCCAAATCTGGGGAATGGGGTTAACACTGAACCCACCTCAAAGGTAGGTGTGAGCATACAGGGAGCAAAAGATGTATAGCACTAACTCACATGTAAGTGTCATTTATCCCAAAGGGCTCACACCTCCCATCACCCAGGGGTTTGTGGTAGAAGCTGGTGCACATTCCCAATTCTAGCCACTGCTGGATCTCCAGATGCTGGGACCAGTCTGCCTAGAGGCAAGGGTAACAGAAGAGAGGGGTGGGGCTGGAAACAGCAGAATTAATCTAGACGTGACTCCAGTGATATTGGTGATGGGTGCAGGCAGAATTGGGTGGGTATGTGAGAGCCAGTGTGGCTGCTGAGAGCACAGACATGAACCCTCAGAGCCCTTGGGTCTGGCTTTTCCTAGAACACTAGCTCTACTCGTCCAGTGCTCCTGGAGGATGTCCCAGAAAATATTACCCCTGTTTTAGGAGTGTCCATGAGACAGAGTCTTTGGCTTGCTGGATGGGCACATCCACTATGGTAAGCCCTGCCTGCATATGTGGCCCCAAACCAGCCAGGACCCTGCTACAGAGCCCTTCATCCACTCAGCCTCCCTGGGGTCCTTCCCTCTAGGAGGAAACGAGACTCTGGGAAGAGCCTTTGGGATCCAGCTGAGGAAAACATGGCCAGCCTGACAGATGCTAAGCCCTGGCCCTGGGTACAGGACTCCAAGAGGATCCTTAGATGTCTGCCGTGAAAGAGACTCACATCCCTGTGCAGACTCCCATGGCCTTGCTGTTGTTCCAGAAGCCAGAAATGCTGGTCCAGAGAGTTGTGCCTTTGCCCCTGACCAGCTGTTTCATGTTGGTCAAGGCCTTCAACCACTCTGAGCTTTGGGCTTCGTGTCTTCGAAGCTGAGATCAGTAAGGCTTATTCCGCGAGTTCTGTCTTTGTGAGAACAAAATGTAACAAATTCAGAGAAAGTAAGCTGAAGTCCTATCTTCCTGAGGGCTTTCTCACACTTGGTAAATTCCAATCCCAACCTTGAGAGTTAGCGTACCTATTCCACAGACGCCAGCATCCAGGCTCTGAAGATTTGTCCTTCTCCCTGGGCCTCTTGGTTCCCAGGGTAGGGCACCTACTTGTGAACCCCAATGTGAGGTGTCAAAGGTGGGAGAACCGAGGTGGGGGCGGGGTGTAGCACATACAGCCGTCTTCTGGTTGTGGCCCTCCAGGTCTACACTAGAAGCTGGGAGAAAGAAGACTCATTGGTTGGGATGGGAAAGCCATGGGTGCCCAGAGCAAGCAGGGGCAGGATCTCAAACATCCCCACACCCTGCCTAGGACCTGAGCGCTCCTGGTTGAGGATTCTCTAGCCTCTCCTGGATGGCAAAGGTGAGAGAGATGTCATACCCTCCTTGTGTGATTTTGTTTTACCACTTTGGGGCCAAATGGTTTGTTTTAAGGGAGAGGGGGGTAGTATTAAATAATACCCCCCAAAATGCTCTGTATTTAGGCAGCGTTTCCAAACTTCAGGTCCTTTTGTATCACCGTCTGGATTTGTGCTGTGTCTCCAACCCCCTATACTATTGCATACTACGTTGGTTTAAATTTACTTGCTTTTTAAAAATGAAACCATATCTTTTAAAAAAATGAAATCCATCTTGAACAATATCTGAAATGTCTGCTTTAATGTGCTAGCTATAACTTTTGTCTTGCTACTTCTAAAAGCAAATATATAAATCCGTATGTTTTTACAAATAATGTTTTCAGAGTACCACCTAAAGTCATCTGATCGTTTACACACTGGAAACCAACGATTTGGTGCAAACCCTCCACCTTGTACTAAGGTCCTTCCCTGAAAGGCCAACCGTTGAACTCTGAAGGAATGAACAATCCAGGCCGAGGGGCGGAGGGCCGTGGGCAGGCACCTGAACTGGTCACTGGGGTCTAGGGATCGTCACGGCATAATTAGGCCAGGGAGTTGCACCTCAACAGCCAGACCCCTGCCTGCCTCCCACCTTGAACTCCACATGACTGTGGTGTTTCTGAAGAGCAGCGACTCGGAGTGTTGAGTGGGGAGAGATCTGGAAGATCTCACAGGGAGGGGGAGCTGGCTTTGGGCCCTGCTGGAAAATGGAGTTCCCTGGCAGAGAAAGAAAAGTGGAGCCTTATAACTGGAGGCAGCGGCATAAACAGAGGACACAAGAGAAAAAGTGATGGGCCCTGCTGTCTTGAATTTGGGAGGACCCCCCCCCCCACCATGGCTGAACACGGAACTCAGGGGAAAAGGCACAGTCTAGTAGCCCCTGGCCTCCAACAGCATTGGCAGGGAACATTTTAAAATTCAAATAGATTGCCAACTGAAAACCTGGAGATTTTACCTAAAATGCAGATTCTTGGTGTCTCTATTTAAAATCCTAACTCGCTCCCCTTCCCTCTGCTCCATTTTCCCATAGCATCTAAGTAAGAACCTTCTATAGAATATGTGCTTAATTACTTATGTTTTGTGCAGTTTTCTTCTCCCCTCCATCCCCTCTCCCCCTGGGGATGTACCCGGACTGGAGGTTGGGGTTTTTGTTTTTATTTTGTTTTGCTTCCTTTACTAAAGTACTTCAAATACTTATCCAGTGTCTGGCACATAGTAGGCATTCAAGAAGTATTTTAATAAATTGATAAAGAAAGTGGCCGGTTCTAATGTGTCCCACACTAATGTCTATCCTGGGGTCGGGGGACAGGGGCAGGGCCAGGCAGGAGGCCTCGGTTTTCCTTTGTCCCAGCCCACGGGAGCCCCTCCGGTGACTGGCTTGGCTGCGGGGACAAAACCATATTTGAGGCAAAAAAAAGAAGCAAACGAGAAACTGGAATTTGCTTTAGCAGGTGGGCTCCACGCGGCTCCCGGCAGGCTCTGAGTTCCAGGCTCCAAGTCATGCCAACTCCCGCCTTCTCTATTTTCCACGCAACACTTTAGTTTCCCCTCGCTGAGCAGGGATCAGGGGAGAGCCTGAGCTTTGGTCAACCCGGACCTGGGGGTGGGGTAGGGGTGGGGGTGGGAGGTGCCAGGGTGAAGCGGGGGTGGGATGGAGAGGATGTTGGAGACTTCTCCACCAGAGGGCGCCGGAGCTCAGCCGGCGCGCTCTTTCTCCTCCCGCAGCCAGCCAAGGCTCACCAGTTCCGCGATTACCCGCCCGGCTCTCCTGAAAAGAAGTGGGGTCCCAGGAATGCCTGAGGACTGGCTTGCCCACTGGAATGTTAGTTCCTTAAGGGCAGGGACCAAGCCACTGCGTTTCCCGGCTCTACGCCCAGTGTCCAGCAGTGGGCTCGGCTTGGAGTGAATGAATGAATAAATGTTAAGTTCACGGTGCATCTAATCGGGCGTGAAAGTAGTTTCGGAAAGACACTCATCCTCACCACCGGAGTCCAGGAGTTCTTGCAACTTCCTGCTGACTGCGGCCCTTGGCCGGAGCTGCTGAGCCCAGGCCCCGCCGGCCCCTGCCCATGCCCCCGTGGCCCTGACTACCTGACTGCCGAGGGAGACAGACCTGTCCCCGCCACAGCTCCTGGGATGCGTGCGAGGATAGAATCCACTCCAAGGTCTAGCCATGCCAGTAAGCGGGAGGTGGCTGGAGCGTCCTGTGGTCACTAATGAAGTCCCAAATTGTGCTCCTCTCACCCCTGCGCCGCCTGCCTGCACCCCTCCCTGCTAGGCTAGGGCGGTTTCAAGGTTGGGGCGCGGCCTGCCAGGAGTTCAGACACCACCCAGGGACGACTCTGTGGGTGTCGTTTTCTGGACCAGAAAGGCCCACGCCAGGAGTACTGCCCTGGGGTAGAAGGGAAAGGGGGAAAGGGGAGTTCTCACAACACTTTGGGTCAACACTTTGGGTCGCGCAGGGCATTCTTTGGGAGAGGGAGAAAATGCAGAAGCTTAAACAATTATTCTAGCTTCCATTTATTGAGTACTATGTGCCAGACTCAAGGGTGAGCACTTCACACCTGAGTGAGGAGTGCCAATCATTTCCCCCAGTTACACTGTGATCAGCCCATTTCACAGTTGAGAGAACAGAGGACAGAGAGCTAAGTCAGTTCACGTTTGCTTAGAATTCACGTTGAATTCACGCAGCCGGCAGGGCAGACTATTTTGCTGCCGCGGCGCATCATTCTATTTTAGAGTCGCAATTTGACAAGTGAGGAAACTGAGGCTTGGCTACCAATGATGGCGTTGGCTTGAGATGGCAGTCGCACGGACTGCCCAGACTGGTCTCCTTCCCTTAGGCCTAGTTTGCGGGGGGCCCAGCGCAACGCGAGCCTGGCCCGGTGGTCACCTCGAGCTTCTAGACTCCGAAAACGGGGCGCTCTTGGCTACCTCCGGCCTCGGCACACATCGACTCGTTTGGTTCTCTTTGGTCCCCCTTCAGTTCCCGCCTCTGGGACTCCATCTCTCCACCTGCTCAGTGGGCACAATAACCAACGTTTAGCCGAGCCTCCCTGCGCGGCTGCGTTCCTCGCTGCAGGTCGAGCCCTACGGAGCAGGGCCCAGCGGAGAGGAGAAGGTCAGAGGCCCAGGCACACCGCAGCCCCTGGAGCATCCCGGGCGCGGAGAGGGCGGGAGGGGACGGGACTGGCGGCGGTGTGGGAGGGGGACGAGCGCCGGAGCCCCCCGCGGCCTCCCGGCGGCAGCTCCAGGCCCGCCCCTCACCGCGCGCCCCGCCCCGCCCCGCCCCGCTCTCGCCTCTAAAGTGCCCGGCGCGCGCCTCCCGCCGCCGCACTTTCACTCTCCGCCGCCGCGTTCGCTCCGAGTCCCGCCTGCGTCCGCCCGCCGTCCGCCGGTGCCATGGATGCCAAGGTCGTCGCCGTGCTGGCCCTCGTGCTGGCTGCGCTCTGCCTCAGCGACGGTGAGTGCGCTCGGCTCCTCTGCCCACGCCCGCCCCGCCCCGCGCTAACCCAGCTCGCGCCGCCTGGCACCGGGGAGGTCGAGGCAGGCCCCCTTCGCGGGGCGCGCCGCCCGAAGCCCCGAGCGTAGCAGCCACCACCCGCCCTGAAGCTTCGCGCTCCGCATCTGGGCTCGGGGTCCCGAACGGTGGGCGGCCGCCAGACCCGAGCGGCTGCCCGGGGTCGGACCGGACAGGATAACTGGCTGGGAGCGCGCCGGGGGGTTGGGGAGTGGAGTGGGGTCGGGAGCCTTCGGCGTCGGGCTCTGTCCCCCCTCATCCCACCCCTCACCCCCACCCAGCCAGTGTCGTCCAGCGCGCGACTCGGTGTCTCCAAGCAGAGGGACTCCGAGGCCCCGCTGCGCCGGGTGCTGGAGAGGCGTGTGCGAGAGAGCGCGTCGCGAAGCGGGTCTCGCATCGCGACGCGCTCGTGGTGGCGGTGCGGTCGGGTGCTGCTGCGCGGCGTCCCCTTTAGGCAAGGCTGGGCCTCTCTCTGCACCCACCCTAGCTCGGTTTCGCGGGCGAGCCAAACAGAGCAGCTGTCGGGTTTGCGCCACCCGCGCGGTCGCGCTTCTGCACAGCTCCGCGGTCCGCAACGACGCGGCTAACCCGGGCGCGCGTCCAGCCGCTGCTTCCTTGGCCTCTTCCCGGGGTCACCGAAGAGAGGCCCAGGGGCCGCCGGGGTCGCTCGTGCCCCTCCCCTGTCCCCCAAACACACCTGCAGACAGGCGCCTTTGTCACCGGCCAAGCCATCGCTCTTCCCTCAGAATGAGCGCTGCAACAAAGTTCAATCGCCAAGGCCTTAGGCCACTGGGAAAGGTGGTGTCCTGTTTCACTGGGAGAGGGAGAGAGCTTTTTTTTCTTTTCTTCTGAAGCTTAAGAGAAACCTCGCTGTCCTGTCACAGGACACCACTGCTGCAAAACAAAATAAACTGTTGGCTTGAAACACACGAAACAAGCCGTGTTAGTCAGGCCACGCTGTCCTTTCTTGGCTGCGAAGTTGCCAACAAAGCCTGCACAGGCTTGAAGGACACTTGGTGTGTTCCGTGGGGCAGCTGCGGGGCCTGAGCGCCTGCAGCCCTAGGCTGGGCTCCAGCCGCTGACCCTTTGCATCGTCCCAGGCAGTGGCCTGGGAGCCTGTGTGGGTAAGGTGGGCATGACTGCAGCCTCCAGGCAAGAGGACCAGGGCTAACAGGAGTTCATAGCTGACTGCCTGGAAAGTGTTCTTTAAACGTGTGGCAAGTTGCTGGACAGAGCTGCAGAGGGACTGGATGGAAGGCAATTTAGATTTTACCTCCTAAGCCGAAAGAAAAAGTATGTGAGGCTGAGTCTCCTTGCGAAGCCCTGGGTCGTGGGAGATACTCTGGCTTGAGCATTAACAATTTGAGTGTCTGGTGAGAGTGGAGGTGTCATTCTGTGCCTCTCAGGGAAATGGTGCTTCCCCAAGCTGTCGCACTCCCCCGGGGAGCTGCAGAAAGGACAGGAATGCAGGGACCCAGGTGTAGCTGGCCTGGAAGGAGCACAGAGGGAGCAGGGGCCCCCACTGACAGACTCATCTTGGCCCTGGGAAGGGTTGGTTGTTTGTCCCTCTGAGTTGCCCTCTTAGCAGCCAAGTGGCCAGATCAGGGTCTCGGGCTCTAGGTCTGTCTGGTTCTCCTTGCATGTATAGGCTTGAATGTACCTCTTGACCTCCTGGAGCCTGTGGACCTATACCGACTTCAGAACTGCACTTGGAGATACCCTTGTTCAGGGTCAGGCTCACTCTCCTGCCCTCCCTCCACCTGACTTCAGCCAAGCAGCTGGGCCCCTAGATGCCCTGGACTTCCAGGGGTTATATGCATCCAGGCCAGGCTCCATTCTGAGGCCCGGTTGGAGAGGCTGGCCAGGGCTCCTGTCTCTGCATTGGAGTGGAAGATTCTCTTGGAACTGCTCCTGAACAGAGCCAAGTTCACCGGGTCCCAAGCCGGTAACATCTAGGCCAATCAGGTGTCAGGCCTATACGCAGAGTCACATCCAAACCAGTTGGAAAAGTTAGTAATGTTGACAAAAAGCTGGAGGAGAGGACCCCAGGTGAGTTCTCTAGTAAGAGCCCTGGGCGCTCTGTCCCTTTAAAAAACCTATTGAAATTCCCCACTTGATAGGCAGGCAACTGGGTCCTGGGAGCAGGAATAAGAATTGCCTTTGAAGGAAATGGATAATCCCAGGGGGGAAAAGGGGGGAAAGGAGAGAAGAGAAAGCCTGTGTTTTGAGCTCTGATTCAGCTCTGATTTCTGGCCTGATCTCCACTACTTGGTTAGTGGAGCCAGAAAAGCTTCCCAGACATGGGAGAGCAGCAGCCCCCACCAGCAGCCCCCCACCGGCTGAAGCACTCACACTGTGTCCCTTTCAGCCTGCTGCACTGGGGTTGGGACCCTTCCTGTGTCACCACCCAGCCCCAGTTCCCCAGTCCCTAGCCAGCTCAGGAGGACACATGAACATTCCAGGGAGACTGGAGACAGGACACTCAGAGGGGGAGACTTCGGCTTCTCCTTTACCCAGACCACCTAGCCCCCAGCCCCGGGATGGCTTTCCCAGGCGATCTGGTTACAGGGCAGCATGCGCAGTATGGTAGCATGTGCTACACTCAGCATCTACCACAGGGATTGGGTGTAGTTGCTGAAAGCCAGGCGCCAGCAGTGACTTTCTGGAGTCAGTTCGGGTATACATTTGAAGGCTGCTCCAGGGACCCTTCCAGGGCCCTGAGTCACTGAGCACCCTGAAGTCAGGCTTTCTCCTTACTCGAGTTTAAGGATTCGACTTTGATCCTAGGGGGCCGGGTGGTCTGCTTTTCCCCTGACTTGGCTAAATAGGCTGCTGTTTGCAGGCCATGCCATCTCTCAACTGAACACAGCTTCTGGAAAAATTAAGTCCTTTACAAGGTGTCCTGCAGCTTCCCCAGGTCTCTTGCCCCAAAATGCAGAACTTCAGAACCACCGGGAGGCCTCTAGGAGCTCTGTAAACAGGGAAACTTTTTTTTTTTTTTTCAATCTCTGGACTAAATATTGTCAGACATACATTTAATCCCTGATGAAAGGATCCACAAATTCAAATAATTTGGGGTATTAAGTAGGGCTTGGATAAAATCTGCAGAAAAGAAAAAAAAAAACCCACAAAGATCCCAGCCCCCCAGGGCTTGCAATTCTAGACTTAGAGGGTGAGTAGTGGGTTCTGCAGGAGCCCTTTGCTTATTTAAACTAATGAGTGTCAATTATGGCATTTTGCAAATTGGTGAATTGGCAAACAAAGAGGTAATACAACCCAGGAGGCTGGAGCATCCCTGCACAATGAAAGCCACTTTTGACTCCAGTCCTGATAATCTCCCTGCCCTTCAGGGGAGTGCCTGGGAGAAGGTGGACCCTTGGCCTGCCCTCTAGGGACTCCCAGGTAGGAAGCCTGCCAGGATTCTTTTGTGGTTGCCTGGGTTTAAGATGTATGTGAGGAGAGAAGATTGCAGGTGGGGGGAGGGCAACATTCCCAGGGGAACCGCTGCTTCTGGAGCCTTCTGCTTCCCCCTCCTCCTTCCCTGAGGGAGAGGAGGGGGAGGGGGGTGGGGGTGGGGGGAGGCTTTTCTAGTTGGCCCTGGAAGAGTTTATTTTGCAAAGAATAACTGGGAACCCCAGTACCTTGGACTGAAATAGTTGTCTCCTGGGATTAATATATTTTAAGACACCGAGCAGGGGGCTTCTTTTAATTCCCCTGCCCCCTAGGATCCAGCTCTCTGAAGGTCCATTTGCCCTCTGGCCCTATGGAGGCTCGGGCCTTCGCCCACCCAGAGCTCACTGTGCTGCCCAAGAGGTCTTAGCAAGGATGCACCCGTGACCCGTCCCATAGCTCTGGATCCTGACATCATTCCACCACCTTAACCCTTGGCCGCAGACACATCCACACATATATCCCCAAGGTCTGGCAGGATCATAACAAACTGCGTTGCTTCCATCACCTCTTCTAGGGAAACCGGTCAGCCTGAGCTACAGATGTCCTTGCCGATTCTTCGAGAGCCACGTTGCCAGAGCCAACGTCAAGCATCTCAAAATCCTCAACACTCCGAACTGTGCCCTTCAGATCGTGTAAGTCTCAACATCATCTTCCAGGAGTGTTGCCTCTAATGGGCATAGTAGCACCTAGCTCAAAACTTGTAAATGCTGGAGAGCTGACACGTGCTGAGCCACCAGCCTTGAACTTGGCATAATTAGAGGCAGCTGTGATCACCACCAGGCCTGTGAGTAAGCTACCAGGCAGGAGTTTCAAAAGCCACTCTTACCCTTGGCACCCCGCTGTGCCCCTAAAGGTTCTTGTTTCTTTTTTCCAAGTTTCCTCCTTTAGCACAGGAAATGGCAGTACAGTTGGGTGCCTCCAGACTAGAGAAACACGGGCTTCACCAGAGTTTCCTCTGAAGTCCAGTAAATTAGCCAGCCCTTTGCTAGGAACAGCTGTCTGTCCTGGCAGTTTCCAGGCTTTGGTGATCTAAATCCATCCTTTATCACACAGCAAAATCTCACGAGACCCAAATTCAGGCCAAGCCTCTAACCATTGGGTGAAACTCAACATTCTCAGCTCACTTAACGGCGTTTTCTCCAACACAACCCAGGAATTTTTGCTTTGCTGGCGTTGAGTGCAGCTGTTGATATTTGATTTCATTCATGTGCGGAACGAGGCAGACTGAAGTTACACCTATACAACACACAAAAATTGCTCGCCTGGGCTGCAGGAGGCGGGGCGAGGTTCCGGAGAAGAGAGCCGCTCTCGCCATTCATTGCTTGGCCCTCGGGCGCTCAGACGCACCTATGCTTGCACACAGCGCCTTGTGGTCATGTGGCTAGACGCCGAGGTGCTGAGGCTCAGGGTCTCTCGTGGGGAGCTCACCTCCCGGAAAGCCCCAGTGCTGAGAACGGTGAGGGGGCACAGCAGTTGGAATGAAAGCTGCAACTGCCAGAAGGCTTTTCCACCCGATACCAACTGTTTTTAAGTTTGATTTTGTCTCTTTTTGCTAGCCTTTGCTGCCTCGGACGTGTTTGTCATTTCCAGGATGTTTTAGACCCACTAGAAGATGGATGTTTTTTTCACTTACTTTCTTAAAATCAATACTGCCTCCCCTTTGAGAAGTGTTGTATCAGACATTGAATTTAGCGCCATAGACCTGCTTTGCGGTTCAGATTACACAGGTCCACCTGCTAGGAATGCACCTTGAAGTTGAAGAAGCCAGACATGATTCGCTGGTCTGGGCAAACACAGGATTAATTCATAAGCAGTGGCAGCCAAATTTAAACTCCTTGCTCTGAACCGCACTCTTCCTCCGCGTATGTCAGTCACTTAACAGGCAGGCTGCGTGACTCCCGGCGGTGTCCCCAAGCCACTGTGCTGGCCTTAGTTGTCCACACAGAGCCGTGTGTGGCTGGGCAGGGAGTCCTCAGGCTGCTTGAGATGGCCTGGTACCCAGGGCTTTAGGGAGGGGGACCTGGAGAGGGAAGTGTGAGTGGGGCAGAGACCTGGGAGGAAGATGCCCTTTGAATTTGTAAAAAAACAAATGTGACCGTGGAACATTGAGGGAACTTGTAAACCCTCTCTGGAAACCATTTTCTGGCAAACTACCTGCACCGTCCCTCCCTCACTGTCCTGTCGCCTCTCTTCCCCAGACTACCGCAGTACCTCCTTGCAGGCCTCCTACCTCCAGGCTTACTCTTAAGTCTGTCCACCACGTACTTTCAAGATGATCATTCCAAATAAGAATCTGCCTTTATCGCTTTCCAATGTAAGCCCCCACGATCTTACAGAGAAAGTCCCACTCTTTTGCCCTTTACACCTGGCCACCCGCTCCTTCCTCCACATCCTCTAAGCAGGTGCCCCTTTGGTGCCTTTGCTCTTGCTTTTCTCTCCCCCTTGATTGCACTTGCCCAGCTCCCTCTCCTCCTTCAAAGGCCAACTCAGATGTTCCCTGTGGTGCATTCTCCCTGGACTCCCCTGGAAAGCCTCTTCTCACCTTCCCCTAACTCTGCGGCAGGACTTGCCACAATGCTAGGAACGTGTCCCCGGCACACCCTGAGTTCCTCCCAAACCCGAGCCCGCCGAGTGGGACACGTGGCACCGGGGAGGGCCCTGACGCGGGTGTCAGAGGAGCGGGTGCCCAGATCCCAGCGGCGCCTTCTCCGTTCAGCCACACACTGTCGCCTCTTCTGTTTTGGCAGGGCGAGGCTGAAGAACAACAATAGACAAGTGTGCATTGACCCGAAATTGAAGTGGATTCAGGAATACCTGGAGAAAGCTTTAAACAAGTAAGCACAACAGCCAAAAAGGACTTTCCGGTAGACCCACTTGAGGAAAGCTAAGACCCGTGTGGCAGATGGAAGGGCAAGGTTGGGGGAGGAAGGCCTGCATGGGGGGGACCAGGCGTGCCTTGGGGGTAGCGCACTGACCTGGGAACAGGCTTGAGGTCGGCCCGGCACGTAGACACCCGCATTTATAGCCTATGGTACGATACCGCAGCTTATGTCCACCCGAGCCCCATACCCTTGCGCACTGGCTGTTCTGTAACTGGGGTTTTTCTAAGAAATTCTATTGTACCAGCAGCATTTCCCCGCTGTCGGTTCTCTCGTAATCCTCATAATCACGTCATTCCCATTATCTTTTTTTTAATCAATGATGACTTCACGATCTGTATTTGGTTTGCTGTGGAGCTTTTCTTCCTTTGCCCCTGGGGCATCTGGGCACAGTCAGGTGACAGGCCAAGCATGGAGCTCAGAAAAGCGTCCTTCCTCCAGACTCAGAGGAAGACCGTGGGCGGCTCCCGCAGTGGGTGCCCGTCTTAGAATGACAGCCCAAGGTGACCCTCTGATACTGACCGGTGCTAGGCCACGGCCACCACCTCCACCCTCTCCTTCCAGCTCAGTGGTCGGATCTGTAGGCTCCATGTAGAGGCTACTGTCGCTGGGGACTGTGCTCAGAAACCCTGTCCCGGTCATTCCCAGGCCTCTCCCTGCCTCCAGCAGCATGCTTTTATCTTGCTCTGCTTCCCGTTTCTGTACATGCTCAGTGGGAGGAGAGGGATTGCTGGGGCCCCCGCCCTGCAGCCCTCTCCTCTCTTCACCCTCCCCTCCTGCTCAGGCCCTCTGTGAGAATCTTCTCTGGCCTCTGCCTCCAGAGCGGGGCCGGCCCTCTCCGGGGGTGGGTGGGAGATCCTGTCTCCGCCTTCCCTGAAAGGCAGGTCTTTGCAGAGTCCGATGCAATTTTCAATCTGAACTTGTTTCGAGGAATTTGGTTCTGTGATTGCCTCCGAAGCTTATATATGCCACGGAGGCTCTGTACACCCTGAGGTGTCTGAAATCCGAAGCGGAAAAACAAATGAATAAATGAGCCTCTTGCCACTAACCCCTCCTCCTGAAACCGCAGCATGGTTTCAGGCTCCAGTCAGAAATGTTGGCAAGGTGACATTTCCATGGTAAATGTGATCCACAGATGGGCCTAGTGGTATTTGTAACTTTCTGCAAGGCATTTTTTATATATTTTTTGTGCACATTTTTTTATGTTTCTTTAGAAAACAATTGTATTTCAGAATATATTTATAGTCGAACAATTCGTATATTTGAAAGTGGAGCCATATGAACGTCAGTAGGTTACCTTTCTCTATTATCTTAAACTACTGGCAATTTGTAAAGAAATACATATGATCTATAAATGTGATTGCAGCTTTTTAATGTTTAGCCACAGTGTATTTTTTCACTTGTACTAAAATTGTATCCAATGTGACATTATATGCACTAGCAATAAAAATGCTAATTGTTTCATGGCATCAGCCTCCTACTGGATGTGGGAATTTCTTTACCTGAAATAAAATCCATTAGTGGTTAGACACGGGGCTCTGATACCTTTCTGGAGTTTATGAAGATAAGGTGGCCTGCTGGTCAGGTGCCTTGAATCCCTCTTGCCAAGTTCACATGTGAGCACGGGCCTGGCTCAGGAGCAAATGAGAGCTGCAACTCAAGTTTTTGAGCCTTTTGTTTTTTTTCTTTCTTTCTTTCTTTTTAAACCCAATGGAAACAACAGTGCTAGTTTTCTGAAGAATAATATTTGACTCACTAATTCCTCTTCCCCTTCCTCCTCTTCCTCGGTTCTCCTAACACCCCCACGTAATCTCCAGAGACTCGACTCTCATAATATCCAGCTTTCACATTCTCCCATGTAAAAATCCCATAATTCCAGGCCATGGTTAATAGAAAGCCTGCCCAGGAGCAGGTGGCCTTACCCCATAAATCATTAAATACCATTCAGCTTGAATCATTTTAATGTGACAGTCATGAGCCAGTTGTTCTAATCAAATTCTGCTAACCAGCTCTCTCCCTTGCTCTCCAGAACAATCCCAGTCATTCCCTGGGGGACGTCCCCCAAGCATCCAGAAAGGAGAAAGTGGCATCAGGCTGCCTTCTTTCTCCTCTCCTGGATGGCCATCTGAATGTTGGGTCTCTAACCTCCAAAGCATGATTCAGTTTGAAGCGCAGGGTTTTTTTTTAGCTCGAGCAGAGAGTTTAGCTCTGCACTGAGAAGGAAGGAAGGCTGAGTAGATGGGATTGAGGTGAGTTAGAAGGCCAAGTCCAACCTGGCCCTGGACTTCACACCCTTCACAGCCTATCAGATGTGAGTGCCTTTCCGGGTTGGAAACCTCAGGCCATAGCTGGAACCAGGGCCAGGTTGGCAGGTTGGCCATGGCGATAGCCAGGTCACAGATGTTCTGGAAGGCTGGCCAATATTTCTCTTGGAGTCAGGGGGAAAATGTCTGCTTTATTTTAAGGAAGTACTGGTGGGCCGTGCTTTGCCCGGGGGCCTCCAGGCCTAAGACAGAAGACAGGGTTGAGACTGATCCCCAGGCCAGCGTGAAATAGTGTGCAGACTGAGACAGACCCCGGTCCCTTTCAACGTCATTAATGGTTCTACTGATTTTATCTAAGGGGGCGCAGAGAAGAAAAAATGGGGAAAAGAGAAAAGATAGGAAAAAAGAAGCGACAGAAGAAGAGAAAGGCTGCCCAGAAAAGGAAAAACTAGTTCTCTGCCACTTCGAGATGGACCGCAGTGCGCGCTGCTCTTGTCTCTCCGGCGCTTTGTAAATTTGCTCTAACCCTCCTCCAGGGCACACGCCTTGCCTTCCGTGCAGGTGCTCAGACCTTCCTCGGAGGAGCGGCGCTCCTCTGGCCACACTGGCTCCCGTGTTTAGGCGCTTTTTAAGGCCCTTCCTGGTCTGCTAAGTTATGAAGAAAGTAGTTGTGCCGAGACTGGGGTTGTGGTCTGGGATGAGGACACTATGCTCAGGACTGTCTCGAGCGGCCCGGGGTCTCCGGCCTTGCCCTGGGCCGCTGAACCCCCACCCGGCCCTCCACTCCCTCTCCCAGAAGGGCCGGCTCACCGGCACACCGGCTCACACACTCACAGCGTGCCTTCCTGCTGAGGCCAGAGTGCAGGCCCGGCCCGCACAGGGCCATCTACTAGCACAGCAGCGGCACCTCGGCCAGCGAGGGCCTTCTGCCCTCCCCTTGACCATGGCGGGTGCTGCCCGGCACAGCCTTCGTGGGGCCCAGCTAGCTATGGCCGTGCCTTTTACAGGTGGTAACTGACTCTTTCCCAAGGGGCCCTCCACCCCTCTGCCACCTGGGGTGGGACTTCTCCAGCACCCCCGTCCTAGGCCTGGGGCTGTGAGAGCGACTTTACCCCCGAGCAGGGCTGGTTTCCGGACACCAAGGGGGTAGCAGCTCCGCATTCCCCGGGAGCAGCTGTGGAAAATACTTCTCAGGGAGCCTCTTGTCCGGGCAGTTCACTTTATAGATTCTTTAAACGGGTCCCCGATGTGGAGGAACTGTGTGAAGGGCCTGTCCCCACCCACCTGCTGGGACAGTCTCGGTGACCTTGTGCGATTAGGTTCCGGGACACAGCTGCCTCAGTCCTCACTCATGGGAAATATGTGCTTAAAGTGAACATGGTGCTCTAGAAAGCTCTAGAACTTTCCTCATACCACCCACAGATTTATGTCTAAGATTTTTGCCAAGTCTCTCTAATCTGGACCGGAAGGAGGGGGATCACATGGGAGAGCAAAGCCCAGATTTCAGTAGTACTTCGAAAAAGGACACCTCGAATGTCTGGACTGTGCTCCCCATCCTCCTGTCCCATGTAAACACTCCCCCTGCACCCCAGGCCCCTGGTCATGATTCAGTCTGTGGATCCAGAAAGATGAAGTGGTTGGAGCACTGGACAGATGGAATCAGGAGAAGAAAACCCAAGGCGCCCTCCTGTTAGACTCACCTGGAACACTGTGTCCCCTCACGCTTTAGCGTCCTCTGGGATGGCAGCACAGAACCTTGTGGCCATTCCTTTTCCCCATCAGGGAAGTGTCCTGCTAGGGTGCTGCAGCCCAAGTCCTTTTATTCCCCATCCCTCTCCCTTTTATGTGGCTGACTCTCCAGCCTGCACCCCTCTTGCCAGCCCTGGGGATGGCAGGCCTGCTCCGGGGTGTCCGGGATGCCCTCCCGCTCCCCACCTGCCCTGCCTCCTAAGGCGTCAGGATGTTTGCTGGTCTGCCCAGGGCAGCAGGCCTGGGCTGGGGCACCTGCGCTGGGGTAGTCCTACCTTTCCTAAACCGCTCAGGAGCCGGTCAGGCCCGCGCCCCATGCTCTCTGTTCCTCATACAGCGGGAACGGCACGTCTCTGTGCCTCGAGAGGGGCAGTGGGTCCCTTCTGAAGACCACAGGGGGCTGTTTGCCATCTAGCAATGGTGGGTCAAGCTATTGCTGTCCTGAGACGACAGACTGCTCCTTGCAGTGCTCAGCAAGACAGCGCCTTCCACTCCTGCTGGGGGAGCTGGGACTGTGGGGACTAAGACGGTTGGCCCCACATTCCGAAAAGCAAACACGCTCCATTTCTGTCCTCCTGTGACCTCACTGGCCCTGGGCCCTTGCTGTATCTGACAAGCTGATGTAGCGCCAGCCCCGCTGAAGATGGGGGGGTGGGGGGGCTGTGGAAGAGTAGAGCCGGACTCCGTTCTGTTTTGGGTTGAAGCAAGTGAACGGTGCCAGCACCGTCCTGGGGCCAGTCGGGGTGGGGTGGGGGTGAGGAGGTAGATGGAGGTGGTCGGTGGTACCCTGGATGGCCAGGCAGCCTGCTCCGGGCCTGGTGCAGGACCGGGCCACACTGAGGTAAGGGGTTGTCAGCCCTCCATCCACGCTGGGGCTAAGGCAGTGCGCCCTGCCCTGTTGCGTGACCACCGTGCCTCGCCGTCCGTCTGCGTGCCCTTGTTCGTCTGCCGTACCCTGTGCTGGCTGCGCCCGACTTTCCTCTCCGCTTCCCATCTTCCATCCATCCCTCCGCTTCAGCCCTGGCTGCCTCTCTCGCCACCCTCCCCCTTCCCAGGGCCTCGGAAAGGAGGCACACGGCCGCGATTTGGAAGTCAGGAGTGGGGGCCCTGCTGCAGCAGGGCTCGGCGTCTTAGGCTTGCTGCCTGGCCTCCGCCTTAACGGTGTCTCCCTCTGTTCTTGTTAACAGGAGGTTCAAGATGTGAGAGGCGCAGGTTGGGTCAGACGCCTGAGGAAACCTTACAGTAGGAGCCCAGGTCTGAAACCAGTGTTAGGAAGAGCCCGCAGCAGCTTTGCTGCACCCAGGCAGGGCCCGGTACATTTCCGAGGGCTTTGTTTTGCACAGTTTGCCTTTACTATCACCATTTGATTATGTAGCAAAATATATGGTGTTTATTCTCCATTTAGTTTGATTATCCAGTGTCGCTGGTGACAGATAGGAACTTAGACTGAGGCCGTTATTTTACTTGCTTTGTTATAATATCTTTCCCGTGGAGCCCCTCACCCAGCTGGAGGTTCCTGAGTTTTGTATCTCTCTGAGCTGTGCAGGCTGAGACCCCAGATCATCCTGTTGTGGGACGGAGAGCCCCTGGGACGTATCAGAACCAGGGCAGACCCTAGTGAAGGCTGCCCCGTGCATGGGTGGGGGGGGCTGCAAGGTCAAGTTTAGAGAGTCAGACGGGAGCTTCACCCTTCCTCGGAGTGAGAGCTGGGGCCTTCCCCACTGGTGAGCATCGCAGGGCTTCCCCAAGCTGAGGCAGGCAGGAGGATGAGGCCAGGGCAGGGAGAGATGCACCCCTCATCCTGAGCTCTTCCCTACATCCCATCATGCTGTTGTCATTCTCTGTCTCATCCATCATCATGTATCTCCAAGACTGTCTCCATCGCCCTGGAAAAAGACTGTCTCAAGACCAAAGCTTTCATTTAAACTGGGCACCAAGAAGCAAATCAAAATGTGTCTCGTGTCACCCGGTGCTGCAAACACTGTGCACATCTGTGTCTCATTTGGAATATTGTCCGTTGTCCAATCCTGTGTTCTTGTTCAAAGCCAACATCCTCGGGGCACGTACTGTCCACCCCTTGGATGCAAAGGCTCAGGGTAAGGAGAGGTCTTTTGACCAGGTTTCTGATTAGGGGTGTGATCCTCTTGGGGGGACAACCTGGGTTTTCCCACTGATCACAAACCCAAGATGGATCCACAGAGCCCAAGGGAATTCGGTGTGCAGCAGAGTTGACCCATGAGGAGGCCAGGCCTTTATGCTCCTACAGTTGGTATCTCAGAGCCACAGGGAGTTTTTGCTCCATTGCCTCAAGCACGTGATTGTTTTGGCGAGAACGTGAAAAGAATCCTCAACCCTTTTTTTTGGTTTTTGAAAAGCTGATCCGTGAAATAATGAGTCCTGGACGTGAAGATTCCTTCCCAACTAAAATCTAACCTCCCCTTTTTCCCCACTTGGCAATCCCAGCATCCACCACCTTGTACAGTGGCGTCTGGACTTCTCCACTGCTGTTACCTTGTGCTTCCAGAACGTCCATCTTGGCTTTCACTCTTAGACAAGGGGATATTTGGGAAAGTAGGTTAAAACCCTGACGTGTAGGGTGTTTTCCTTTACCGAGACCAGTTTGTAGAGTTGCATTAAACAGTTTAAGTGCAGCAGGTAGGCACTTGAGGAGTTTTTTTGCTTATTGTGTCGTTTCACATTTCATCTTACTAATACTTTGCTTTTGGTTCAGTGTCCCAGCAAACATTTTAAATTAACAAAATGGAAGAAAAGCAGGGCAAAACAAGGAAATGTATCAGTTGAGAGGACCCTGTAAACAACATGCAGAAAGTATATTCTAACAAAATAATCTGGAATTGTAGGTGTTTTTAGATTTAATAATCTTTGTGTTATCGGTAACATGTTAATATTTGCGTAAATATTCCTTTATATCGGATCTTCGTGGTAGAAAGCCAATCCCTCTGCCAAACGAAAATTGGTATCTTCAAATAGCAATATTATATTGAATAAATAGAGCACAGGGACCTTTATTAGTTAGAAGTACAGAACTGGTTTCAAAACTGTCTTTAGAAATTAACCTGACACTACAGGGCTCCTGAATTACATGTGAAATGATTGCTTTTCAGTGGGATAGGCTTTTTCTAAGTCATCCAAGATATTTAAAACTCTCATGGAAAATGTGGAGCCATCTTCTCCTGGAATCCCTGAACCAGAGCCATTAAATCTCTTACTCCAAGAAAATAAACGTGGCCCTGAATCTTGACTACAGTTAAAGGGCCCTGAATCTTGACTACAGTTAAAGAATTGTTTGTTTCTCCCCAACAGGGGGGAAAATAGGTAAGAGTAGAAACTTCTAGGAAAATTATCTGCCTAACAATTACTCTACTTGCAATCTGCTTCTAAGTGGAGGCTGCCCAACTAAAGCAAATGTGCATTTAAATAGTCTATTTGCAAAGGAAAAGGCTCGCCCATCCCCTTTTGCTTTAAAAACAAGTCTAGTGCATCAGTTGATTAGGGGTCACCCAGCTGTTCCTCCTCGTCCAGTGCTGCTCTACCTGACCTTCCCTTGGGCTCTGTGTAACCTCTAAGGTCATGCTCCCTTGCCAGCCTTTGCATCAGGACCTGGGCAGCTGTGGGGCCGGGGTGGGGACCGGGACCCCCAGAAGTGCTGTGTGTTTATATCTGAATCTGCGCCCTGTGTTGTTTGCACTGTTCTTTGTCCAGCCCCGCCAGGTGCTGAGACCCCAGCGAGGTGGCTCAGGAGTAGGGGAGCAGGTGGGGGGGCCCTCTGCCGGTGGGCCTGTCCTCCAGAGAAAGGAGGTTCAGCTTTGAGCAGACGGCCTGAATAGCCAAAGGTTGCAGTTCCCCCTGTGTGAAGACCAGAGAACTTCTAAGCTTTTTCACTGGATCCGATTTGACCTTCCTTTTCTGACTGCTGCCTGATGTTATGGCATGGGCTCCCCACTGGGAGCTCATCACCACCCCAGACCCCGGGCGGGCAGGCAGGCAGGCAGTGTTCCCTTCTGCAACTGGATAGGAATTGTGGGGTCCCTGTACACATCTTCCCTGTACCTATCTTCCCTGACCCATTCCCAGGGAGCCCTGTCCCCGGGAAATGCTCCCTGGAAACCTTCAAATCCCCTCAGCAGACCATTGACATTGCTTGCCAAGTTGAAAAAAATACCACCCGGGAAACTTGTTAGTCTGCAACCTCGCTGGATTCTCAGTCTCTGAGCAGTGATGGGTTCAGTGTTAAATGTGATAAATACTGTATTTTGTGTTGTTTAAATTACATCTCCCAGATAATGTGAAAATGGTCCAGGAGAAGGCAGCTTCCTGTATGCAGTGTGCTTTTTTTTTTTTTTTTTATAACAAATAACAACTCCTTCTGAGAAACAACAATTTCTACTTTGAAGTCATATCAATGAAAAGATGTATATGCACTTACAATTTTTCTAATAAAGACATGTATTCAAATGTAGCGGCCAACAGTTTGGAATTAGTGTTGCCATTTGGAGTTTTCCAGACTTGGTTTTTCTTCCTCAAACCCAACACAGAGGGGTTGTGTAATCCTAGCTGCACTGGTTAGTGGAAAACAGGCCATTGTAATCACGCTAATCATAAGTAAGAATTCTGCGGGCATGCTGGCCTCCGCTGGTCAACTGATCCTTAGTGGGGGGTGGGGAAAAACACTCCGTTTTCTCTGAATGCCCTTGGTTTTGCTGGAATCCCTTCCCACAGGCAAGCCAGTCCTCTACTCCAGAAGAGATGGTTTCCTGCAAGGGCCCTCATATTTGCCTGTCAGCTGGGGGAAGGAAGCCTCCACTTTGTACTTCCCACGTCTAGTGGAAGACAAGAGCAGCCCATCCCTAAAGGCGCTGCCAAGGACCCAGAACCCTGCGTTATTTTCTGTCCTGCCCTGGGGCCCTTCCTGGAAGCTTACTGAATCTCTCCATGGCTGCCTGCCAGCACTGTCCATGATACTGTGACTAGACGGTGAGCCGGATAGGGTTCTGTCCCCACAGAGGTCAGCCTTGCACACTTTCTCTTACGTTCTTTCTCGTCTACGGCCAACCACACTGGCAAAGAAGAGCCAGCGCAAAAGCCCCAAATGTCCTCTAGGTCCTCTTGCCCATTGGCCCAGACATGACCACGTTATCTCTGTGCTTGGAACCGCTCGGTTATTTATAGGGTGAACGTGATACGGTTGCTCAGTTGCAGGTGGACTGGAGGAAGAAAGAAGGATTCGAGGAGCCCACGGCAAGAGGCAGCATGGCGTCCTGGGCCGAGCGTGGGTTTGCAGATTTGCAGAGCAGCGCTGGAACCCTAGGCTCTCTGCTCACTCTGTGACTTGAGACACATCACGTGTCCCTGAGTCGCAGCCCCGCAGCTGTAACCCCAGAAGCTTAGTATCCCCAGGAGCTGTGCAGACTAGACATTAGACAGGGGTAGTGTATGTTTCCTTCCCTCTCTCCATGTGCTGTTTCCTGGGGGCCACCTGCCTCTACTTAGACCTCCCCAAAGCTCAGATACTGGAAGCGATCTTGAAAGGGGAGCTTCTTCCTCTTAGCTGACAGATGGGGAGAAGCCTCTTGGTTGGGTCTTGTAGGTTCCCTGAATGCCTGTGAGTGCTGCTTCCAGCACACTCCACGACTCTTCTCCACTGGGAACTAACACCCTCTGGGGTTAAGTATTAAGTATTCGGAATGATGGAGTGTAAAAAAAGGAAAAAGTCCACGGTCTACCGTGTTTCACAGGGCTGACGGCCCCCCGACAACACCTGCCCTAAGCCCCGTATTAGGTGGTGTGGATGCCATGCTCCCTGACTTCATGGAGCCTGCAGTCTGAGGGACTGACTCGCGATTACATGAGCATCTTCAGAATACACGGTAAACGTGTATTACGGGACACATATACCAAGGGCAGGTAACATGGGACAAGGTGCATCTGTGCTTCAAGGAAGCTCAGAGCACCATCAAAGTCTCTGAACAGAAGTGCTGGTGAAGCCAAGACCTCGAAGATTCTTTTGGGGTGATCTACTGACCCCTGAGGACTGCCGCTGAGAGCCCATGGGGTGGAATGGGAGCTTATTCTCCCGCAGGTGCAGCTCCCCTAGGGGGCCGGGCATGCACGCAGGGGGAGCTGGATTTCAGCCCCCTCACTCCCCTCGCTGCATCCTTGCGTGGAGCACAAGCCACTCAGTGCAGCTGAGAAGAGCTGGGCCCCCCACGGAGGTTGGGTCCAGGCAGCTGGGAAGCCTCCTGAGTGGGGACCTCGGCACAACTGATGGATGACCGATCCAATGTTCTGTCCCAGGGGTGCAGAGCTGTGACTCAGAGCTCACCAGGTTCTCGGGGTTTCTCTGTGCCTGGGACTGAGAGCCTTGCACTTGGGAGGGAGAGTGTGGCTAGCCAGGAGTTAGTGAAGCAGAGGGAAGCCACGATGGGTGAAACAGACTCAGAGAGAGAAGTGGGGATGAGAGCCAGGTAGCCGTACACGGAGGTGAGATGCGGCCATCCACAGAGGGGCGGAAGTGGCTGTGAAGTTCCCTCGTGAGGTCCAGCCACACACCCTGCACCCTTGGGTTCCATCACCTAAATCCCCCTGGAGACCTAGAAAGGATTTCTGCTAATTACTCCCATCACTGGGGGCAGTTAAGCTGGCATAGTGGGCAAGGCAGGCTGGGAACAAGGAGGATCGGGACACCGGCAGGTGCTTGCACAGAAGCTACGTTGGAGATCGCCTCGCCAGGTGTCTTCTCTGAACCCTCTCCCTGGCCTCAGCTGGCACTCCAAGGAAGGACCATTTAAGCTTGTGCGTGCTGCCATATTGGGATTGGTAAATGACCCAGAGGCGTCCCCTAAGCCCCACCCCCCTCCAAAAGGTGCACAGATTCTGTTTAGAGCCTATACTCTTCCGGCCAGAAGGCACCCACCAGCGCCAATCCAACTAACCAGGAGTGGGTCCTCTGTGCTGCCGGGACCCTACCTCACTCCCCGGTCCCATCAGCCCCTCCTCTTCTTGGGTGCTCATTCCACACTTTCTTCTCTCCCTTTAACTATTCATCTTCCCCCGCCCTCCGCAGTCGGCTGATGGTCTGGCTTCTAGATCAGAAGGAAAGACAACAATGAGGGAATCCATGAGCTCTGCCTCTTGTCCACCGCCTGCCCAATCTGTTTCCACAGCCACCGCTCTCACCTCGCAGGAAGCCCCCTGCTCCCTGGCCACCACGCACCTGGCCGTGGAGCCCAGCACTTCTCACCTGCCCAAGGACACCGATCCCAACCCCCCCAGCACACACGCTCCTACACCATGAATCTTTCACTCTACATCAGCACGCCAACATGCTGTAAGATCTCCCGTCGAGGCAAAACAAAACAAAAATAAAACCAACCCTTACGTGGTATTTTTCGACCCTTAGTCTCCTCCGGCTTCTGCTCTCTCCTGCTCTCCTGCTCTCTGCTTCTCCTCCCGCGGAAGTTCTCAGAGAAGTTGTCTATATTTCCTGGGTCCGCTTTCTCTCCTCTCTTTCTTACCTTTCTTGGACTCACTCCCAACTAGAACTTGGACGCCGCCATTCATTCCACTACAACTGCTCTTTGTCAAGGTTGTCACCGGGCTTTTGGGAAACCCACAGGTCAGTTATCGGTTCTCAGCTTCCACGATCTCGGCAACCTTGACGGCACTGATCACCCTCCCTGAAACACACTTTCTGGTTGGCTCTCAGGAGACCATTCCTGACTATTTCTTCAGCTTCATACCTTCTCTCTTTTTTTTTTTTTTCTGTTTCCTCCTCATCCTTTGGCCATCTAAACGCAAGAACACCCCTCGGCTCAGTCCTTAGAAGCTCTGTTTTCACACCAGGTGACCTCATTCGTTCCCCTGGCCTTGAACTCCATGCAACGGCTAAGGAATTCAGACGGATCTCTCTCCTGGGCTCCAGGTTTGTACACCTGCTCCTCCTCTGAAAATAATCATTTGAGAAATGAAACTCCTGATATCCACGTTTACCCCAACCGGCTCACCTCCATTTCTGCAAAGGACCATTCTATTCTCTTACAACCCCGAACTAAACCATCAACAAACCCGGTTAGTGACCCTTCAAAGCACATCGAGCATCCGGTCACTTCTCACTGCTACCATCTTGGTCCAAGGCCCCGCTGCCCCACCCTTGTGGCCTGCAGTGTCCCCTCGAAGCAGCAAGAAGGGCCTGCCATGTTGCCTGTCCATGGTGCCCCTAGACCAACCCTCCAGTATTTTTGTGTTTTCTTTCAAGTTTATTTATTTTGAAAGAGAGAAAGAGAGCATGAGCATGGGGAGGGGCAGAGAAAGAGACAGAAAGAGAATCCCAAGCAGGCTCCACACTATCAGCACAGAGCCTAAGGCAGGGCCCACTAACAGTGAGATCGTGACCTGAGCCGAAATCAAGAGTCAGACGCTTAACCGACTGAGCCACCCAGGTGCCCCCCAAACCTCCAGTTTTTAACCAACAGAGGTTTATACCCACTGGCCCCTGTCACCTCTCTGACCACACCCCCTCTCTGCTCCAGCCACACTGGGTCCCTCTCCCTTGAACAGGCCAGGACTGCCCCTGGCAGGGGACTTCTGTGCTAGGTGGCCTCTGCCCAGGTACCCCATGGCTTACCCTTCCCTTCATTCAGTCTCTGCTCACCATCCCCTTGTCAAAAAGTCTTCGCAGACTGCCCCAGCCTGCACAGTGGCCCCTCCCTGAGCGAGGCCCCTGTATCCTGCTCAGCCTCCCCGCAGCCCGGTACCTTCCGCCATGGTTACCTGGGCACTGCCTGCTTCTCCACACCAGAAGGTTAATACCATGCGGGAAGAGAGGCGCTTGGTCTGTTTTGCTTTGTGACTGGCACACGGAAGATGCTAAAGACATAGTTTGGGGATGACTGCCTGATAAATCAACGGGATGTTAACACATTGGAGCCTTTCTTTGTGTGACTCTGAAATGGAGATAGCCGTACTCACCTTACAAAGTCGTGCGTTCGTTTGCACACTCAAGGGCACACGGTGAAGTCATTCTTTAGACCCAAATTCACCTCACTCCAATGTGCATATATCAGTGATCATGCACACACGTTACCTGTGCCTCTCCCTTCCACCTGGAGTCGTGAAAAACTATAATGGTTCATTTCCTGTGACCCAGGTTAAAGAATCATCCCTGTCCCCAGGGGCACCTCCTTCTGGGTGCTCCTCTCCCCTGTGGCGACCTGCACACACTTCCTGTGCAGACTGTAGAGGTGTCAGTGCTGCCTGGGGTCCACTGAGCCTGGACTTTGCAGCCAGGGGCCCAGGAGGAGGACAGCTACAGCTGGTGTGGTTCCCGGGAACAGGATCTCTGCTGTTAGTGCTTTATCCCAGGCCTGGCTTGGGGCAACGGATGGATGGCCAGACCTCAGGACATAGCCAGGGCCCTAGAGGAGCATGAATCCAGAGACACCACCAGGTGGGAAAGAACAATCAATAGGCCTCAACTACCGGAAGCCGAGGCTGTGTCTTTCCACAAAAGGACCCAGCTTGGAAATGACAGAATGGTGATTCTGACCTAGGTCTGTTCGGTTCCAGGAGTGAGCCCTTAGCCATTAGGATTCCATGCTTCTCTTCTAGGCTTCTCCATGCCTTTCCCACTGGCCTGCCCAAGGGGAGGCTTCAGTCCAACCTGGGCATGGCTGGTTTGGCCTAAAGGCAGATGCTCACAGAAGGATGGCCGGCCCTCTGGGGAGGAGGTCAAGGGAGAACTCAGGAAAGGCTGGGGCAGCAGAGGCAGTGTTCCACTTTCCCAAGCACCATCCAGGCTCTGCCACGCAGCTGGGGAAGTTGCTCCGGAGGAGAAATGACCGGTCTTGGTCAGTCTGGAAGGCCCCAGAGGCAGCCACAGACTCACCTTGTCCTGGCCTCTTCCCAGGCATTTCCTTGAGCATCAGCCCAGGTCACATGGGCTTGTAGGCCGTGAGGAAACAATCATTTGGGGCATTCCTGAGCTCCGGGGGAGGTGGCTCTCCTTCCGGCCGCTCTGGGAACCCTCGCACGCCATGTCCAAACGTTGGCTCTTGGGAATGAGGCCTGCCAGGGACCAGCTCTTTCCAGTTCTTCCTCCCTGTGGGCCTGCCCCCCGTGCTCAGGCGGCCAAGGGGAACTGGAGGCTAATGCATTCACTGCGCTCCTCCTTAAGTAGGTAGGACAGAGTTCCCAGTGAAGACAAACACCTTGGTCAGGTGCTTTCCATTCCGCTGACATTTCTGGAGCCCACAGAGGTGCTTTTCAGATACCTTCTTCTTCAGTGCTCCCCACGATCACAAGACAACAGCCCTCTCCCGTGTGATGGACACAGAGACAGAAGTCCAAAGCAGTCATGGAATCACCACATCTCAAAGCTGGGACATGAGAGGCTGGATCCGATCCTCGGCTGTTTGGCTCCAGGGTCCCTGACAACCCCTTCTTACAGTTTGCAGAGCCCCCCAGGGAGAGGTGGTGGGCAGGGGTTGCTGAGTTCAGGTTGGGGTCTGCTCTGTAAGGCCCAAGGGTACGTCTGGGGTTTAAATGACAGGAAAAGCTTGGTCATCTCAGGCTGCGAAATCAGCATAGACTGTCAGAAGCATCGATTTTTTAAAGAGTGGAATAGCATCAAATAGCAAAAAAAAAAAAAAAAAAAGAAGAGAATAGTATGGAAAACATCAGCATAGGTCGTACCTACTAGAAAAATTTGCACACATGTATGTGTGTACATGTGTGTGTTTTATAACGTCAAATCCAATTTTTCTGTGGGTTATGCTCAAAGAAGCGCACTGCCTTTGTGCACATAAAACTCAATAAAGAATGTGGCCTTGCCTCCCTGAGTGGTAGGAAAGAAGTTGGAAGAGGACACCAGATTTCTTTGATTCAATAAACGTTTTTTGAAAGCGTGAATGTTTCTAAAATCAGCGTATGTTTTACAACCACCGTGTATACACCTAATGGCATTTTTTTCTTCCTTAGCTTTAGGCTTTCCAGGTAAATGATGGTATTTCAGAACCAAAGCCCTATGACCATAATCGCTACCCTGTACTGAGCCTCCCGCTCTGTGCTTCTAAGTGGATACGGAAGGTAGTCCTTCACAAGTAAAGCACCTGACTGATACGCGTTACAAAGATGTCGCCGTTCCCAGGCGCGGACTAGGGCAGGGAGGCCCCCACGGGGCAGGGGAGCACCTGCCGTCTTCGTGCACGTGCTGGGCTGCAGCCCTGGAGTCCAGGCACAGGTGTGCCTGACCCCAAAGCTCATTCTGTGTGCCCTCTGGAAATGGCTGGGTATGACCCATCCCAGGAAAGGCATCCTCGCTCTGTGCTTTTCTAGAACAACAAAGCAAGATTTCACCCACAAGGCACTTTCCCTGTAGCTGCCAAGGCCCATGTTCTCAAGTGGCCTTGTGAGAGAGCCCGGTTCCAGTGTGGCGGGGCTCACGAGGCCCCTGCTGACCTCCCCAGGCCTGGCCCCTGTGGACCTGCGTGCTGGGTCTGCACCCGGGCCACAAGGAGCAAGGGCCTGGAGCCTGGAGTCCTAGGAATGAAGGACTTGAACCCCAAAGTTCTCAAAGAGAGGAGCCTGAGCGGGTCATTCCTTGGACAATCAGGCGTATCTGTGATACTCTTCAGATGCCCTTTCAAAGTCCTTAAGGAGTGGAGTGACCATGCAGCTGGATGTGCCTAGACAGCCCCAGAGGGTGCCTGTCGTCCCAGCAAAATGACCAAAGTGCCCTTTCCCTCTCCGAATGAACTAGTTTGAAGGATAAATTCTATAGCCACCCGTATCTAGTAAAGAATAAGCTTGTGGAGTCCGCTTGCTAGGCTCATGCCAGAATGGGAATGTGTCCTGCTCCTCCCAGCCCTCTTCCTCCTCTGTCTCCTCCTGTCCCTCCAGGAAAGCCTGCACCAGCCTTGGGTCCATGTCCCCACCTCCCGCCCAGCCGTCCCCTCTTCGCCTGAACCTGAAGCTGCTTTCTGGGGCATGCGAATCCCCAGCCTGGCCCGGGGGGGCCTCATCCTCTCTGGAGGCCAAACATGAGACGGGGAGGCCAGCCCAGGAGAAGAAGGATCACTGGGCCAACAGTCCGTGCCCCCGCCGCCATCGCAGACCACACAGGAGATGGGGGGACGTCACTGCGCAGGGAGAAGGGACAGCTCTGGACTGTCCCGGAGGTGGGCGGGGCTGCTGCCTGAGGGCAGGGAAGGGTGGCATCACCAGCCTGGCATCCCTTGCATCCCTCCGTGTGCCAGGCATGAACACACTGAATGGGGTAAGGTACGTATATAAAAGCAGACGACACTTGAGTCTCCACATTTTTTACTGAACCCTCCCTCCTCCTGCTTCTCCTTCCTTCCTGTGGGTCTCAGACTTACTACAGAGGGGTAGACAGGAGGTGTCGGGGGAGGGAGTCACCTCCCCAGGGGAGGGGCCGGGGGCTGCCCCGGGGTACCCGGGTGACATGACCCAGCCTGGGGTCCGGCACACGAGGCATGCAGAAGTGACCCTTGGCTGTGACAGTGCTGGCTGACAGGCCTCCGTCAGGAGCAGCCAGGGGCGGGTGTAAAAAGAGCATTCCTGAGTTGCGGAAAGAAGAGTTAGACTCGGCCCTGACCAGCCGGCCTCAAGGAGAGTGCCAGAGGCTGATAAAAAGTGACGGGAATAACAACCACGAAGATGGTGCCAGGTAATGCTCCCCAAGTGACAGACTCAGGGCTGGCCGCTCCAGATCCATGACATCATTCAAACCGACCTACTCGGGAGAAAGCGAGTGACTTCTTAGGGCCCCCCAGGACCAATATCACAGGGGTACAGACCGCATCCTCTCCATCTGCCTGGCTTCTTGGGTTTGAAGGCTAGCAACCGAGGCTAGGTCAGCTGGGTGGCCAGGGAGGACAGCACTGACTTGGGCTTTGCGGTCAAAGCGCGCAAGCGCGCAGGACTTCCCCTCCTTTCTCAGGGCTGCCGCCCAAGCTCTCCATTTGCAATCAGACCCGTGTCTTGGTGAGGTGGCTGTTGCTCCCGGGGATGTCCGTCCCTTCAGCTGTCTGTGCGGAGGATGCTTCTTTGCTGGAGGCCAGGCTGGGATCAAGGATCTCCTCTCCATTCCTGGCTTCAGCTTTCCCCCAGGCCCATCTCCCATGGTGCTCCTGCCCCGTGTGGCCGGAATTGCTTGAAGCGCCCAAACGTAGGACACTGTCATGAAGTCAGAGCTCAGGAGTCATTCCGAGTTCAGGTGCTTAGGGGTCTGGTCTTGGCCTTCGGACACACAGACCCATAGTCCACCCACCCCGGGCTCAGCCTGCTGCCTCCATTCCCTTGCCACCTTCAGCGTCCTCCTAGGTCCGAGCTCAGCCCTCCCACAAAATGCCCCACTCATCCGGGGTTTTGGGCCCTGTTCCCCTTGACCATGGGTCTATCAGCAAGGGCCCCCCAGCTCTGCCCAATTTCATGGAAATCTAAACTTCTAAGTCTCCATCCTGGGACCACCACGAACTCAATGCAAGGAATTTTAATTACCTGTTGAACACAATATTGAAACAAGTGCCTGGGGATGTAAAATTGGCACGTGCTCCAGCCTCTAGACCCGCAGCTTCAGAAGGGCTGAGACAGCCGTGTCTCTGGGCTGGACCGAGGGGCCCCTTTCAGCTGCCCATCCCTGCGAAGTTTTGCCTCGCAGGTCACATCTGATTATACGTCCGCGGCCAAGGACGCGGTTCGAAAATCAGTGTTGCTCCTTTACCTGTGAACCGAAAACCTTATGTCTGGATCTCACCATGTCCTGATTTTGCTGATGGCTCACAAACCACAGGCCTCCACAGCCCTGAACGTATGTGTCCTTGGGAGTTCAGATCCCCAGTCGTCCTCCCTTCCCAATTCCTCCAGTTTCAGCAAATTCGTTCCACCAGCTGTCCTGCCAGAGGGGGCCCGGCACCGGCAATGCCGGTGCGGCGAAGAGGGACCCCTTCTCAGAGCAGCCAGATGGCCTCCTATCCAAAAATAAATTAATAAATAAATAAGGTTTCCAAGTAACATAAGACGGACAAGCACCCATCCGCTAGGGTCCCTGAACACCCACCCCTCAACCTGGTCCCCCCCACCGGAGGGTGTTTAGAAGGATGTCCAGAAATGTCCAGCGTGGCTTGGAAATGATTTCCATTTCCTCTTCTCCCCCCACACACCGTGGGCTGTTTTACAGAAATCAGATCAAAGTGGAACAAATTTGTGAGGTTCCCAGCACTACAAGGCACCTTCCTCATAGGTCTTGTTCACATGTTCACGCCCTTCAGCATCAAAGTAAAACAAAACAAGACCGAAAAAGGCATCTTCGGCGGGTTTGGGCGTGGAATTATGGCGGGAACGAAAGACATTGATGAGAAATCTCACCTTAGGGGCTTGGCCCAACCCAAACACTCGATTAGCCAGGAGGCTGTTGCCAGCCATTGGGAACAGGGTCAGCCTCGATTTGTGACTCTTTGGGTGTGCCCCCCACGCTTAGTGCAGTGAGGGCAGGTGCACGGACCCTTGTGACCCTCTGGACACAGCGAGTGGAGGTCATCCATGGGGAGAAAAGCTATGCAGTTTTCATGAGAGTCTGGAAGTAACAAACAAACAAGCAAACAAAAGAAATGAATGGGAAACAGAATGCGTAAAATAATATCACACAAGTAAATGTAAACCTTGTGCGAAGGGCCTTGATAATGGCCTTCAACTATTCAGGATTTTAGAGTCAACCCACTGTTTTCCTCACAGAAGATTGGAAAGTATCTCAAAGAGAGCAACGTGTTAGATTCTGGAGCAAAACATCAGTCTCACCTTGCTTTGGGGCTTCCGCTCCTGTGCCCGGTAAACAGTGAGGTTTCTGTAGGCACTAAATAAAAATGTTCTGCCTGCATCGCACCCCTCTTTTATTTGAAACCCTCCAAGAACTTCCCAGGGCACCCCTCTCCGCCCCTGAGTCCCCTCCCCACCCTCCATCACCTGGGCTCCTTCCTGCCTCCCCCAGGGGCCTGGGGCCTCTTTCCTTTGTCCAAGGCCTCTTCCCAGACCTTCTTTCTACCCCACGATGCCACCTAGCCTTCAGCTGGAACCTCCCCCCTCCTGGGATGCCTCCCTCATAACTACTTTTTTCCACCCAGTTTCCTTCACAGCCCACAGACTTCTGCGCCCCCCGTGAGGCTCCCGCTTCCCTCTCAGCCGTCCCTGCTAAGACACCCCCTGAGAGCAGCTGGCCATTCGACAGTCTCTGAAAGCCTTTGCCCATCATGCAGCCCGTTTTAAGTTTGTTTACCTTCTCTTTGGCCAAAACCTAACTCACTATACCAAGAGGGAAGACAGCAAAACTGTCACATGTTAGCTGTTTATGTTAGTGCCCCCTTTCGGTTACTGTTACCCACATGCCCTGAGGAGTTTTCATTGGTCCAATTAGCATGAATAGGGTGGCAAGCTCATATTTCTCTAAACACTTTCATGTGGGTTACATTTGCAGTATATGTTAATATATGACATAAGGCATAGTACTCATTGTATTAAAAAAATGAAACCGTTTAGTTTAGCAAGTTTAATAGAGAACACTGTAACTCCCCAGGACTACAGACTGAAGCGTGAGGAGAAATGGAATACAGGGTTTTTAGCACGCTTGTGCAAAACCCCCACAGGACTTGCTCACAAGTATCTATCTTGTTTAGCACTTCCTTCCCCATAAATGTTTGGAAAGGAAATCATTGCCTTAGCACGTTTTCAACGATTATATGAAACAAGAGAGAAGGCAAATCCGAGAAGGGGATTTAGCAAAAGAAACAGAGAAGCAGACATGAAAAGCAAGCGTAGAGGCAGCAGAGGACTCCTGGGGGACATCCTGGGCCAGGGGCCCTCAGCCCAAGCTGCACATCCCAGGCTGTGACCAGAGAAACCAGTCTTGGAGATGAGACGTAGGCAGCAGCCATTTTTTATTCTGTAGGTAATCTCATGCCGGGAGATCACTGCTCTGGACCAGTGGTTCTCAAATTGAAGAGATTAAGAGAATTGCCCCCCAAAGCTTCTTAGGACACGGATTTCTTGACTGTACCCCCAGAGCTTCAGATTCAGCAGGTCCGGGTGGTGCCGACACAGATGCGTCTCTAACAGGTCCCAGGGGACATGATGCTGTGGGTCCAGGACCACAAGGTGAAGAACAGCCCGTGCTCTGGAGCTTGGGGCATGCAGCCTTAAACGTTAAAAGTACCGGATGATACGCAGGCAGTGACCACGTACTGTCCTGGGGGTGGTTGGGCAAGAGAACCGTGAGATTTCAAGATTGAAAGACACTCCTCCCCTGGAGTGTTAACCCTGCCTCTCGTTCTCCCCCTCCACACGCACCCTTCCCCTCCAGTGCAGGGAGCTCCCTGTCTCCCAGGGGAGTCCAGGATATTTCTTCCAGATTAGGTTGTTGTGAAATTCTCCCTTAGGTGGAACTGAGTTTTGTGTGCTGTGTCTTTTATTCATTGGTCTCAGCACGTCTGAGAGTGAAGGCAACATCATCCAGGTGATGGGGAGCCCAGGGGAGTTATCGTCTTGATTTCTCATTCAAGTGTCTGCCCAGTGTCTTTTTGGATGGGGTGCAGTGCCCTTCCTGGTTCACGGCCCATGCCAACCCATGTCGTGCACGCTTTAAGGCTTCCGGAGCCCGGCTCCCCTCCAGTGCCTCTTCTCCTTGAACTCTGTTTTTGTCCCCAAGGAGGGAAGTCCCTGGGACACCTTCACTTCTAACTAGCCCTCCACAAAACGAAACAGGATGGGCAGGAAGGGGAGGGAGGGTCATGAATTTGGGCACCAGAGGACATGTAAAATTTGGCCCCATTTCTGTCACTAGCTGTGAGGCCCTAAAAAAAGCCCCTCCGTGCCCCTGAACTCCAGTGACTACCAAAAGCCTTTGTGGCCGAATTTGAGGTAGGGGCTGTACCACCAAAGGAAACCTCTCTCAATTTTGGACTCACTGGCTCCTTGAAGCATTTTTTTTGTTGTTGTTTTTTGGTTTTTTTCCTCACCATGTATAATAAAAGGCTTTGTGGGGCTGGGTGGGGTTGACCCTGTGCTTTTCTCGAGGCTGGCCTGAGAGGCCTTGGTGAAGGGCCCTGGTCAGACTGCCCTTCCTGGGGCCAGGCAGTGAGCACTGACTCCAAATGCCCAAAAGCAAGGCATCCTGGACCCATCTGGTGTGTTTTCCCCTCCCAGGCTTCCCATTCCACCTGCCTTAGGACCTTGAGAATAAGATAGATAGATAGATAAATGATAGATAGATAAGGAATGATTCCACTTGATGAGGCAGAAGGTGAATCTACCCAAGTCCCAGGCACTAAAATCCTCAGGGTTGGGCAGTACTGAGATCCCAATGCTGACATCAAGATGCTAAGAGGGGCACCTGGGTGGCTCAGTCAGTTAAGCATCTGACTCTTCTTTTGGGCTCAGGCCATGATCCCAGGGTCATGGACTTGAGCCCCAAGTCGGGCTGCACAATGAGCATGGTGCCTGCTTGAGACTCTCTCTCTCTCTCTCTCTCTGCCCCTCTCGCCCACTCACACTCTCTCTTCCTCAATCAGAAAAGAAAAGAAAAGAAAAGAAAAGAAAAGAAAAGAAAAGAAAAGAAAAACAAGATGCTGAGAATCCCATATGCATGCACACCCTCTATGCTGATTTCTCAGCTAAGCTGCAAACTCATTCAATTGCTTGCATGCCTGTCAAAGGCATCTCAAAGTTGGCAGAGACAAAACTGAAGTCTTGATTTTCACATCTACCTTACCCTGGTCAAGTAATTCCCCTCCCAGTTCTCCTAGCTCAATAAGCCACGAGGCGTCACCCCCGAACCCAGAAACACCAGCGATTCCTCAGCAGCAACCCCACCCACCCACCCCCACTCCCATCCAGTGCATCAGCAAAGCCAGAGGGATGGTTTAAAAGCCAACTCAAACTCAAATTCTCGAAGCGTTTCCCATAGCTCTCGGCCTCCACACCTGATCACACCTGCCCTTGCCTGTTGCCTCACCTGGCTGCCCGGAGAGTTCTCAGTGCATAGGCAAAGAGAGCAAGGAGCAACCTGGGAGGGGCAGGAGGGGCATCCAAAGGTGGAGTTCTGGAATCAGTGCTGGAGCCTTGATGGAACCAGCCTCCCGTCCATTCCACTTCCAGGCTGTGGACCCAGCCTCCATGTTCCTGCCTCCTCTTACCCCTCATTAATGTCTCCATTGCTCTCCTTCCATTAATGGGACCCCCCCAAGTGTATCCAGAACATTTCATTCTACTCAGTTCCCCACAGAACTGAGGGCAGCCAGCTGCAGGGGCTTCGGTCCAAAGGAACAATCTGGCTTTAGTGAGTGTCCCGGCGACTCAATCCCTAAGCCTGTGTCTAGAGACATTGCCACCGAAGGAGGTTACTTTATGGGAGGGGGTTCAGGGGGACTGTGTGGAATATCTTCTGTCACCACCGCCCCCCCAGACCCAATCCCACTCTCTTGCACCTGATTTCCGCCCTGGGGTCCCACGTGACCAGCACGGCCACCTGCATCACCAGCAGGAGATGAGGACGGTGGGAGAGGCGAGGTCAGGATATTTATTCCCTGGAACCTTCCCACCAGGTCACCCCCGTTTCTGCAGTTGGAGTTCTGTCCAGGGCTACATCTAGTGCATCTAGTGACTGTTCCCCCTCCCTTCTCTTGGAGCGCAGGGAGGGGGGGGCGCATGGGGGAGGAGGTGACACTGTGTCCTGTCACACCTTTGTAAGGAGTCTCCTTATTAAACTCTTCTGAAGTGACCCTAACTTGACCATGCCATCTGTTTTCGGCCGGGACCCTGACCGCTACACTCACTTTCACATTGTATTTTCCCATGATGCCTGCATTTCGTATAATAAGCCCGTGTTACTTTTATAGTAAAAGCAAAGAAGCAAAAAAGACAAAGAAGAAGGAAGGACGGCACTCAGCGCGCTGCACGGTCAGGGGGCTGCTCCCTGACCTGGCTGACTCTGGCCCCAAGTGTCAGCCCCCACGGGGACACGGGGCTGACGCAGCCCCTGCATCCGTGCCTAAAAACACCCAGCGGGGATTCTAACTCAGTACTTACGATGCCACCAAAAGGGTTTGTTGAGCACAGCTCACCTCCCGCCCTGGAGTGAGATTCTTATGACTTTAGTCTGCGTTAGTTGCACAGTTAGACCTGGGCAGACCGGGCTCTGGTCCCAGCTTAGCCTGTGTGACCCCAGACACGTCCCCTAAACTCTCCACGTCCCAACCTTGTCATTGGCAGTGTACTGCCTGTGGGGAGAAATAAATGAGATAACATATTTAAAACGTTTCGTATAATAAGCACCCAAGGAGTGCTCAATGGCGTGGGGATGTCATTATAATTATAAATGCTGCTCCGTATATAGAGCGATCAATGAGCACAGGAGAGTGGGTTATGATGTACCTGCTTCCAGTCTCTTTTTCTCAGGGCGACTGGGGCAAGGAGGCATTTTTGTCCCAGTCTGGCCTGGGCCCTTCCTTGCTCTGCCTTGGTGTGGCAAAGCCCTCCTACCCGGGCCTTTGTCACTGTTGGCAGAAAATCTGCAGTCTGTGTATCTGCCACCAATGCTCACTCCATGCTCACTCTTGACGTCTGAGGAAGAGCCGTATGAGTCCCCACCAGAAAGGCGGAAGACACTTCCTCGTCCGTCCCAGGTGGGCCGGGAGCAAATGCTTGCAAGGGAAGTTTTTAGGATGGCACTCAAGGGACAGCTGGGATTCTGCAGCCTTTGTGTCTCGCTCTCACATCGGTCCTCTCCCTTCTGCTCGTCTGCGGGAAGATCAAGATCACGTTTGCAACATCTGCGTAGCTCGGGGGGAACGGCGGGTTCCCTGTGGCACCAGACCCTCTACCCCCTCTGATGGGTGTTCAACTGCTCCTGCCAGCCAGTTTGATCTTTAAAACATAGATGAGTTCAAACTCTTCTCCTTGAGTGAAGTTCTTGATGGTTGTGTGTGTGTGTGTGTGTGTGTGTGTGTGTGCGCGCGCGCGCCTTTAGAATAAAATCCAAACACCTCTCCAGAGCCCACAGGCAGAAGGACTTCTGCCTCTGGTTACCTTCCAATGTTCACCAAAACCACCCCTCTAGCCACTTCCTGCCATCCAATCTCCCCAGCTGCTTCTCTGTCCTTTGACCAAGCCCAGCTTGCGCCCTCCTCAGGACATTTGCACTGTTCTCTTTGCCTGAGGCACCGGCCCCTCCTTCTTCCCACAGCTGCCCCCTCCTTACCCTCAACTTAAGGAAACTCCCTCAGAGAGGCCTCCCCAGATCACCGCAGGCAGACCACCCCTCCACATAAGCCTCTGCCCCCATGCCATTTAGGCAATTAGGGGCCAGAGGCATTTCCTTGGTAATTTGTTTTTGTATTCGTTGTCTGGGAACATAAGTACATGAGGCAGAGCCTTACCGTTTTCCACAGGCGTCACCAGGGCCCTACAGGGACAGAGCACATAGTAGGTGTGTAATGAATATGAGAGGACCGGCTGGATGAATGATCCCCAGGTGCCTTTCCAGTTTAGAGACACGGGGGTCCTAGTTCCAGGACAGAGGGGCCAGGAGCAGCCTAGGCTGCTGCACAACAGGGCTAAGGGAGGCAGAAATGCCGACACATCCTCGTGCTGAGTGCAGGCCCGGGGCACCCCTGACCAAGGAGCCTGGGGTTTGAAAGCAGCACACGCTCAGAGGCAGACATCCAGGTGTGGGGAGCGTGGGGGACGCACGGGCCCTGGGGACTCCAGCAGGCCCGGGACGGGACCGGGGGTAAGAGGCCGGGCTTGACACCAGCCGGTGGGATCCTGGGCTTTGCGGCTAGGCGGCTTGCCCAAGCCACAGCTGGCCGGCTCGGCTGGGCCTCCCCGGGGATGGAGAGCTGTGTAAACAGGAAGTCCACTGCCTTTGATAAGCCCTAAGTCCTTGTAGGTCTCTTTGTCCTGAAGGTTTTCTCTACTAGGTTGAGGTCTCATCTCTGGTACAGGAACATGGATTTCACATTTTTCCTCCTTCCTGACATAATCACCATGCAGGAGTGGGGCGGGGAGAGACAGAGGGAGAGAGAGAGAGAGAGAGAGAGAGAGAGAGAGGAGGAGGGGACGGAGGAGGGAGGGAACATGAATACAAGAGAGAAAAAGGCCAGAAACAGAAAGAAGGCGAGGGAAGGGAAGTGGAAGGTGAGACATGGAGGAAGAAGCAAAGAGAGAACCGAGTGGTTTGTAATTGCTCTAAACTAAACCAACTGAACAGAAGGGAACTTTTGAAGGCACTAAACTACACAGTCTCAGAGGCTGGAGCTTCTGTGCACCACTTGTTTGCAAAACGCCCAAGTCAGAAACACTCCGCTTCCAGAAACAGGTCTCATCAGAAATCCCCTCTTCTAGCACGTGTTCTTCTCCCCCAGGAAGGCGGCCAGAGCCGGAGGCAGTGAGGGGTAGGGGAGGTGGGTCTCATGTCCCTCGTCCCCGAGGAACCAGCACGTGGTCCTCCGGGCACCCGCAACGGGCCGCCCGTTGTTCCCTAGCGCACTGGGGCCTCAGAACACAGAGAGCAGGTAGGGAGTTCAGTTGCTGCCATGCTGGGCCGCTCATGCTGGAAAGAAACACTTTTTGGAAGGGAGACCCCCATCGCTAGCAGCTGGTTGCACGGCCTTCAGTATTTTGAACCTCAGTTTTTCATCTGTAAAATGGGCGAGAATGAGAGTGCCAACCTCTCCGGGTCACTGACAAAGCTCAAGAGGAACGAGGCAAGGGCAAGTTATCTGTAAGCAGCATGGATGGGCCCACAGGGAAATGGGGCAGCAGAGCTGTCTGCTGGTCACGCTCCTCTACTTTACGGGCACCTCCGAGCAGGCGGGTGGGTGAGGTCACATGGCCAGGAGGCCCAAGAAAACCTGGGTGCTCCCTGCCCAGGCTTTCCACCTGTTCCAAGCACCCCACGTGGGGCAAAGATGTATCTTCCGGCTCTTCAGGACGAACTTGTTGCACATGAAACAAGGCGTTTGCTGGCGCGTGCTGGGCCCTGTGCCGCGTGCAGGGGCTGTCATGATGAGTGACAACAGCTCCTGATTATTGGCCACTTACTTTACACATCTGTCTCCTTTATTCTTCCCACAGTTCCGTATGGAGGGTGTCATTCCCATTTTACAGACGGAGGGCCCGAGGCTCAGTGAAGTTGAGCCGAGTCCGAAGGCCATTTCATCATTAAGTCGCGGAGCCTGTTAGCATCCGCCGACTCCCCAGTCTTTGCCCAAAACCGCCACGCAAAGCTGCCTCATGATAAGGACGCGTCCTCAAGCTGGAGGACCTTGGGGAGTGGGTAGAAAACAGGCGTGAAAATGAGCCAGATTGTGTGCAACGACCCTGTGGGAGGGGGACGAGAGTACAGCACCCAGCTGGCACAGTCCCACAGGGCAGGGGACATTTGGCCCTTTGGGGAGAGAGGCTCCAGGAACAAGGGAGGGGAAACCCTGGCTCCTTGGAGAAGAGACAAGGAATTTGAAGGCGCAGAGGCAGGGTTCATAAAAGGTGGTGCCGGGGAAACAGGCCAAGATGGGCCTGTATCGTCCCCCACCTGACCTCAGGGGCCACGCCAATGACCCTGCGTCCGTGCGTGCACAGCCTAAATCCAGTGTGTTGGAGGCTGCCCTGGCATCTCCTCTAGGATGATGGTCACAGGCAAAGCTGGCTCGTGCTTACCCGGCACGGACGTGTGCGGACCTTGGCCGCAGCACTTTATGAGCAGCCCTTTCCATTCTCCAGACAACCATAGGAAGGAGGGACTATTATTCGTCACTTTCACAGATAAAGAGATGGGAGCTGTCACAGTTCATTGTATGTGTTAACTTAAAACACATGGCCATGGCGCCCAGTTGTTTGGTCAAACGCTAATGTAGATGTTGCCGTGAAGGTATTTTTTTGGATGTGATTAATATTTAAATCAGTAGACTGAATAGAACAAGTTATCCGCCATTGTGTGGGTGGGCCTCGTGTAATCAGTTGAAGGACTTAAGAGAAAACATTGAGGTTCTCTGAAGAGGCAGGATCTGCCTTTGGACTCAAGACTGCAACGTCCACTCCTGTGGGAATTTCCAGCCTGCTGGCCTGTCTTGCAAATTTTGGACTTGCCTGTCCCAACAATCATGTGTCTTGCCAAAGCAAACTTCCCTTTCCACCCGGCCCTCTCAAGAAAGCTGGTTACACTAGCCATGAATCAGGAAAATAGCCCAGAAGCTTCTTCCTCGGGTGAGCTGAGAGCTGGCACTCGCTCAGAAGTGATGCACAGCCCCTCAGCTGAGGCTTCCAGGTGGTGAGGTATCAGCCACCCGGCCAGTCTCCCTAGGGAGACCACAGAACCGCCTCCTCCACTCAGGCTCAGAGGCTGCAGGGCCTGTGTCCCAGGTCTGGGACTCTCTTCCCCTCACCCTAGGTCACGGAGTTCCTAAAGTGCCCACGTGATGTCCCAGATCCTAGCAGCACACTTGGAGCCACTATTCTCGGGGGAGGGCAACAGTGATCTCTACACTACATTTCCATCACTGACTCAGAGATTGGCAGGGATTGGGGGTTCTACAAGAAAGGTATTAGAAAGAGGCCCCGTGAATGAGGCCACGGAATTTGTCCATTCATCTCTCAACGAATTTAGAAGATCTGCTCTAAAGCGACTGCCTCCCAGGAGCACAGGCTTTCCTTGTGGGTTCTCTGGGAGGCTCACGTCCTGCTTCCCAAAACTTCTGACTCCTTCAGTTCTTCCTGGGGGCCTCTGTTCCTGGACCAATGAGAGCCTTTAGTCCTTGGCTCTGCCCAGGGTCCAGAGTGCCTGTAAAGAGCTCCTTGGATCTCTGCAGTGAATATTGCTGTTTTCAGATCGCCCAGCATCCATTCCCCCTTCATAACGGCACAGGGACTCTGTCTTACAGAATCTTCTCTCTCCTTCCCTGATCCCACCCACAGCACCTTTGCTGGGGCAGGGGGTCTGGGAATTGAGGGCTACCTTTCCAAGATGGGCGGAGGGACACCCTGTGGGAGATGTGAGCTTTCAGTGCAGAGAGGCAAGGACAGAAAATGTAGCAGGATGCGGCTCCTTCTGGCACTGGTATCTGAAAGAGAAAGCTGGGGGCTGCTGAACCCCCAAGGCAACTCTGGTCCTTGTTCTGCCCTTTTTTTTTTTTTTTTTTTTTTTGTCCTGAGCTGATTCTCCATTGTTTTTTCCATCTGCACGTCGGATACATACCCTCCAGTAAATGTCCCTGTTGCCTGAGTGGGGTGGGGAGAGGTGGGGACAGGGGATACCCGTTTCTAGTCGGCATCTCAGTCCTGAATGACTTCGAACACGCTAACAGAAACTTCTAAGTCAACCAATATATAGGCCGGGGATTATATGTGCTTAAACATACAGGTATGTTTTGTTTAAAAATTAAGAAAATTACTTAATTAAAATCATTAAGAAAATTACTTTTAGTGGCTGCCAAGCAGGGAAATGTGTGTGGGCCATGGTGGGAAGGGTAGCTTAGAGCTCCTGAGACTGAGGGTGTTTGCAAAGGAGAGCCCCCCAAGAGGTCCTACCCAGCCCCCTGGGGCAACTGAGCCACAGGGCAGTAAGCTGTCCCGTCCCCCACCCCCTCGGGGAGCCTTCTGGGAAGCTGCGAAAGAGAATAAGGGGTTCTTAACTGTCTTAACTGTCTCCCCAGCCCCTTCTCCCTCCTCCCTCCACGCTCCACCTTGCAGAGCTCTGCTGTGCTCATCGGTCCATGTGAATGGCTCTTTAATCTCCACTCTGTCCCCATTTCATGTCCAAAATTCAGTCTCACGTTTCCTATTGCCACCTCCAGCCTGATGCCCCACTGACCCCTGAGACTTACAGAAATCTGGTCTTTGTGCATCAAGTGATGTACAGAGATAGGGAGGGACACATCAAAGGCAAGAACCAAGAGGAAAACGGCTTTGGAGAAGCAGTGTTTTGTTTCTGTTCTACTCCCCTATCTCCCGACGTATCACCTGGTTCTTTGCGGAGGGCGGGGGGTGGGGGGAAGAGGGGGGGTGCCCAGCGGCTGCGCCCTGAATGAAGCGATTGACACCCCCGTCCACCCGCTGGAAATCGCACAGTTGTGAAACCAAGGAGCCCCAGTCCTCCAGCCGCCCTGCTCCTTCTCCTTCTCTGAACCGCATCTGCAGCAGTATCTTTGCTGTCCCCCTCTTCAGTTTTTCCCTTCAGCTCCCCTCTGCCTGTTACATCCTCCTGACGCCAAGGTTTTATGGGATGTAACATGTGCTCACGTGTCCTGCTGCGTGTGCCCGGCCCTGTGCTAATCGCCTCACATACTCTTGATCTCAGCTCAAGTCATGATCTCATAGTTCGTGGGTTCAAGCCTCACGTTGGGCTCTGTGCCGACAGTGTGGAGCCCGCATGGGATTCTCTCTCCCTCTCTCTCTCTGCCCCTCCCCTGCTCATGCTTTTTTCTCTCTCTCTCAAAATAAATAAACATTGAGAGAGAGAGAGAGAGAGAGAGAGATTGAGAGGGAGAGAAAAGCATCCCTAGGGAGGAGAGCCCCACCTTACCAGCCCCTGCTGGAGGTCAGTACTCCCAAGACCTTTCATAAGAAATCCAGAACAGAAATCAATAACTGCCCTTCAAATTTGCACTATGACTTTATTCAGTCATAGTTAAGCAGTCAAGCAATTTTGGTATTTTAAAATCTTGGATCCATTACCCCCGCTCGTTAAAAATAATCGTGAGCTTCAACATTCAATACAATAATTAAGGGTTCACAGGCAGGTTCCTGCCATTTCCTTTAAGCCCTGAAATCCAAGTTCCCTCCTTCCCAGTTTATTGAAATTTGAAAGCAGGATCTATTCTGTCAAATTCCGGATGATCCTGTGTTTAATCTCCACTTTTTCAACCCAGAGGGTAGTTGGTATGCATCTGACCATAATTGATATTTTCATTTTATTTTATTTTATTTTTAATTTATTTTTGAGAGAGAAAGAAAGGGGGGTGCATAGGAGGAGCAGAGAGAGGGAGGGAGAGAGAGAGAATCCCAAGCTTGGGACTGTGGGGCTTGAACTCACAACCTGAGCCAAAATCAAGAATCAGACACTTAGCAGACTGAGCCACCCAGGTGCCCCTGAACAATTGATTAATTTTAAAAAGTGTAGGGTATGTATTTTGTAACCACTGAGAATGCCTACCTCCCCCTCCAAAAAAAGAACCTTGGGTTTCTTCCCCCAAAGAGCCCCTGGGACGTCTTAACAATGTGTAGGAAGTTCAGAGGAATCTGTGTTAGTTTGATGCTTCAGAGCCCTACTACCTTGAAGGACAGAAAGTGAAGAAACTTAAATGCAAAAAAAAAAAAAAAAAAAAAGTTATGTCTAGAAGCTGTGCCCTGAGGCTTAGTAACTAGGACAGGAGGTTAGGTCTAAGATGATAGGTCTCGCTGGGAAGCTGGGGCTGGGTGGCTCCTACACTTGGGTGCACCCATGGTTGCCACCCTATGCAGAGGGACTCTTGACTGCCTGTGGGCTCAGGGCCGCCCCGTCCTCTGCCACTGGGACCTACAGTCGCTGCAATGTGGGCATGAAAATGCTGGACCCTGAGCAGTGCAGAGAAGTCACATGCATTCTAAGGACTGCAGATGGTCTACGTGCCCCAGGATGTCAGGAATCTTCCAGGAAACCCTCAGATGCATGGTTGCTGGATGCCTAAGGCTTTCAAGTTCTCTCTTGTCCTTCCTTCTGCAAGGATGGTCTGAGAGACGTGATTAACGCCAAGATAGCCTCTTTGTATTTTTGTTTAGCTACATTTTTCCCATTTTTCTGGGTTGGCCAAGTTAATTTTGGGATCTTGGTTCTGTGAACCAAAGCATTTGAAATCCCTTCCAGCTCCGTGCAAAGTCTTGAGCCGAATGCTTACAGTTGGCGAGTGTCTCAAATGCCCTTTCAGCAGTTTACTGTTCTTCCTGTCTTAATAAATGGCACCGAGAAACTGAGTCTGGACCAGGGCTCTGAGATCCACCCAGAGAAAAAGGTGGAATCAGGATTCCCCTTCACGCAATCCATTTCACGGTCTTCCTTGCCTCTCTCAGCTGAATTGTGATCCGTTTATGCCCAAGTAGAAAGGAGCACGACTTTGCCTACTGCATTCTTTCTGTCTTCCAGTTTTATCGATGTTTCATATGTTAAAGATACACCAAGTCGGTAATGACAGCTTTCCAAGCATAGTTCCCGGAAGAACTTAAAAGAGAAAGGGCCCGGATGAACACTTCTGCGTCAGAATGTGGACAGCCAGGTTTTCCATCCCTGCCCTCCCTTTCCTTCCACAAAGTGGCCATGGCTCTTTACACCAGCCTGGGCAGTGGGAGCTGGGACACAAACAGCCTGTTGCATTCCCTTTCCTTCTGAAAGAAATGCATTTTCCTCCAAAGCGATCTTATTATTCTTATACGTTCCCAGTGTCCTTCATTACAGGTGGCTCTGGGCCAGTGCAGGACTAACCATGAAATTCACAAGAGATCCTCCATAGATGGAAAGAATCCCTCACTAACTCTGGTAATTATGACATTTCTTTCTTTTTCTTAACAGAGTAACCCCCAATGTATTCTCGGTGAAGTTATTTATCAAATAAAGACTCCATAGCCTACACATAATTGGATTTTTTAAGCTTTAAACTGATCCATGCTATACACCTGGTTTGTTGAGGGTTCAGTGGCACATGAGAAGATGAAATAAAGAGGACTGGGGAGTTAACGCTTGACAATTGAGATCTCTTGGGGTGGCTCAGAGAAGGCTAGATTTCTGGGGAAGAAAAACAAAGATGAGACAGGAAGAGATGAGAAGCCTCACGATTTGGCTTAATGAGAGCTGTTTTGGGAGCGGTGGCTTTTGGCCATACCAACAAAATCTTCCCCTAGCTAATCCGAGGACTGCATTGGAATTTCTCTCCTAAAGATTTTAGTACTCCAGTTCTGTACTGTTATTCTCTATCAAACCATCCCCCCAAATGCAGAGACATAATAGCAGCCCCATTACACTGTGCTCACAGATTATGTAGGTCATGAGTTTGAACAGGGCAGAAGGGGGTGGTTCATCTCCCCCGCATGATCTCTGGGCCACAGTTGGGAGGACTCGAATGGTCAGGAGTGATGTTAACAGCTGGGGGCTGGAATGGACTCATCTGGAGGTGCTTGAACTCAATGTCTGACACCTGAGCCGGATGGCTGACACGCTAGGCTCTGTTGTGACTGCTGACCACCGTGCTTCCTCCTTACCACGCTAGCTGCATGGTAGCTGGATTCTAGGAGAGAGCACCTGTGATGGTTAATTTTATGTGGCAAGGTGACTGAGCCACGGTACACAGATAATTGGTCAAACGCCAATCCAGACGTCACCGAGAGGTGTTTTCTTTTTTAAGAGGAGACTGACATTTAAATCAGTAAACTGGATAAAGCAAACACCCGCCATAATGTGGGTGGGTCGCATCTAATCAGTTGAAGGACTCAAGAGAAAAAAGACCAACCTCCCCTCAAAAAGAAGGGATTCTGCCTCCAAACTGCCCTGAAACTCAAGAGTGTGATATCAACTCTTCCCTGGGTCTTCAGTCTGCCGGTCTACACTGATTTTGGATTTGCCAGCCTCTGCAATCATGTGAGCCAATTCCTTACAATACATCCCTTCTCTCTCTCTCTCTTTCCTATATCTGTCTATGTATCTAGTTCTCTTTCTCTAGAAAATCCCAATACTAGGGGCCTGAGAGGGACAATCTCAAGGGACTTATGGGAAGAGATGAAGGCTGAAGTATCCAAGCCTTCTCTGGCTGAGCCCAGAGGTCACAGGGCATCCCTTCCTGTGCTCTATTAGTCAAACCCAGATTCATGGGTGGTGGTGGTGGGGGGGGTGTAGCCCACCTTTTGCCAGGGGGAGTATCAAGGAATATGGGTCCATGTCTTACAGCTGCACACTATAAAATCTACAATGGCCCTTTGAGAACTAAGATCATAGGTGGGGAAAGTTTCCTGAAAATTGCCTAGGAAGCCGGGTGAACAACAGTTTGAAGAGTACATCTGTGCCAAGAGCCCTGAAACCATGGCACGGCCTCTGCCTGCATTTCCCTACTAGAGGCAAGACAGGGACAGTCAGGGTCACATTTGTCCCAGGTCTCAGGTAGGAACAACTGCCAGGTGAGCCGCTGCCTTGCCCTGAGCTTTGGGAGGAGCCTGTAGCCCATGGACCCTGGATCTGGATGTCTGGTCGACCTGGGCAGTTTGGAACAGCACATACGGGCAAAACCTGAAATTCGAATGTGGGTTAGATTGGTAGGATGGTTGAACGATGAGCCGTAAGATGGCTCCTCTCCGTGTGTTTACTGCATGCCAGGCTGTACTCAAAATTCTTCCACTGTCTCCTTTAGCTTTGCAAATCAGCGCAAGTCACCCCAACACCTAATGGCTTGAAGCAACACCAATCATTTCATTATCCATTCCCGTGGTTCTGGGCGGCCAGGCTTGCCGAAGAGGGTAGGCGTCACTCCCGAGTCTGGCTGCTGATGTGGGGCTGGACGGAACCTCAGCCGGGGCTATCAGCTGGAACATCTGTAGTGGCTTGCTTCTGAAGGGCAGCCGGATCCCGAGAGAGAGCCCCCTAACAGAACCAGGCAGAAGCTGTACGGCCTCTTCTGACCTCACTTCCGATCATGGAGCATCGCTTCCACTGCATTCTGTTTGCTACGAGTGAGTCACTGAAGCCAGACCGTACTCAACAAGAGGAGTGTCAAAGCATTTTCAGACATGCCTAAAAACCATTGCACACAGTATTTATTTTTCTCATTCGGCAAGCGAGGAAACCAAGGCATTAATAGGCTGGGTTGACCGTGGTCGTTCACACAGATAGTAAGTAGCTGAGGACAGACTTGAGACCAGTTCAGCCAGTGCCCAAAGCTTGTGCGTTTAACACTGTGCTGCCTGCCTCTGTGTGAGCCTGCATCCGAGCGGGGCACACGAGACATAGATGTGTAGGGACAGAAATGTTTTGATAGGCACCAGAAGAGAGAGCCTGATAGGCTATTCCACAAGCAAGGAAAGAAAATGAACATGTCCCGCTAAGCGGGGTCAGAAAAGGCTTTCTGAAGCAGGTGGATTGGAGCAGAATGGGGGAGGGTGTGTGTAAGATAAGGATGCACAGAGAAGCTGGGACATGAGCAGGGACAGGTGAAAGGACACAGGCTTTCCTGGCAGACACAGGATGAGTGGGTAGGCAGAGGCAGGTGCACACCTGGATGCCCTGACTAATATGCCTGACTGTGCAGAAGATTCGTGGAAGAAACGCAGGGGACGGGACCGGCCACCCGATTATGAATGTGCTTGAATGCCAGGTTGAGGCCTTTCGCTTTCATTTCAAGCCACGCTTCTCAAAGTGCAGTCCCCGGACCGGCTGCAGGGGCAGCAACAGCATCACCTGGGAACCTGCAAGAAATGCACATCCTTCACACCACGCCAGACTTACTGAATCAGAAACTCTGGGCCTGGGAGCCAGCAAGCTGTGTTTTAACAGGCCCTGTAGATGATTCTGATGCAGGCTTGGGTTTGAGACCCTCCCAGGTATCTGGGAGTCTCTCGGCAGTTTTGGGCAGAGGGTGCTCTGATCTGTGCTGCTCTTAAAGCAGATCTCCCAGTTGTGGTGTGTCGGGCAGGCTGAAATGAGAGAGCAGAGGCTCGTCTCCAGGAGAGAGGTAACAGGTAACGCACAATTGGATTAGTGTAGGGGGAGAGCCTTCCCTGATGGCCTCCCCTCCAGGCCTCACAGGCACAGTTGACTATTTAGATTTCTCTAAATATTTGAACCACGTGGCCCAGGAATCTGAGTATAAACTGAGGACCCAGGGGTCAAGTTACAGACGCGGTTTCCTGTTACGAAATCAAGCTACTCTCTGCAGTTTGCCTGGGGGGGTGGGGGGGTGTTGGGGTTGGTGGGGGGTGGTGGGGGGGGAAGGGCGGGAAGCATTTCTTGGTCAAGCATTTTCTCTTGACTTCCCAGGCTTCATTACAAGGTCTCCTGGCTCTGCCTGAGGCCCGCTGATATTTCTAAATCACCTCTGCAGAAGAGATTTAATAATATGATGTATGAGATAGGGTTGAAAATTAAGTATGATAATTCCTGCACGCTCAATATGCATTAGTTATGTTTATTATTATCATCCCCACTAGCACCATCATCACTCTGCATTCATTAATTTATTCACGGCACATTTGCTGTGTACCTACTGTGTGTAAGGCACTGAGAACACAGAGGTGAAATAGACAACCCCTGGCTATCTATCCTCCACTGTCCGTTTGATCTCCGAAACAGACCAGAACATAGATCTTAGGGTTTAAAGATTCGGGTTTGAGCTCTAAGTTTTATCAAGCATTCACTTTATAATCTTGGAAAACCACATCTCTGGGCCTGTTTATTCATCTGCAAATGGAATGAAAAGACTTGCCTTGCTTCACAAGATTGTGTGAGGATCAAATGAGGAAAAGGAACGAAAGACTGTTCTTTACTCCTTGTGAATAGTATGTTCTAGGCGCCCTCAGGTGCCAAGAAACTAATGCTTCTCCCCCTTCCTCTCCCAGCCCCTCCACATCGAGGCCACACGCATTCTGGGTGCCTCTGTCTCCTGTCTCTAGGTCCGATTCCCCACCGCGGTGTTGCAGATTTCATGGTCTCTTTTTTCTGGGACTGCGACTAGCTGCTCCTCCAATAAAGGAAAAGCCAATTATGTAATGAATCAATTTGCCTAATGACTAATTAGTGAACATATCAAACACACAGAGTTGTCAACAACTTGTTTCTTTTGGCTCTTTATAGAGTGTTTGGCTGTTCTTACTGGATGTGACGATTTTATCAGCTCATGGATATTTTAAGGGATGTTCCATTTGTGCTGCTGCAGGGATCCTGGAGGGTACTGAGGCAGAGAGGAATTCTCTGATGGAGGAGAAGCAAAGGACGGTCAGCACGTGGTCCCGCTTGGACTGCTTGACTCAGAGATGGAAGGACTGGAGGGAGCAGGAAGATATGGAGGCAGAGACCCTGGGTCCCTGGAGCCCCGGAGCCCAGGAGCCCCAGCTCCCAGCCCCCTTAGGCTCTGCCAATCCATCTAATATAAATCATTGGAGACTTCAATAAATAATTTTTAAAATGCTTTTGGGAAATCTACAAGCTGGTCATTGAACAAAGTAGCCATCCAGTACCCAATGATCCAGGCACTGATTCACATGTAGTCAACTGGCCTTTAAGGACTTGTTAAGGCCCGGACAGACCCTCCCAAGTGGATTTCCAATCACTTCCAAGCACAAGTGGCAGACCCTGGTCTCTGATGCACTGCGATCAGAGTCATCTCTGACAGTCACATGCCCTCTTACTTTAACTGGAAGCCCAGCACATTTACCAGTGTCCTAGCACAGGCCATCAAGTGAAAGGGACAGGGGCTGCTTTCCAGAATCCCAGGTGTGGTACTCAGCGCTATCGGAGAGGGTCAGACCTGGAAATGTCTTAGGTAACCTATTTTCCCTCTAACCTTCCTCGAAGTTACCACATTCCCTACCTGTTTCAGCCACTTTTCTTTTCTGAGCCAAAAAAGAAGGTCAAAGAACTTTCTCCATTAGCAGATGTCTTCTCCATATGCTCAGCTTCCAGGTGGGGCCCAGAGTGGCTGGATGGCAGACCTTCACCTTCTTTTTTTTTTTTTTTAATTTTTCTGTAATGTTTATTTATTATTAAAAGACAGAAACAGAGCGTGGGCAGGGGAGGGGCAGAGAGAGAGGGCGACACAGAATCCGAAGCAGGCTCCAGGCTCTGAGCCATCAGCACAGAGCCTAACGTGGGGCTCGAACTCACAAACTGCGAGATCATGACCTGAGCTGAAGTCGGACGCTCAACCGACTGAGCCACCCAGGTGCCCCAGACCTTCACCTTCCTCTGCTGCTCACCATCTGTGGTTGCGTTAGCTGTCCCCGGGGGCCTGCACCTGTGCGATGCATCAGCTGCGGTCCCACTGAGCATGTGCCCTGATGCCGTAACGTCCTTTCACCAGGAAGAAGGTGGGCTTCCCAGAGCGGAAGTGACCACCAGGTCCCAGTGGGCTCAACATGGGTAAGGCTGAAATTGTCCCACTCTCCCCCTGCACTTTCTTAGGAAGGGGAGAAGAGAGAGGAGGACCGAGGTCTGGGAGAGAAGTTCACTGCTGGGGTTCTGTCCTCACTTGTGACATGTGAACTGCGTGGGAGGACCCAACCCCCGACCAGAGTAGCGGGCAGTGAAGGTAAACACCTCACGGTTTTGTTCACCAGGAGGAACTTGCCTCAGGCCTATGCCCGAAAGAGACAAAGCTGGATTCTTCCTGCAAGATTCTGAGCCGCTCCATTAGTGGCCGCTGGGTCTCTCTGTTGGGTCTCTCTAGGCCCATTGCCCCAGCAGGAGAGTCGGCTGAAATGCAAACCAGATCAGATGTCTCAGGCCCCACGTCCCATTCCAGAAACCCCTTGTCCTGAAGACAGTTCCCAAAGTCCCCAGTTTGGCACATATGGCCCTCATTATCCGAGTTCTGTCTTTGTGTAAAACCTCACCACCCACTCTGGTATTTCACTAAACTTGCACGTTTCCTCACATGCTGGGCCCCTTGGACAAATGACTCTCTTCTTGTCTCAAGGCTACTTCTTTCCAAGCGTATGACTTGGCTAGGGCTGCCGTGGCTCACGGTCTGGGTGGCTTAAACAACACATACATGTATTCCCTCACAGCCCTGAAGGCCGGAAAGATGGAGATCAAGGTGTGAGCAGGGCTGGGTCCTCCGAGGGCCGTGAGGAAAGTGTCGGTCCGGGGCCCCCGGGCCTGGCTTGCAGACGGCCGCCTTCTCCCTGTGCGGTCACACGGTCTCTCCCCTGTTCGTGTCTGTCTCCCAACCTCCTTGTCTTATGAGGACACCAGTCATTTTGGCGTGGGGGCTTCCCTAACAACTTTGCTTTAATTACTTCCTTAAAGACCTTATCTCCAAATACAACCACATTCGAAGGTTCTAGGAGTTAGAAGGTCAACGTAGGAATTTGGGTGGACAATCCAGCCGGTAACACCAAGCCAAAGTAGGGGGAGTCATTGCTTTGGTTTGAAGGGGTCAGAGGGGGGTGCTCAAACTGGGGCAATGCTGAGCAAGCCCAGACAGTTGGTCCCCTGGCCCTCAGTCCCTGCAGGCCTCAGCGTGCACAGGGTGTGACTTCTATTACATACTCTGTTCCTTGTTCTTCCGAGTCTCTAACTGCTTAGTAGGAACTCCTTGGGTGAAGGGGCCATTGCTTACTTATCTCTGCAGGTACCTAGCGTATATTTGGTGCTCAAATATGCAGAGGAATTAATAAATGTTCCCTATGTTCTGGATCCTTCCTTTCCTCGTGTCTCTTCCTGGAATCCCTTTCCCCCTTCCTTTTACTTGCAGTTTTTCTGTTTTGTTTTGTTTTTACGTTCAGCCCTCAACAAAAGCCCAGCTAGAATGCAGAAAACCATTCCAGATTCTTCCACTAGAGCTCACAGGGAAGGTTTCTCCATCTTTCGTGCCTGGCCCTCCCGACCCTTTGTCCTCTGCCTGAGGCTTAGTTTTGTGGAAGGAGGCTTGGCTATGACAGTGTCTCATCTTTTCCAAAGGCTTGAGTGCAAGAAGCTCGCTCAGCCCCTCCCTAAGGAGACATGCTCACCTCGGTTAAAGCAATGCCTCCTGCAAAGCTCATCCTTATGAGCTTGGTTTACCTCAGTCTACTCAGAGCCTGAGGAGTGAGGCCCAGAGAAGGTCAACACAGGGGGCCGGGCTGTGGTCAACACAGGCTGCTTTCCGGGTTGCAAATCTGCTGGGGTGGCTGAACTTCGAGTCAGGTGGTATCTGATCCACCTCGTTCTCCTGCCTTGCATTCTGCTTCCCCATGGGCGTTGATTGCAGCCCCCACTGGCTGGGGGCTCCTGAGAGTGGGGCCACCAACTCCACTATGCCTTTTTCATGGTCCAGGCAGTGCCTGCAAGATCCCCCTACTGTCTCCTGGCTGACTTGTGATCACCTGCTCTGTGCCCATCTGGGACTGGAAGGCGACTGCACCTGTTTTAGGAACAAGAGAACTGAAGGCTCTGGAACTATAGCTGAAGACCATAGACGGCTCTAAATTAAATTCTGTGCATCACCATAATCACGATAGTTAATCTTTCTTCTGTGCCAGATCCTACGCGAGGGGGGCTTCCGTGTATTAATCCATTTGCAAGAGTACAATCCAACCAGGCTGGTTCTCTTGTTACATTGCAGGTGAGGAAACTGAGTCACAGGGAGGTTAGACTACCTCCTCAAAGACACAGACCAGGCGTGGTAAACTGAAAGTTACACCCACATCACCTCTCCAGCAGTCTCATAGCAGATCTTAAAGTTTGTGCGCCCCTCTAAACCAGTGTTGAGAGAGAAACGCTCAAACCGAGAGTTTACAAACACACACACTGGCAGGATTGGGCCACCCAAGCCCATCCAGTGCGAGCGCTGTGCGTGCGCCGGGCCAGGGGCTCACCCAGATGGGATGCGTCGCGCAGGTCAGGCACACCCGCACACTGCCGCCTCCATGCCTCCCCTTGGCCTTCGCCCTGCCCTGTCCTCCCTCCCCTCCCCCTGCACTGTCCCTCTATTCCGTGGTCATGCTGGCCACACTGTGGCCTGTTTTCATCACAGCTGTGGTCAGGGCCATGGGATTTAGCAGGGAATTAGCCTCTAATTGTATCCTGTGAGTCATGAACATCTCGCAGCTAATAATAACTCCGGTTAACCCCTGCACAAGAACTCGGAAATCTCAGAGCTCTTTTATCCAAGAAAACCCAATTGATCCTTCTCATCACCTCATCGGGAAAGCAGGTGGTTTTGCCGATTCTCGTCTTCTTGGCCAACTAAGGGCCAGGCAAAAAGACAGAGGGCGGTGGCTCCTTTGCTGGGTGACTGGAAACCCAAAGCCGGCTTCAGTTGGGGCAGAGCCAGTGGGATCTGACCAAGGCAGCTGCCTCTGTTCGGACCTTCAGAGAGAATATAGATGGGACAGATGCTTCCCCCACAGTGTGGGTTATTGCAGAAGGGACAGAACGTAGTCCCGGCAAAAGAATCTGTAAAGAGACAGAGAGGAAAGAGTCGAAACAAAGTACAGAAAGGAGGCACTGAACAGTGGGCACATGGAAGTGATTGGAGCCTTAAGAGATCGCCTTACACCCCAGGGAAATCAAGCAGGTGGTGGTGCCTGGGGCTCGAGGTCGGGTGGTGGGGGGGGGGGGGTTGAAAGTAATTATCCTCGGTTTATTCTTCAGAACGGCGTCATTTATAGGTGAGCCAGAAGAAAGCAAATCCACCCTTTCTGATCTTTGGCCTCCTTGATGGCACCAACATTGGGACCTGGACGGTGAACTGGGCAGCGAAGACAACTAGATTAGACAGTTGGGTCCCGGAGAAAGGCATGCGTGTTCAAAGGAAGGCTGCAAATCTCTTATCTATGAGAATCTCACAGTTGCGAGTGTCTCAATTTGCCGTGTGTGGAATGGACCTCTGAGACTCCAAGGGTTAGGGACTGGCTCTGGATCATCATGCAGATGCAGGGGCAGGGCTGGGCTTGGAATCCGAGGTCTGCCTCCCAGCCAGGTGTCAGGCAAGACCCCTGCAGATCAGGAAGAGCTCCTCATCTTGAAATGCCCTTGGGGTGGGGGCCAACTTGACCTTGAGCATCTGAGTTCAGCCTCTTTTGGACAACTGTATACACATCTTTCTCTCCAGCCCGGCCTGTGAGCCACATGCATAATGTAAGGCATAAGAAAGCGATTTTTTCCCCTTTTCCTGAGGAACATCAGGCTTTGTTTATCTGTTTTCCTTTTTCTCCCTCTTGTTTCTTTCTCTGTTTCTTCACTTACAACAGATCAGTGCCAGGCACATCATAAGCATTCAACAAACAGCTGCTAAGCGGGTTACTTTCTTCTTCAGTGTTTGATTATGGAATTAATATAAGATCAACTGCAGGAAATCTCGTAGAAGTGTAAAGTGTAAAGAGGAAAAATAAAACGTCTTTAAATTTCCACAATTTCGATAAATACACGCTAACATTTAAGCGTATCTTCTCCCAGTCTTTTGTAGATGCATACCTTTACGCATATGGTTAACAAAGTTGGGTCATAATCTAAACACAATTTTTGTGTACTTATCATTTTATTTATATATACTTGATTTTTACTTATTATTTCAACAGGATTATCTTCCTCACATTATTCAAGTTTCTTAGGAAAAAATGCACCTTACACTTGCTCATAATGCCATCATATGATGGGTCGTAATTTTCTAACCCATCCCTTCTGTAAACAACACTGCGATAAATAGCACCACGCACAAACTGCCGTGTGTCCCTGGGGCTCTCTTTAGAGTCATCCCTAGAAAGCAAGAGAGTAGGGCAAAGGGCACGAGCAGCTCGGGAAGCTCTGGGCACACCGCACCCCCGATTGTCCCGAGGACATTGCAGGTGGGTTTCTATGACTTGCGCATAGCTGTGTAGCTTGAGAACACTTCAGGCATGCGAAGTTCCATGAGTGCTTACCATTCTGTGCCTCTGGGTCATTAAAAATGTCCTAAAATAAGAAAAGGAAGGTGGAACAAAAACATGGAATGCAAGAGAGGACAAAGGCAAAAAGCACACATCAAGAGTCTGGCTTAAGGACAATGGACACTTTGTCAGCACTGTGGCCCTCCCAGGGCATAGACAAGCAGATGTACCCGTGGTGAGTGCACGGCCACTTTCGTACTGAATGCCTATCAGGCAGTACAAGGGTGCCTGTCTTTCTTGTAGGCTGGATAGCTCAGTCAGCATGAATATTAAAATCAATCCCAGTGGCTCTCCTTTGCTTGGAAAATGGCCATGGTTTTCCCTCTCACCAGATGGAAGGGCCAATTTCTCAGACTTCCAATCTGAGTTGATCTTTCAGGCTTTATTTCCCACTTATCCACTTGTGCAGGTTTGAGACCCCAGCTGAGATGATCCGACCATCTCCCCCAGTTCTTCCTTTCTGACCTTTGCGGAGCCCAATCCTTCCATAGCTCCACTCGGCTCCTGTAGAAGTTAAAATTGCTCCAAATCTGGGAGTTGCTCAGGAGGCTGGTTTTAAAGGTCTCACGTGGGGTCTCTGCCATGTCAAGAATCAATGGATCAGATGAGCACCAAAATGTCACCCATCTAACACGTCATCTAGTACCAGAAGAAAGGCACAACTAGAAAGCACTCTCTGGCCCGGTTTAATTGAGAAGGAAACAGGGGGCAACCATCCCTAATGGTGCCTAACACTGGAGGGCAGAGGGGGATGTATTAGCCTGACTCCACCTTGGCTTTGTTGCCGCAGGCTGAAGCAAGGCACACAGACAGTTCTGTCTTCTGACGAAGACGTTCCTCAACACAGCCGAGACTTTCTATGGAGTGAAATTCAGCATTTGGATCTAAGTAGTGCCCAACTGAGTTTTTGGTCAATCTGACCCAGTCCCAAATGGAAACAGCTGCACCCAAGTGTAAGTGGGCCATCACACCCTCAGACTTCCTATGAGCAAATCGTAGAGAGGGAGGAGGCTGCTTGGTCGACCCAGTTTCTTTCCTGTGGGGGAGGAGCCCTGGGAACCTGGACCTGACTAGGGGTGACAGGCCACAAAAGCTCAGGCCAGGCTGGGTAGCAGAGACTATCTGACCAATGCGTTTCACCAGAGCTGGGTCAAGAAGGGAAAGGTCCAGCTATATGCAGAAGAACAGATATCAGGGAGAAAAGATCAGAGCAGAGGTTTCAAATGGGGAGGGGGGTAGTTAGGGGGGGGGGGGGGTGTGTGGAACAGCACATCCCGGAAATGTCAAGGAGACTGGAGCTCGTTCATCTTCTTCATTTACGTTTTTCGAGAAAAAAACTCAAAGTTATAAAAATCCAAAAGGAAACATACTCCTATGATCCAAGATTAACAGTTGTTTTCAATATTGTTTTGTTTGTAAGGAGAGCAGACGGTCTCAGATGAACTAAAGTATTTTTGAACCTCTGTCTTGTTTCTTGCCTTTTCGTCTGTGGCAACCACTGCCATAAGCGTGGTGTGTGTTTTCCAGTCATTGCCTTTTATATTTGTACAAACATGTATTTTCATGTATATAGTATTGGGCGGGGGGCTCAGTGTATGGGTGAGTAATTTAAACAGTATCGTTCCACATGCTTTATTCATCATTTTGCCTGTGGTCTCAACAATATTGTGGAGATCTATCCACATTGACACATATGAGGTAGTTCATTTCACTTACCATCGGTGTCCGGGTTCTGTCATATGAATGCCACACAGATTTATAAAGCAATTTACGTGAATTTATACTCCTACCGGTAGTGAAAGAGATGTTAAGTTGCTCCACATTCTATCCAACCCTCTGTCTTTCTCATTGGAGCCATCCTGGTATGTGTATCTCACTGCGGTTTTCATTTGCGCTGGTCCGATGGCTCACGCTGCTGACAATTTTTGTACGTTTGTCACATGGACGTCCTCTTTTGTGCAGTATCTGTTCAAGTCTTTTGCCCATTTCTTTTTGGGATGTGTGCCTTAATTCTTACTAATCTGTAGGAATTTGTATATTCTGGATACGAGCTCTTTTTCGTTTGTTTGTTTTCTTTTATGTGTGGCAACTATCGTGTCCTGCTCCAGGTATAAATTTGGGAAACTGATTAATAGTCACATTGGTAAGAAGTGAATGCATGGGAGGCCAATCTAGATGTTTCCTGATATACTACTACCAGTAACAGCTGCCTTTTTCATTTCCTTAATTGTAGATTGCCAAGAGCAGGCATTTTTAAGTTGAATGAGGTCCTATTTATTGTATCAGCCTTTATTTTATGATTGGTGCTTTTAGCTCCCATTTAAGGAATATTTGCATTTCCCAAATCATGTGATATTATCTTTTATTATCTTATGGAACCTTTGTTTTACTTTTTATATTCATAGTCATAATTCACTTGGGAAGTATCTGTGTGTGTCTCTTATGTGAGTAAGGGTCAAGGTTTATTTTCCCCTGAAAGGAACTTCCAGTAGATCTGGCACCATTACGTAAAAGGGCAATCTTTACCATTGCTCTGTGCCTCTACTTGATCATAAATTAAGTACCCATATTTAATTGAATCTATTTGTGAGCTATTTTTGCATATATCTATTTGTATGTTCGTTCCTAATACCACACTCTTAATTATTCATTTTGTAATATTTGATACGTAGCAGAGCGATTCCTCCTACCTGGTTCTATTAAAAATTACCTTGGCTGCTCTTGACCTTCTTGCATTTTTCATGTAAATTTTCTTCCACCTTGTGGATTTTTATCAAAAATCCTACCTGATTTTTGTAGAGATTGCCTTAATCTATAGGTCAATTCAAACGAGAATTAAAATCTTCACAATGCTGAGACTTCTAATCCATGAACATGGTAGACCTTTCCATTTATCTGCATTTTATATACATTTATATCCATAATGTTTTAAAGATTTTTGTGTCGTGGTTTTGTACATGTTTTATTAACTCTATTACTAGATCTGTGGCATATATTGGTATTAATGGCACATTTTTTATATTTAATTCTCTAACTTTTTGTTATATATAGAGATATAATTTTTTTTCATCTCATACATTTATCTTTTATCGTATCAACACCACTGTATTAGTTTCCTAGCTAATTAGCTAGGCAGTTATTAGCTGCCATAACAAAATATCACCGACTGGGTCACTTAAACTACTGAAATTTATGGGGCGCCTGGGTAGCTCAGTCGGTTGAGCGTCCGACTTCGGCTCAGGTCACGATCTTGCAGTCCGTGAGTTCGAGCCCCACGTCAGGCTCTGGGCTGAGCCTGCTTATGATTCTGTGTCTCCCTCTCTCTCTGCCCCTCCCCCGTTCATGCTCTGTCTCTCTCTGTCTCAAAAATAAATAAATGTTAAAAAAAAATTAAAAAAAAATAAACTACTGAAATTTGTTTTCTCACAGTTCTGGAGGCTACAAATCCAAGATCAACGTGTAAGCAGGTTTGGTTTTTCCTGACTCCTCTTCCTTGGTTTGTTAGACGGCCATCTACTTGCTGTGTCCTCACATGGCATCTCCTCTGGGTGCACGCACTCCTAGTGTCTCTTTGTGTGTGTCCAAATTTCCTCTTCTTGTAACAAAGCCAGTCAGATTGTAAGGTCGATAATCAGATCATTCTTCTTGTAAGCAGACCATTCCAACAGTCTCATCTTATTCACCCCTTTAAAGGTCTATCTGCAAATACAGTTCAAGCACTGAGAGTTTATGGCTTCAACCTATGAATTTGAGGGGACACAATTCATTCCATAACAACCACATTGTTATAATTATTATAGCTTTATGATATGAATTTTACATGTTTTAATGCATTGCTTCGTTTCCTCCTTCTATTTCAGAATTACTTAAACGAGTCATTTAGTTTTGCTCTTCCAATAGAAGGGGAGGCAGGTAGGAAGAAAGGAATTTGTGGATAGATGAAAGAAAACTCTGGAGAAATTCCATAAAGTTCCAGAGAAGCAGTACTCATGGCCAAAGACAGAGCTGTTAAGCATTCTGAGCTCCTCAGATTTCTCTCTTTCAATCTCTTATTGCAGGTAAAATAGGGCAATGAGTCACTCGGGTCCAGTGGATTGAAGACTCTACCTTTTTCTGGAATAATCTGAATGTGGGAGGGGATTCCTTTTTTCTTTCATCCAAGTCATACTATCCCCAGTGGACCAAATAGTAGAGTTTACTGTAGCTTCCCCATGGGCCTTGTGGCGTCTTTCACTTTACTACTACTAATAAAGCTACCATTTAATAACATTAAATTAGGACCTAATTTAATTCTCTCAATAACCCTGTGAATTATACATTTCTCATTCTACAGATCAGCTACCTGAAGTTTATGGAAACTAAATACTGTCCCAAGATGTCACTAGTCATTAATTTTCAAATTAATCCTGGGCTAGTCTGACTCCAGATCTCATCTTGCCCCCTGGCTTAGGTCCTCTCCTGGCTTAAATAAGAGTCTCACAGCACTGGGTCCATTGTCCTGAGTTCCAGGTCTGAAGAAAGAAGACTTGCCAGGGGGGTTGATTCACGAGGCATGAGAGTGATTCCAAGGATTTTCTTTTTAATTTTTTTTAATGTTTATTTATTTTTTTGAGAGAGACAGACAGAGTGTGAGCAGGGGAGGGGCAGAGAGAGAGAGAGGGAGACACAGAATCCGAAGCAGGCTCCAGGCTCCGAGCTGTCAGCACAGAGCCCGATGCGGGGCTCGAACTCACAAGCTGTGAGATCATGACCTGAGCCGAAGTCAGACACTTAACTGACTGAGCCACCCAAGCGCCCCCCTCAAGGATTTTCTAATTAAGATTTTTGTTAGGCCAAGAGGTACAGTATGAGAAAAGTGGATATCCAGGCATAACCTTGGGAAACTAATTAATAATCATACTGGTAAGAAGTGAATCCATGGGAGGCCAATCTAGATGCTCTCTGATCTCTTTCCTACTGTTGTGTCCCTCCAACATTCATGTTTACCCGGAACCTCAGAATGTGACCTTATTTGGAAATGCAGATGTAATTAGTTACGATGAGGTCATAATGAATTAGGGTGGGTCCTGGATCCAAAATGTCTGGTATCCTTATAAGAAGAGGAGAGCGCACACAGAGGTACCCATAGAGAAGAAGGCCATGTGAAGACAGAGGCAGACATTATGCTGCCACAAGCCAAGGATTGATGGCAACGGCCAGAAGCTGGAAGACGTAGAGAAAGATCCTCCCTTAGAGGCTTTGGAGGTGGTGTGGCTCTGCTGATTCTTTGCTTTCTGACCTCTGGCCTCCTGAACAATGAGAAAATACATGTCTGTCACTTTAAGCTACACGATCAGTGGCACTTTGTTATAACAGCGCTAGGAACCTAGTGTAGATACTTAGAAGTGGGAAGGGATATCCCTGGCAAAGAATTGAGGTCACGTCACAATACCTCTACTTTCTTATTCTTTTGACTACCTGACTTGTGGGGTCATTTCTGCTTCTTGGCAGGTGAGATGTCAATGAAACAAAAACTTGGAGCTGGGGCCGTTCCTGATATCTTTGTTTTAGGCTGTGATGGGCTTCTCAAAATGAACATTGTCTGGCATACAGGAAGGAGCGTAGGAGGTGCAGATGTGTAACAGCCCTCTGCAAACAGGAAGCTTCTTGCACACATCGTGTGTGTGTGTGTGTGTGTGTGTGTGTGTAGATCTATGTGATGTGTATATTCTTAGGTATAGGGTATATACAGAGTAGTATGTGTGCACATCAAACGTCTGTCCTGAGATAAACCTGAAAACCTGTGACCTCCCTCGGTCGTTGCTGAATTCAGCTCCAGAAAAATCAACGTGTTCTTAAGAGCCCTCCTCTGAGAGTGGAGCACTAAAGAATTGTCACTAAGTCACACATTTTAAATCTCTGTGCCATTTTCTCATTTATCCCAGGACTGTCAACACAGCTGTTACCCGGCTTAGGTGTAGATAGCTTTCTAAACGGAGTGGCAAGCCCACTGGCTCTGGTAACAGACACAGTATTAGATGTGTTCCAATTGTGGCTGCTGTATTCAATAAGTCATCTTCCCTGGAAGAAATGAAAAAGGAATTTTAAAAAAATAGGGAGGAGAGAAAGATATCAATCTTTGATATCTCGATAGTGATCCCAGGTGCTTCTCTCCCGGGGAAGAGTTTAGGAAGAGTGGGTGGATGCCGGTCTATCGGTGGGCACAGTGAACCTGTTCCCGGATCGATATGCCAGCATTCCTAACGCTGAGCTGTGACCCTGGGGAACGTGATCCCAAGATGTTTGTGAGGAAGCAGTGGGAAGTCTAACTGCTAAAGGCAGAGGCTCCAGGTACATTGGAAGGAGATGTTGGCAAACAATTACTCTGCATGGCCGGGTCTCCAGCCAATTTCTTAAACTTCACCAGATCCTATAACCAGAGCAAAGTGTCATCAAGTCTCCGCTGACTGATGTTAAATCCAGATATATATCCAAACTATTAGAGGACATCGCATCAGTGTTTTTATGGCTTTGCAAATCCATTCTTTGTCTAATGCAGTAGACACCTTGGACAACTGTTCGGGTGGCTGGGAGGAGGGAAAAGCAAGACATCCCATAAACAAGCAGCACTGGCATCGAGGCTAGGTCTGACTCCAGCGCACTGCTCTCAGAGTCCCTCATAATCTGGCCTCAGCTCCTCAGCCTGGTCTAACTTCCCATAAATCTACGTTGGCCTTCCTGGTCTCCAGCCACACTGAATTCCTCGCCTTTCATGGATGCACATTAGCGCTCAAGTCCACGTCTTTGCACTTCGTGTCTCTTCGATCTGGAACACTCTCTGCTTGGAATAGCTTTTGCCCTCTCGGCTGCTTGCCAAATTTCTAAATAAGGGCAGCCACTTCTGAAAGGTTTTCTCCAGCCCACTTTTCCTCTGCCCTACTTTTTCATAGCTCCTTTTTCAATAACTCATATCCCCACGTCTCTAATTGTGTTCGCCTGGGTGCCTTCCTCACCAAACTGTCACGTTCACCTTTGCAGCTCCTGATTTGGGAGCACTTCTGAGCTCCGGTGGCATCTGACAGGGATAGTTTAATGAATGAATGAAGTAATGAATGGGCAAATCCAGTGGCATATCTCTGCGAGATTCCTAAAATCCTTGGAAAGAGGTGAGCTATTATCATTCCATAGCACGCACATCATTACGTAGCATGCTAAATAAACCATGACTGAGCTAGGTCTCTCTGAAGCGGAATCCATGCTTCTTTCTGAGAGCACAGAAGTCCCAGTTTGCTTATAAATTAAGCATCAGAAATAATTAGCGTTGTGGTCAGTTTGCCGGTGTAGCCAATTATCTCATCTATCCAAGGAGGGGGTTTAACCACTAATTCATGTAGTGGCTTAGCATGTGACTTTGAGCAAGTATCTGTTGTTCTTTAATCTTCTCACTCATACAGGAGAGATAAAGACTTTGATCTTTAATTCAAGGACTAATGAGGTTGAGTTTGTGAAGGCTCTGAGCATCCTGGGGAAAACGCTTGCCGCAGGACTGTGACCGTGCACTCTCCTCTCGTGTGGAGCAGAGGGTGATAGAAGCTGTCATCATTCTTCTCCCCCAACTAAGGCAGATAATCTGGCTTCAAAACATCACTATGGGGAAGGTTGCAGTTAAGATATTTCTGGCTAAGAAAGAGAAGAATTAGCATTTCAGGAGTTTTCACCAGCTTGGGGTACAAAATGAAGCCAACCCAGCTTCCTAGGGCTTCATTTGGAGCACCCATTTGGCAAACTGTGGGCAATTCTATCTTCCCTCTTGGTAATCTCCCTCTCATGATAAATTTGGGAAATTCTTCCTTGGTCCCTACAGGTTGGTCCTGGTGATTATGGTCATCCAGAGAATCCACTGCTGCAGGCACTGAGTTCTGTCAAAGGTTCCTCATGCTGAACGGTGGAAAGAGCCACACACCCAATCACAGGTGCTCTACTCCAAAGAAGCCTGGGGCTTGGATGCTGTGCTTTTGCCTTAATCACATGAGATGCTAGGAATGAGCTTTTCCCACAGAAAAAGCTCATGTTATTTAGATGGCTGTGTCTCTCAATTAAAAAAAAAAAACCCACAACTATAAATAAATCAAGATGGAATCCTAAAATATTGTTCAAGTAACGCAAAGAAAGGCAAGTAGAGATAAAGAAAGGAACAGAAAATAGATGAAAACAACAAAATGACAGATTCAAGTCCTGTCATATCAATGATTGTCTTAAATGCAAATGATCTAAATACAAACCAAAAGATAGAAATTGACAGAGTGGATTTAACAATATAGTCAAAAGTACATTGTCTGTACAAATACAATGATGTGCACACATCAAATACAAAGATCTAGGTAGGTTGAAAGTAAAAAGATGGATAAAGATCTATCATGAAAACATCAATTAAAAAAGAAAACAGGGGTGGCTATATTAATACCAGATAAAGCAGACTTCAGAGGAAAGCAAACAATAGCGACAAAAAGGGACACTACCTATTGGTAAAAACATTAACCCACTGGGAGGACATAATGATCCTAAATGTGCATGTAATCAACAACAGAGCCTCAAAATATATGAAGCAAAAACCGTTGGAGCTGAAAGGAGAAACAGACAAGTCCACAATTATGGCTGGAGACTTAAAAACCTCACTTTCAGAAACTGATACATCAGAAATCTAGACAGAAAATCAGAACAGAACACCATGATCAGCAGATAGGATCTGCCTGACATTTACAGAGCAGTCTATTCAAGAACAGCAGAATACACATTCTTTTCAAGTGTCCATGGAATATTAACCAAGATAGACCATAACCTGAGTCATAAACAAACCTCAACAAATTTGAAAGAATTCGAATCGTACCGGGTACATTCTCTGAGGAGAATGAAAATCCAACTAGAAATCAATACAAAGACAACAGGAAAATTTCCAACAACCTGGAAATTAAACAACACTCTTGTAAATAATCTATGGGACGAAGAGTACGTCTCAGAAGACATTTAAAAAAAAAATACATAGAACTGAATCAAAATAAAAGTCCAACATACAAAGTATGTGAGATGTAGTTAATGCAGTGCCTAGAGGGAAAATTATAGTCTGAAATTTTGAGGCTAGAAAAGAGGAAATGTCTCCAGTACACAAATAACTTGGGGGGAAAAAGCAAAATAAACACAAAGCAAGCAGAAGAAAAATAAGAACAGAAATTCATAAAATCTAAGACAGTGAAACATAGAGAAAAATCAGTGACACAACAAAAAAAGTTCTTCAAAACAATCGATAAAAGTGATAAACCTCTAGCAAGGCCGACAAAGAAAAAAGACACAAATCACCAATATCGGTAATGAAACAGAGGTGGTCCTGATGGATTTTGAAGCCATTAAAGGATAAGAATGAAATACCATGAACAGCTTCACTCTCATAAACTCAATCACTTAGTAGAAATGGACCAATCCCTCAACAACTAGAGGCTAGCAAAGTCAATGAGGATAAAACAGACAATTTGAATAGTCCTATAACCACGGAAAAAAATTGAATTTGTAACTTAAAAACTCCCAAAATAGAATCTCTAGACTCAGATGGGTTCCTTGGAGAATTCTACCAAACATTTAAAGAGGAATTAACATCAACTTTACACAATCTCTTCCAGAACATAGAGGAGGAGAGAACACATCCCAGATGATTTTAATGAAGCCAGTATTACACTGATACAAAACCAAAACAGGACCAGGAAAGGAAAGGAAGAAAAAAAAAAAAAGAGAGAAAACTAGAGACAAATATCTCTCATGAATTTTGATGTAAAAAAAAAAAAATCCTCAACAAAATATTAGCAGAGCAAATCCAGTAATGTATAAAATGAATTATAAACCATGACTAAGTGGGATTTATTTCAGATATGCAAGGCTGGTTTAACATTTGAAAGTCATCAGTGTAATCCACCATATCAACAGGCTGAGGAAGAAAAACCATATGAGCATACAAATTGATGCAAAAAAAAAAAAAAGCAAAAAAATAGAAAGTGAAATTCCATTTCACCAGAAAACAAGTGTGTGTTGTGTTGGCCTTGTCCAGCTGTGGCAAAGATGGACACGAACAAGCTTTGGTCCCCTGGCCTTGGAGAAACAGGAAATCTGGGGGTGGAGCGGACATAGGGAGAAGAGTGGAGACAGAGCCCTGGCACCACGGGCTCAGGAAGGCTAAGTCCTTTGCCTGATGTCACCTTGCCAGTAACTGAGAATCAGATTGGCTGCAAATCCGGAGATATGTACACAAGCGTACCTTGGAATTACATTTTTGATCAAATTCTTTCACAAAATTACACACACACACGCACACCCGTACACACACACGTGCAGGCACATTACCACAGAGATGAAAACAACATGTCTCAGGACAAGATCGTAAACACAGTAATCTGAAATCCTTGCAATAATTTAAACTAATGACTTTCATTCTTATGATATTTTGAAGGGATAATTGGCATCACAGAACTCTTTCAGATGCCTAGGTTTTCAAGGATGAAATTGAAGTTCAGAGCAGTACGGCTTGCTGACTTTATAAAGCCACTTAAAGGCACAGAGCAAACTAGACTTAGTTTACTGCTTGGCAGAAAATGCTTTTTACATTGATCTTATGCAGTTCCCTAAAATGTTAGTTATGAAAGCGCTATGTGTACTAATTATATAAGAGAACACAATATCCTTCAAAAAAAATGTTATGGGACTCGAACTCACGGGCCGTGTGATCGTGACCTGAGCCGAAATCAAGAGTCGCACGCTTAACTGACTGAGCCACCCAGGCATCCCTTAATTGGAATTATAAACCTGGATTTACTATAAACTGTCACAAATTCTTCTAAAATTATGTGGAAATACTTCATAAACACATAAGAATTAGATCTCATGTATTTGGTCTCTAAAAGAATATTTCAGAAAACATGGTAAACATTCATAAATATTTTAATAATAAAATCTGGTTAGTTTCAGAGGACAGGGAAGGGATTGGTTTGGCGGGATTGCCTATGTTATTTACAAAAGCTGTTCGTAAAAATGGGAACAATGTCTTATTTTTTCCCTAGTACATCTCCCCAAAGCAAGCAGCTGTTCAGAATCCTTCCATGAACTGTTCTTTTCACAGAGATTTTGAGCATTTGCAGGAAAAGCATTTTTAAAATCTTATCCCATTAACATTAACAATGATTTTGTACCAGACACAATTCTAGGCCCTTTCTACATTTTTTTTTTAAAAATCCTCACAATTTTCCAAGGTAAGTATTAGCGATGGTAGTTTTATTTTAATTTTACAGGAGATTAAACTCACTGGCTCATCCAGCATCAGAGCGGGCAGCTGGGGGAGTCAGGGCTGGACCCCAAGCGATTCTGATACAGAAGCCTGGGCCCCTCCTCATTCCCATTGCCCCTCCCACCACGCTCCCCACTCTCCTCTAGCGGCAGAGGTCAGTGTGAAGGTACCTTCCAGGATACTACAGAGGGAAAATCTGAAGGAGGGGGAGGCCAGGGCAGTCTGCAGAGGTCATGTTCTTGAGCTGATATAAATGCCCAGGATTCTGTAGAAATCTCAGGAGCTGCTAGGGGCACCTGGGCGGCTCACTTAGTCGAGTGTCCAACTCTTGATTTCAGCTTAGGTCATGATTTCCTGGTTTGTGAGATCGAGCCCCGCATTGGGCTCTGCGCTGACAGTGCAGAGCCTGCTTAGGATTCTCTCTCTCTTTCTTTCTCTTCCCCTCCTTCCCTCGTGCTTTCTATCTCTCAAATAAATACACATTAAAAAAAAAAAGAAATCTCAAGAGCAGCTAGAAACTAGAGTGATAAGGATTGGCGTGCAATTGAAATTGTCCCGCTACCAAGCAGACCCATCACACACAGCTGACCAGACACTTTCAAATGTCCATTGTAAAAGCAACGGCTGTCTGATGGCCCCACCAAGCACCCTTCCAGCTGTGCCTAGTTTGGGATCAATCCTCAATTAACATCCATTCTTTTGCTTCTTATTTTCCAAAAGTTAGGGAGAAATAAAACTCTTAAAGGAGGTGGGTAGACTAGTGGGAAAATCATGGAACCAAGCGTTACTGTGGATCATGTGGGAAAATCACCGTTGACATAACTTTGGATCAGAGGTATATATCAGAGGTTATGGCTCGGAACAAGTGGATTAAATTCACTTTCCAGGTGACCCGGCAGAAATCATCTGACACTTGGGATCCCTGACGTGAAGGGGTTTTAAAGAAGTGTGACAATGGACCAAAAGTTCTCTCTCTGAATCATAGTAACTATACGTCTATCAAGGATCATTGAAGGATCATGGCTACCTCCTATTTCTTGTCTCCAGAGGTGACCCCACTCAGAAACAATGACTCTTTGTTCCGAAAACGGGAAACCAGACAGATATTGAGGTATGTGCTCGTGCCTCTGGAGGATTGAGGTATGTGCTCGTGCCAATGGATACATGGGTGCCAGGATGCAGAGCTCTGAAATAATCATGACAGTTTCCATAGAAAAGCCTCCTAAACTGGAGATGCCATAGCCCTGAGCAGGAACAGTTACAGTGGGGAGGCTGACACTGAATCCAGTCTCAGCTGGCGCAGGACCGTGCTGAGGGAGCGGGTCCGTGGAGGAAGCAAGGCTGAGGAGACGGCAGCAAGTTTCCTACCAGGACTCCAGGCTTTCTCTGTCGCTTTGGGGCTTTGGAGGTTCCTGGTGACTGGCCCTGCCGCAGATTGCTTAGAACCTTCCACAGTGTATTTCTCTGCTTACAGTAGAGACAGCATTGGCCCATCTTCTAGGGCTAGAAAAAAAGAGAAAGGTGCCCAGGGCCGTGCTGGCTGAGGGTGATGTGGAAAGGGTACCCACTGGAAAGGTGGGAGAATTTGGGGAGCGCGGCGCAGGACAGCGTGAGCAGTCATCGTGGCGTGCTGCGGCGCCACCTACACGGGGTCCCCGGGGTCGGGCGTGGGGTCTGTGGACTCCCCAAAACTCAGTGGGATACTTTGTAGGGAGGAAGCAGAGCGTGCACTTTGTCCAGCCGCCTGGACCAAATCAGATCTCGGTGATTTTGTGCAAAACTTACCGATGTTTAATTCTCAGGATCAACTGAAAGACCCTAAGAAGACGGAGGTAAAATATCTCCTCCCCTACAATTTCTTGTGACAATGATGGGATTTCAGGGGCTGGAACACTGAGAGATCCTGGGACATCTGACAAAAAACAAACAAACAAACAAACAAACAAACAACAACAACAAAAAGAAAGCAGAAGAATATGATTGGAAACATTGATTATATTATCAGGAACGACTGTAATGTCATATTTGACAGCGATGCTCATAGACTCAAATGTGACCGGATGGATTTAAGGAACTAAGGTTGACTTTAAGGAGTCAATGCTTATAAAGCCTCTTGAAATACCAGCCCAGTACTTGGCTTTACAGAATGAAAACTGCCCTTTTCCCAAGTCCTACAAACTAAAGCTGGATGGCCTGATATAAACTTCAGAAAATCACAATAGATCACAGATAAACAATAGAACACAGATAAACAACAATCATGTCTACTCCTGTGGGCCACGCAGAAAATTCACTGGAACACCCAGAAAATGTAATGAGAGACATTCAAACTACGAGCCAGGAAATTTGTCAAATTACAACTGACGTCTTCATTCTACCATATAAAGAAGCTTCTTGCTTAAATCTGGAAATCTCAACTGGTTGTCCTCTGGCCTCAGAAACGATGTTTCTAACTATTAATATTTGTTTTTCTTTAGTTTCTGTAAAAAAAATGCCCCTCAATAAATGCCTGATTGCTCATATCATATGGAGACCTAACTTAGATGAACGGCTACACCGTTCTGCACCATAGCGTCCCGAACTAAGACACAACTGTTTAAATGAACGGACCTATTCTCAAGACTAAGAGACTAAATCACTGCAAAATAGAATAAATCTGCCAACTCGGATTCTGTGCCATGAATCTTTTGGGGGAATTGTCAAAGGGGGAGAAGGAAAGGAGGCAGAATCCGTCACTTTGGCATAAAGACTATTTTGAACTGAAGGCACTTAAAAAACAGCAGATGCAAAAAAGGACATTCTAATCTCCCCTGTTCTTCCTGAAATCAGGAGAGAAACACTCCTGTGTGAAAGTGTGCTCCCTGTACCGGGAGAGAAGGAACATTCTTCAATGGGGAATCAAAGCCAAGAGAATCCTGTATAAATAGACCATGTTAAAATAACACTTATCTTCCTTTAGCCTGGTCAGTTACTTTAGCCTGTTTAGTTACTTTTCCACAGTTGCCTCATTTTGTTCAACCTAATGTAAAAGCCTGTGGGTTTGCCATTTCTTTGGGTCTTTCTTTTCTTACAAGAGCTCCCTGTCATATAAAACAGCTAACTTTATATACTTTTCTCCTGTTAATCTGTCTTATATCAGTTTAATCTCAGGCCTGGCTAAAAAACCCTAAGAAAGTAAAGGTAAGATTTTGCCTCCCCTACATTCTCAAATATCTCCTCTATTGATTAAAATCTCTTGGTGGCTCACAGATGTTGGGGGAAACAAAAGGAACACTATTTGTAATATTTCTTTATATACTGTCTGTTATCTTTTGCGAGAATAATTGTGAAAAAAAGAAGCCATCTTGCTAGGAAAAAAGAAAGAAGAAAGAAAGAAAGAAAGAAAGAAAGAAAGAAAGAAAGAAAAGAAAAAAGAAAAGAAAGAAAGAAAAGAAAAAAGAAAAGAAAAGAGAAAGCAAGCTGGAAGAATTAGTTCTCTATAACTTATTTTCTCCATATTTTTCCACAATGGACCACTTGGCAAGGAACAGCCAAGACTTATTCCCTTGGGTCTACCTCTAGTATGGCTTCCATATCTTACTCTATCAAGAGATTTTGGGGAATGAGAGGGACATTGTTGGGAAAAACTTGAATCTTCTCTATTAAATATTAACTGTTTTACTCATAATTGCCAAAATCTGGGAGCAACCAAGATATCCTTTAGTAGGTGAAGCATTCAGAATTAAAAAGAAATGAGCTATTGGGGCTCCTGATGACTCAGTTAAGTGTTGGACTCTTGATCTCGGCTCAGGTCACGATCTCATGGTTCCTGAGTTCAAGCCCTGCTTTGGGCTCTGTGCTGGGCGTGGAGCCTGCTTGGGATTCTCTCTCTCCCTCTTTCTTTTTCTGCTTTCTCTGCCCCTCCCCCACTTGCACATACGCTCGCTCGCTCTCAAAATAAATAGATAGATGATAGATAGATAGATAGATAGATAGATAAATACAGTGATTTAAAAAAGAAATGACCAACAAGACATGAAAAGACATGGAAGAAACTTAAATACAAATTATTAAATGAAAAAGCCAATATGAAAAGGCTACATACTGTATGATTTCAACTATATGACATTCTCAAAGAGGCAAAACTATAGAGATAATGAGAAATCAGTGGTTGCCAGAGATTGAAAGGAGGTAGTTAAACAGATACAGCACAGAATTCTTAGGGCATTTAAAATACTGTGTATGTGGGGCACCTGGGTGGCTCCGTCGGTTAAGCGTCCGACTTCAGCTCAGGTCACGATCTCGTGGTCCGCGAGTTCGAGCCCCGCGTCGGGCTCTAAGCTGATGGCTCAGAGCCTGGATCCTGCTTCCGATTCTGTGTTTCCCTCTCTCTCTGCCCCTCCCCCATTCATGCTGTGTCTCTCTCTGTTTTAAAAATAAATAAACGTTAAAAAAATTAAAAATAAAATAAAATAAAATAAAATACTCTGTATGAGACCGTGATGGTGTATACATGTCATCATGCATTTGTCCAGATCCACAAAATGGACCAAACCAAGAGTGGACCCTGGCGTAAACCATGGACTTTGGGTGATAGTGACGTATCAATGTAGGTTCATTGATAGTAACAGATGTTATCACTCTGGTGGGGACGTTAATGATGGGGGAGCCTGTGCCTGTGTAGGAGCAAGAGATATATGGGAAATCTTTGTAATGTCCACTCAGTTTTGCAATGAATCTGAACTTGCCCTAGAAAAATAAAGTTTTAATGAACTGCTCACCATGTAAATGCTTTATTATGTATTAACTAATATGCATGATGCACCTCATGACCCACAGAGACCTCAGGGTTTGGATGGGGCAGGGTCGATTCTCACCTATTGCCTCCTCGTATGTTCTCTGACTGAAATTAACAACTGAAAGAAGTGCTAATGAAGTGGATGGAAACCATGTTTTACCGGTAGGAGACCTGCCACCTCAATGGGGGCAGCAGAGGCAGCTGTGGTCTCAACACACACCCGGGCTGTGCCGGAAGGTGGGCACACGACTCTGCATCTCGTGCTGCTGGCTCAGCAACACTGACCCTGCCCTGCTCTGCTCAGGAGCTTCCCCCCCACCCCTGCTCCTGTTGGATGAGGCCGAGGAGGCTGGGCTTCTAGGACAGTCCATATTCACTCATGGCAAAGTTTAGCCTCTGAACCCGAATAATAGTTTCCAGGACCCGAGGGAAGAAGGAGGAGGAAGTGCTTTCCGACATGACCAAAGGGCCTCCTCTGGAAAATGCATTTTTTGGGGGGGAATTACCCACATCAGGATAACCGGTTTGAGGCCTAGGGTTCCATATCATACCTCACTCGTGGTAACAGAAGGAAGCCATGTCGTCTACAAGCTCCACCTGGGGACAACTGCATAACCATGGTGGTCACAGCATCTGCACTCCTTTGGCAGTATAGCCTGAGCCTAACATTTCAGGAATTAGAACTCTGTTCATCGGCTATACATTTGATATCCAGTCATCAGATTGAAAAATGATTTAGTTTCTTAGGTGACCAGGACCAGATCTTCTTTCAAAAGTGAGCCCAAATGTCAACCTTAACACAGCATGGAGTTTAGTGATACTGAAAAATAATCAACATATTTTTAGTAACAGCTTTATTGACATATAATTCAAGTACAAAATTCACCCTTTTAAAGTATGCCGTTGAGTGGTTTTTAGTATATTCATAAGATTGTGCAATAATCACCACTATCTAATTCCTGAATATTTCATCACTCTCAAAAGAAAACCCACGCCCATTATCGGTTACTCCCCCATGCCCATCCTCAACCACCTCTACCCTTGGCAAGGATTTTCTGTCTTTAATAGATTTGCCTATTCTGAAAATTTAATGTAAAAGCATCATATAAATGTGATATTTTGTGTCTGGCTTCTTTTATTTAGCATGTTTTCAAGGTCCATCCATGTTGTAGCAGGTGTCCGTACTTTGTTCCTTTTCATTGCCAAGTAATATTCCCTTGTGTGTAGATATCATGTTTTGCTTCTCCACTTTTCAGTTAATGGACACTTGGGTTGTTTCCACCTGCTAGCTATTAGAAAAAAATGCTATTATGAACATTCAAGTACAGTTTTTGTGTGGACAAGTTTTAAATTCTCTTGGACATATACCCAAGAGTGGAATTGCTGGGTCATATGGTAACTGTATGTTTAACTTTTTCGGTCATTGCCAAATTTTACATTCTTTTTTTTTACATTTTTACATTTTTTTTACATTCTTACTAACAACAAGGGCTTCAGTTTCTCCACCCACTCGCTGACACTGGTTATTGCTTGCCTTTTTTATTATAGTCATTCTAATGGGTGTCAAGTGTTTTTTTGTTGCATTTCCCTAATGATGTTGAGCATTCTTTCATGTGCTCATTGACCATTTGTGTAGTCTAATAAATAAATAAATAAATAAATAAATATCTGCCCACTCTTTATTGATTTATTTGTTTGAATATCAGGTCTTTATCTGATACGTGATCTGTAAATTTTTTCTCCCATATTGGTTATCTTTTCACTTGCTTTATTTAGTTAGTTTTTTTAGTGTTTTTAGTGTTTATTTTTGAGAGGCAGACAGAGCGTGAGCAGGAGAGGGTCAGAGAGAGAGGGAGACACAGAATCCGAAGCAGGCTCCAGGCTCCACACTGTCAGCACAGATCCTGATGCGGGGCCCAAACCCATGAACTGTGAGATCATGACCTGAGCCGAAGTTGGACACTTAACAGACTGAGCCACCCAGGGGCCCCTTCACTTTCTTGATAGTGTTCTTTGATGCACAAGTTTTTGATTTTTGTGAAGTCCAACATTATTTTTTTTCCTTTTGTTGCATGTGCTTTTGCTGTCATATATACCTAAGAATTCATTGACAAATCCAAAATTGGTAACACTAACTCTATACCTTATTCTAAGAATGTTATAGTTTTAACTCTTAGAAATGTGTAGTTTTAACTTTTGCAAAGATACATTTATATCTTTGATCTGTTTGAGTTCATTTTTCTATATGGTGTGAGGTAGGGGTTAACTTCATTCTTTTGTATATGGATATCTGGTTGTTTTAGCACCATTTGTTCAGAAGGTTATGCTTTGCCCCACTGAGTGTCCTTGACTCCCATCAATTAACAATAAGTGTGAGGGGTTATGTATAGCTTCTCAATTCTTGATCATTGACCTTTTTGTCTATCCTGATGCCAATACCAAACAATCTTGATTACTATACTTTTGTAAGTTTTAAAATTGAGGAAGTGTGAGTCATCCATCTTTTGTTATTTTTTTTTTTAATTTTCAACTCGCCGGAGCCCCTTGTAAGTCCATATAAACTTGAGGATCAACCTCTCCATTTCTTCACAAAAGGAAGTTATGATTTTGATAAGAATTGCATTAATCAGTAAACTATGGGAAGTATTGCCATCTTAACAATGTTAACCCATGAATATGGGAAATACGGGAAGTCATTCCAGTTGTTTGATTTAATTCTTTAATTTATTTCAATGATATCGTGTAGTTTCCAATGTATAAGTCTTGCATTTCTTTTGTAACATTTATTTGTTATGTTATCCTTGATTCTATGTTATCCTTGATGCTGGAATTGTTTAATTTTATTTTCAGATTGTTGATTGCTGATAAATGGAGATACGATCGATTTTTGTATATTGATCTTATAGACAGAAACTTTGCCGAACTCATCTCTAATAGTTCTAATGGTTTTTCACGGATCCTTTAGGACTTTCCATATACGAGGTCATGGCATCTGTGAATAAAGTTTAAATTCTTTCTTCCCATCTGGATCCCTTTTATTTCTTTTTCTTGCCTAATGCCACCTTGCTATGTTCAATAAAAGTGGCAAGTATGGATATCCTTGCCTTGTTCCTGATCTTCGGGGAAAAACATCTAGTATTTTACCACTAAGTGTGATGTCACTGTGAGCTTTTCATAGAAGCCCTTTATCCAGTTATATAATTAGCTTTGTATGTGATTCCCATTACTAGTTAGTTTCATTTGCAGCCGTCACATACTTCAGGGGCTGTTTGAAGCTTTGTTGGTGTCATCAGAGTTTCAGACGACTACTTCCCCTATTATATCTATCTGATGTATTTACCCCTGAATAATCCTGTTCAAGCATTTAATAGACTAATGGGCAAATATGTTCTCTTTGATACATCTTGGTAAAGACAAAATAGCTTAGGCCAAATATTAGAATACCTACTATTTTCTCACCTGCCTTAGCATTGATTTTCCCCTCTATAACATGGAGGGAAATTGCCTCTGCTTTTGCTCTCTAACCAGGTATTTGCAACTATCAAATGAAAAAAAAAAAAAAGGGTATGAAAAGGTGTGGTAAACTTAGAGTGCTGTGCCTATCTGAGGGTGATGACAATGATGAGGAAGACAGACCAGGGAGGAAATATAATGGCCCAGTTTGTCTCTGTCTGGAGCTGTGCTCTTAATTTATGGTTTTCATATTCTGGCTGCAGCATGCATGTGCCCAATATCTCCATGAACTGAAATGGGACGTCAAGTCTGAGAAAGGATTCCTAGAACAGGTGATGCTCTCTGGGGCAGAAGAGAGTATAACAAGACAATGCTACAATAATGAGAAAGGGGAGAGAGGGCTCCATGGGTTTGCTCCCCTTCACACCTGCAGGGAAGAAGGCAACACTGACCACAGGCCCTAAGGGCCTGGGGCCCCTTTATCCCACAGCTTCCATTGCAATGTGCAGTGAGGCCACAGGTTGGAAGGAAAAGGGAGTGGAAGGACTTCTTCTTTGACCCAGGACACAGAGGGCACCTGACTCGGGGTGCACAGCAAGGGAAGTGGAGAAAGACATTTGTCCCTCCAGCCAGCTTGTCTCAAGGTGACCATATGCTGCTCAGCCACCAACGTGGTTGACTTCATGAGCCTTAAGTTTACCAAGAACTTTCTTGACCTTGGTGTTCCTGGAATGAACCCTTTCTTTGGGGTGATTATCCATGATAGGACCCAAATGTCGCATTTCTACTAAGATATTGGAGGATAAAATGATAAAGTCATAACTGAAAAAATAGTTTTAAGAGTAAACCCGGGGGCGCCTGAGTGGCTCAGTCGGTTAAACGTCCGACTCTTGATTTTGGCTCAGGTCGTGATCTCACAGTTCCTCCCCAACTCGTGTTCTATTTCCCTCTCAAAAAAAAAAAAAAAAAAAAAAAAAAGAAGGAATTAATCTGGAAGTTGTCAGGGGCATGTCACTGTAGTTACAACTCTTACAGCCGCGTTGTTTAAAAAATGGAGCCAGGGATTCGGCTCAGGTCATGATCTCACGGTTCATGAGTTCAAGCACTGCATCGAGCTCCATGCTGACAGTGTGGAGCCTGCTCGGGATTCTCACTCCCCCTTCTCTCTCTGCCCCTCTCCTGCTTGTGCTTTTTCTCTCTCTCTCTCTCTCTGTCTCTCAAAAATTAAATTAAATTAAAACTTAAAAAATAATGGATCCAGGGGACTTCTTAAAACAACAACCAAAAGTGAAATGTTTAAGGGTCTTGGCACAGTAGCAGCTATCAGTTACAGAGAACAGAGACTTGCTTTCCCTTGTCGGCCATCCTTGGTGCACCAGGAGCCAGCTTGCAATGTCCCTTGTGACAGCACTGGGGACGAAGACACTGGTGAGAATTATGACAGGACATGTGTTGGATGGTACCCTCGCCCTGGACCCCACTAGATACAGTGCAGAGTAAATCATTCCTTTGTGTCTGTGAGTGTGCAGCAGAGGAAAAGCAAACAAAACGAAACCCAAATTCATTTTGTTGATCTCTGAACTTGAATTAGTGGAGCAATCTTGCTACAGAGTACATGGTCTTTGTTGTGAAAGAGGAGGCCCCCAGGAAGTTATTTGGAAAGAGAAAATGGAAGATATAGTTAAACGATGTTGTCTAGGAATTCAAAGGGAATGCAGAGATGTGGAGGAGGCCAGTGATGAAAGTGGATGCTTTTTAGGGGAGGGGACAAGGAATGAGGGGAGAGTCACATTGACCCCTTAGGAGAAATGTATTCAGTGGGAAATTCCCTGAGGCATGGGGTGACTGGAAAACAAGGTTGGTACAAATTCAGTTTTGTTTACTATATGTCGTTTGCATTTCCCTCTCCCACCAGCGTCTCAAACCTTTAAGGGTCAGCTAAAGCCCTACTTAACCTTTCAGCTGGTTTGGGGAACTGAGATACAGGTGGCAAAGGTTCCCACCTCCATTTGGGGGCCATGACCCCAGGGAACAGGGTCCAAAGAAGAGGTCAGAGGCCCTGAAGGGCCCTATAGTAACCAGCGGCAAAGAGCCATAGAAGTGCAGGGTGGTGCCAGTGATGGTGGGAGGGGCATGGGATGGTGGGAGGGGCATGGGATGGTGGGTGCGGTATGGGATGGTGGGAGGGGGCCATGGATGATGGGACAAGCCAGGGGTGGTGGGATGCATCAATGTTGATCAACAGGGCCAAGGATGGTTGTGGGGGGCAGGGGGAGGCTGGGGCAGGTGGTGGTGGGAGGCAGTGTTGGCGGGAGGTGTTGGGGCTGGAGGGTGAAGCACCTGCCAATGGGCCAGGAGCAGTTTTCAGACCCATTTTATTCACTTCAACACAGGAAGAAATAGGTGGGGCACAGAACCGACCCATGTAATCTTCTGGAAGCCATGAGGATAGAGAGTTGATTCAAACAAGACCAGAAAACTAGGAAAACTGGTGCTAGTTTCATGGGTGAGAGGCTGCAGGCAGTGCTGGCCATTGCTCAGAATTTAGAGGCAACACAAATCGAATGTGAATCTTACTTCTGTCACCTGGGGGCTGAGCAATCTTAAGCAGAACAGACCTCTTCACCCTCTGATCTTTTTACCTGAGAAATAGAATAATGATCTTGCTGGTAATCATATCCCCTCATACCCTCCCCAGGAGGAGAAGCCAACTCCCCCTTCACCATGGCCACCCACGGTGTTAAGGGAGCCAGGGGATCTGAATTAAGGAGACCCTGTCTAAGGGGGCACAGGCTACCTCCAGAGTCCTCTCTTCCCTACACCAGTGCTCTCCCGGAGGGCCCCGGGCCCTGTCTCCACTCATGGCTGCCAGGAGCCCATTTTAATGCCATGTGGACCTACACCCCCTCACCCTCCAGAACCATGCAGGCCAGTAGCTCCAGGACAGCAGCTCAGAGGTAGGTATGGGGTGGAATCCAACACAAACAGGGACAATGTCCCTTTTTTTAAACAACCTGTTTGGAAACAGAAAGTGGACGGGATGGCGAGGAGGCATGAGGGGGCATATGGTGAGGGACAAAAACCCAATCCCTGTAAGAATCAGACACAGCAGGGAACAGGGACTCTGCCCTGGCATGCATGAAAGGAGGTTGTGAGATATGCCCTGCACGCTCAGCATTCGGAGACAAAATAAGGACTGGACAGACTTATTCGGGGGTTAGAAGAGGCTCTGTAAGTCAGGGTGTCAAAGGACCAAGGTCTGGACGAGCCCTCATGGCAGAGATGCATTTCCCCAGGCCAACACATGTTCCAGGACCCAGATGTTACCTGGTCAACCTTCCACTGAAAACCCTCTACGGTGCTCATTTTGCAGCTCACTGATGACGATCTTCCTCGGCCCACGTTCCAGACCTTCTTGGCTCAACCTTTCCCGCCCCGCCCGCTTCCATCCACCGCGGGCATTCTGAGGACCCCTCCTACTTCCCAAAGGGGTCGTGGGCTATAATGCAGCTACTTGGGGTACTGTAACTGCCTGGAAAACTCAGGCTCATCCTTCATGGACTTGTGCTTTTTTTTTTTTTTTTTTTTTTTCTGTCCTGTCTCCAGATTATGAGCTCCTCAAGGACAGTAACTTGTTGGAGCCCCCGGGGCATGGAAACATTTTGCCAAATGAGTGATCCTTTGTCACTGGTTGTTGTACACACATGCACAGTCACACACGCACATGCACGTGTACACAGACAGACACACACGTGCATGTGTGGGCTTTAGTCCATGTTTACTGTCTTCGCTGCGCCAGGCATTTTGCTGAGCATTTTATGTGCATTTTCTCATTTCGCCCTAAAAACAAATCCTCCACGTTAAAAACCAAGAAATCAAGTAATTGGCATCAAGTCAAACAGCTAGGAAGTGGCAGGTCCAAGACCAACCAGATTCCTCCACCTGCCCTCCAGAATTGTTTTAGAGTTTGGCAGAATGCCGAGATCGTTCTAAGCAAATTGTGGAGACTAAACTGAATGAGTTACGCAGTGTGGGGAACGGGTGTGAACTTATCTACCATGTGACTTTGAACCTGAGCCTCAGTTTCTTCTCTCTATAAAATGGGGATAATCGTTTTGAACCACAAGGCTTTTGTATGGATTAGATAAGCTAATATAAGTAGGGCCGTAACAACCCTCCCGGTCAGGGCTGGTACCAGGGGGAAGCCAGCCAGGCACCACCCCACCAAGGGCCCAACATTGAAGAAGGTGCTGACTCCCAGGAGCTGACCTCCAACCAGAACAACCTTGAGCATGAACACCTACACGCCCTTCTTTACCCTAGTCCTGGCCCTGCTTCTGGTGCTTGGGCGGTAAGGAATCATTACCAGTCCGTCTCCATTTTATTTCCTAAGCAAGGTAAGTTTTCTTAGGAATCTGGGTGAAATTGTTCTAGCTATATGAGGAGCTATTTCAATGAATCATCTCTCCTTATAGTCATACACACCTCAGGATTATTACTGTTTTTATTGGACCCCCCACCACCACCACCTGCCAGGAAAATCTTCATGTCTTCATGCAGTTTCCACCCACAGTGGGAGTGATTTGCTATTTATCCAGTTTTCTGCAGTAGCTCTAGGGGCATTGGATTACCTAGTTCTAGATACTCTGTGTCCACTCAGAATCACCAGGCTAGAGTCTCTGGCAGAAGAACATAATGGATTCAACAGACCTGGCTTATCAGCCGTCACATAATGTGTGTCAATCTCAGTAAGTGATTCGAGTGCAACAGACCTCAGTCTCTTCATCTATAAACGAGAATGGCATATCTACCTCATAGGTTTATTATAAGAATGAAGAAATTTGCTGCATTTGAAGTCACAAACACAGTCAATGAGTGTCAAATATTATTACAGGACTAGTAGTAATTGTGGTAATATTTTAAGCATCAAGTTACAAGCATCAGAGTCAACGGGTCTCCATCGTGAGGGATGATCTACGTACATCGTAGGAGAGCTGGGAGGGATGTCCAGCCTTTCATGTATAAGCAAGAAAACTGAGGCCCAGAGAGAGGTAGCGATTCTCCAATGTCACACAGCAGGATAGAGTGGACTCCCGCTTTCTAGTCACAGATTCTCCTATGCTTCTCCGCTTCCCCCACAGTCCCATCTTAGGCCTCAAGCACCACTTCAATGTATTTGAAAGTGAGATAAAATTCTGACTTTTATACGCATGTATTATAATATGTAATATTATAGTGCAGTAGGTATTATAAAATATACATAAAATAGTGACTCTCTTGTATAAGACCCTTGTCATACACATCATTCGCATAACACATATATTTGGGCACACAGTGAAGAGAGGGATGTTAAGCTGTATTAAAAACAAAAGGTGTAAGCAGGAATAATAGTGTGAAGTCAGTACAGGACAATTTATGACTAATATCAGGAAGCCCTTGTTAAGAATGCCGTCTATTATTAGACTAAAATAGCCTCCCTAGGGACACTGGGGAGGCCCCATGACTTGACACATTTCAGCCAGCACCAGGCACTGCTAAACACGGGAGGGAAACAAAGCGCCCTCTTCCCAGGGGATGATTCCAGGGTCAAAGCTTGAGTGCTAGCCTCCTTTCTGAGTCAAGGGCATAGAGCAGAAGTTTGAACCAGAACTGACCATGCCTCTAGATGCGGCAATGGGACGTCAGCGTCCAGCCTGGTCAGTGAGCAGTAGGGCTTCAAAACTTCTAGGGGCCACTTAGAAGATGTATGCCAAGTGGCACCTGGGTGGCTCAGCTGGTTAAGCGTCCATCTCTGATTTCGGCTCAGGTCATGATCTCACGGTTTGTGGGTTTGAGCCCCGCATCGGGCTTCTTGCTGACCGTGCGGAGCCTGCTTGGGATTCTCTCCATTCCTCTCTCCCTGCGCCTCCCACGTGTGCATGCTCTGACTGCCTCTCTCTCTCTCTCCCTCTCAAAATAAATAAATAAACATTAAAAAAAGAAGAAGATGTATATCAAAACCCCACAGCAGAGCTAGGAAACATAAATGTGCTTACTAGGCTGTACATAAGGATATGTGGTGGGCTCAGTGTCTCTGGATCTTGTGGCGTGTGACAAGGTGACATGCCGAGGCCTTTTGATCAATCTAAAGACGACAGGACAAGATCCTCATGGGCTCCTTACAAAAGCCTTGATAGTTGATTGAACAATCTTTCACAAAAGGGACGGATGAATGTGGACCCAAGGGAGCTCTCTAGGAGCTATACGGCCTCTTTAAATAAATATTAAGATGGCTTGTGGTATTCAGAAGCACTGAGACATAGAAAAGTTGCCTGCCAGACTCATTAAGTAGATCTGGGTGATGTTACAGATATACTGGATACATAAAACTAATCAACATCTCATGGGGCGCCTGGGTGGCTCAGTCGGTTAAGCGTCCGACTTCGGCTCAGGTCACGATCTCTCGGTCCGCGAGTTCGAGCCCCGCGTCGGGCTCTGGGCTGATGGCTCGGGGCCTGGAGCCTGCTTCCGATTCTGTGTCTCCCTCTCTCTCTGCCCCTCCCCCGTTCATGCTGTGTCTCTCTCTGTCTCAAAAATAAATAAATAAACGTTAAAAAAAAAAACTAATCAACATCTCAAAAGATCTTTGGACATGAGAATTATGGATATAATAAACCGGGAAGAAATTTAATACAGAAATTGTGAAGATGTACTGAGACTGGATGACAATAATAGCAACTGCCTGGCAGATGGCAGGAATTAAATGTTTGCTAGCTAGATTAATGGATGGGATTCATTAGCATCAGATACAAAAATGAATTAAATTTGAACATAAACTCCGAGTGTAACAGAAGTGCAAAGATTGTGGCACATTGATTGCGGTGACCCTCACCTGTGTGCTCCACGTCCAGCCGCCAGAACTTGGGGGGTGACACCCCGTCTAGTGCACTGGCCAGACTACCTACAGGGTCAGGTGCACTTCTGGGCACCACAGGGCGAGAGTCTGAGGAATGGATTGTGTCCAGAAGTGAGGGATCCAACTGGTGAAATGACCTCACCCTGGGATGGCTAGAGGACCTATGAGATTTTAGAAAGAGGGGAAGGACTGGGATTAGCTGATGGTTGGGTTGAAATTCCTGAAGGGTTGTCATGAGAAGCAGAATGATGCTCGTTCAGGGTGATTTGAGAGGACAGAGTTAGGACAAGTAGAATGAATGACACAGAGCAGGTATTGGCTCAACATAAGGAAGATATTTCCAATGGTCCGAGGTGACAGTAACGTAATGGACTGCTAATGAGCTCCCCGTCACTGCAAGTGTTCAAGCAGAAGCTGACTGAACAGTTTTTCCCCTGTGTTTGGCACAAGACAAGATACATGCACAGGGTGAGGGATCAGTGGCTTGTGTCCTCCCCAGTTCTGAGTCTTGAGAAAAGACGCCATTGCCAGCAGAGGGCACTCTTACAGATGAACGGAGAGCTGGCTGCCTGGGCGCTGGCTGGTGTAAGGGAAATGGATGGGATCCAGAGTGAAGACTGGCAGGGGCCTGGTCACCAGGTCCCGAAAGAAGTTGATACAATGGGCAGGGCCCCCGGGGGAAGGAAACTTGTTCACCTGAGCCAGGCCACCACTGTTTCTACCACTGGCATGAATGCAAAGGCCTGCAGCTGGGGTCAATGACCAAAGTGGCTGAAAGGAGACATGGGAGAGCTTGGGGCCCACTCAGCTTCTCCCTCTTTCTCTGCCCAGCATGGCAGAATGCTGGCCAAACCACAGTCCTTGCTCACATTTGCACTTTGTTTGGGGTTTTCCTTTACACCTCTCTGAGGGCCATTCCTCTCTCCAGGTCTGCCTTTCCCCTCCAGATGGGGCCCCACGCACACACTGGTACTTCTGGACCCATGATGAGCACCGACAGGCAGTGGGGGCCAACAGGGCTCTCTCTCTCCCTCGCCCTCTGGGAATCAGCTACTCAGAAATGAACGCTTCTGGGGCTCCTAGCGCTAGGTGGTGAAGAGAAGCCAACTGGCCCTGCAGGCAAGAAAACATCTTTTTGGTGCCAACCTCCCTGGTTTCCTTAGTGGCTTTTCACCTTTACACACCATGAGGTGAAAATTCCTCCGCAGGCTTTCACAGGGGTGAGCTCAGCTGGGTCACACCTGGATTGCACTATTGAGCTCAAGGGTCTTGCTTCCTACGGATTTAGCCAACTCAACAATCTCAAGTGTCTTCCCCACAGGAAAAAAAGAGATGAAACGAACAGAGCCCCAAACTCAACCTTCCAGGGCCAAGTCTCTGGTCTTTCCTGGTCACATCAGGCAGCCAACTTTTTACGAGGATGTCTGGACCTTTCCTAAAGCTGAAACGTGGACGTTTCTTTCTGTCTCCAGGCCCTCCATCCCCCATCATGTGGCCACTGGGTAGCATTGGGGTACTCTCGCTGGATGCTCCCGCCTGTGGGCTTTGGTCTGTGGATGGAGTGTCTCCCATCATGTCTTCATGTCACCCAGAATCATCAGTGAATTGTCCACCCCAAGCAGCGTGAGGACAGCTCCAAGGCGGCTCTATCTGGGGCCAGGGGGCCGAATGGGGAGGTGGAGAGCTGAAACTACTCCATGCACACGCACCAGCTGGCTTGGCCAGGAGGAATGGGAAGCCAACTGGCGCCCTCCCTCCCTCTCTCTCTTGAATATAAAACCATATGGATTATTCATCTAAAAGTTCTCTGAGTCTTTGACCCACGTGATGTTTTCAGTGGATAAACTGTCTGTTTATGATTAAAAGAGGCCACAGTTCATCAGACTTTGCTTGTTACAAACCGATTTCGTTTCACTTTTTCTAAGCCGCTGGCAGCTCCCACGTGAGCGGGACCACAGTGCTGTTTGTACCTGACCGACCTGCATGACTGTGTATGTTCCACCCTTAAACTTCCCGATGGCAGACCATAGAGACTAGTCAGCAGACCAGAAAAGGGGACATGACAGCCAGTGTGGGGGCGCCAGGGAAGGCCTCCAAAGCAAGTCTCCTGCAGCCAGGGGTGGGGGCGGGACATTCACCAAAATCCAACTCGTCCACCCGGCTTCCATCATAACAAGCAAGCAATCCCTGGATGTAACGCTTTCTCGGAGGGAAAAAAGTAAACAAATTACCCAAGCTGCAAAACTATACTTTTTAACAAATTATTAAGTAAACAGTTTGGAAGGTTTCTGTCAACCATTCACTGGGAAAAATGAAAAGAGCTAGTAAGTTCCGTATTTTTTTCTTTTTAACAGCAGAGGTCTTCCATTTGTGTTTCGAAGATGTAAGTGAGCTAGGCGGGCCCCAAGCAAAGGCTGTCACTCTACTTCTCTTTTTCCGGGTTGAGATCCTCTGTATCGCCCCCTATTTCCTATTTCTAGGCTTTATCTAGTGACCTTCCTGCCAAATGACTGACTGAAACAACATGAGGGTACACAGGTAAAACATCGGATGGGACTCTGAAGCTCTAATGGGGGCAACTGTTCAGAGGTCCAAAAATATATCCTGTTTGTACGGGCCTCGGGAATGGTTGGGAGCAGGACTTAGCTCGTGTGAAGGTGCAAAGCAAAAAGCACACAAGGTTGATAGACCACCAAAGTGTCAGTTGTTAATATGATAGGAGATGTCTCATGCTTCCCCCGGGTGGTGTCAGTGCATTTTGTCTTTCTGAGAAGACTAACGTCCAGCCAGAAGGTTGCTTGCTGTGGGCCCAGGGGCCAGCACTCCCAGGATGTGCTGCCCCCTGGATGGGCCCTGTGTGCTGTTCTGCTCAGGGGCAGATAGGATGATGATGGGGAAATCCTGGGTGAGTAGCAGGGGTATTAACAGAAGATTTTATCACCACCCATCAGTGACAGTTAGTGGGCCAATGGCCTTTGTGAGCTACTACCCAGTGTGGCAATATCTACCAATGGGTACTTTTTAATATTATTTTACTGAGGCAAGCAATGGACACTGGATGCTTTTTTGACAGAAGAGGCTATTTCAAGAGACATATTAACCACGTCTTTGATTTTCTTTACCCTGATGCGTGGACATCTCACGGCCTTGCTGACCTGGAGGGCCTGCCCCTACTCAGGCTAGCCACTTCCTAGAGAGAGTGAACAACTTGCCTTCGAGCGTGTGTGTCAAATGCAAACCAACACAATGCAGTAGAAATGCAAAAGTCTCTGGTCCACCCCACCACCGCCTCGTTTACTGGCTCTCAGAACTCTGGGCTATACTCCACTTGCCCTGATCATTCCAGGGCCAAGTTCTAGGCAACTGGGGACAGTCCCTATGCCCACAGCCTGCTGAAATTATTCCACCTAGCCAGTCCTCAGTCTGTTTACCTTGCCTTGCAGTTTCCATCCCACAGAAACCACAAGAAAAAAAAAAAAAGCTCTTTTCCCTGTTTCCCCATCCACCTCTTCCTTCTGCCCTAACCCTGGTGCTTCCCTGTGTGGCTGTGGCTGGCCTGCCCTCTCCTCTGGGAACTGTAACAAACTGTCTTTTCAATGGCTGTCATCCCCTGGTCTGCTGGCCTTACTCTACCTAAACAATAATAAAACAGATATTTTAACACAAAGAGGTATGAGAAATGATGTTCCTGGGAGTCAGAAATGACAAGCGTATTATTTACATTACAGAGGGACTTCTCCTTAAAAATGTTCTTTATAAGAAGCTAGGAAATATCTCTGTACTGGAAGTATGGCAAATTGGTTCTATGTCATTTTTTGAAAAAGTTTATTTATTTTGAGAGAGAGAGAGAGAGAGAGAGAGAGAGTGAGCAGGGGAGGGGCAGAGAGAGGGAGAGAGAGAATCCCAAGCAGGCTCCACACGGTCAGCAAGGAGCCCCCCAGTGCGGGGCTCAAACCCATGAACCGCGAGATCATGACCTGAGCCGAAATCAAGTGTTGGATGCTTACCCAACAGCCCCACCCAGGCGCCCCAAGTTCTATGCCATTTTTTAAATTAAAGTAATGCACATTCATAATTAACAAATCAAATATTAAGAAGGGCTTATGCCAACAAGTGACTGTTTCTTACCAGATCCCTCCATAGACCAGAACCAACCTGCAGAGATTTTCCACTTTCTGTCGGTAATTGTCCTGAGGGTGCCTCTCATAACTCTATGTAATATGCTTCATCTCTGCGGGTCTCTATTCCTGCTTGTGCTCTATCCACCTACCAATGCACATTCCACTGGAGATCAACAGGATTTGGTCCCCTCACAACCAACCCCTTCCTCCTCTGCTCTTTGAAATGCTTAGCATTATATTATTACCTCCAGCACGTCTGTTGGTAACCTTGTAACTGTAACACACTCGCCCTTTTGCTTCTGGTTCTGTTTACTTTTCACAGACTCTGTTCCCACTGTGCTTTGTAAAGTGAGGGTATTAGTTTCTCTGCACGCGGGCACTTTCTTCTACTTTTCTTTTCCGTCTTTCCGCTCTTCAAGTCAGCTCAGCCATCCTGCCTTCTGTGGGCTGAGCTTGTGCTGGGGCCAACTAATTCCCAGTCCCATATCCGTGTGCTGCAACGGCCCGGCCGGCAGGTGTTGAGAAGGGGAAGGGGGCCAAATTCTGCTAGTGACTCTGCTCTTCTGAGCAAGCCAATCAATTTCTTGAAGCCTCCAAGGCCTCACTTGATTTCTTTTGTAAGTTTAAAATGAGCTGAAGTGGGATCAAATGAGACCCCACAGGTGAAACACTGTATAAGCCCCCCTGAGCCGTCCACACAGAGGTGGGAAATTATTTTGGTCTGTCCTCCAGGGTGTGCGGGGAATGGGTGCCTGAGCCTCTTGTCCCTGGGCATCTCGTAGCACGGTCACTATCGGGCAGGGACTGATGTCCCCTGGGCCCGTGGTTGGGGAGGGAACCCTTTATCGGGATCCCTTCCGTGTCAAATCCCACCACACCAGTCTTGTAAGTGCTCTTGCTCTCGTGGTTTTTGACATGTATATTTGAACTCAAGTTCTATTTTGTGATTTTTAAAGGGGCAGAGGGAGTTATTTGATCATTATTCACCTCTCTGGAGCAAAATGTTCTAATTTACTGATAATAAAATTCAATCCCTTCTTTTCCTTAATATCCTTAGTAGTCCCGTGTGAATCCCTTTACTGGTCTTGCAGTAAAACCTCGACCATTCCAGAAATGTTATTTATACATGGCCTTGACTCACACCGATAAACCCTAGAAAGGATTGTTCTATGTCTCAATCTGTTCATCCGTAGCAACCCCTTTCTTTCTAACTTTATTTTTCTCTGTCTGAGAATTGGTCTCTATTTTTGGACTCTAATCCAAAAATGTTACAGTTATTTTTTTCTTTTCTTCCAAAATATTTATTGTCAATAAACAAAGCTAACTTAGGCATAAGGCACTTTATGTTACTACCCTGTTCAAAGAATGACCATCTAAGGACAGTAATAATAGTCACCCCACCCGCAACCAGCCTGATGGAGTGCCCCTGAATGGGGCAAGATGCTATGTAAAGGGATTTGGACCTGTTTGCTCATAAACAGATGCGGAACCAAGATCCAAGAAATTCAACAGCTTGAGGTTATAATTCTGGTGGGAGGCACCCCCACACCTCCTTTGCTGGACACCCAAGTGGGGTGGTTTAGAGGTCCCCACGGGCAAAGACCCTGGACGGGTATCACCTATGTAGCAATACTTGGCTTCATGTACCTTATTAACACTGTGTCACCACGTAGAGGAAATGAATGTGCTAGATGGTGATGGCAGTGGAAGGCCTTCTGTAGCAATTAACTGCTCTTTGCACATGATCACTCTGGTGGATAACCCGATTAGTTCTCTCCTACTACCTCCTCAGACATCCTCCAGGCTCACAGCACGAGAGCCACCTGGGTCACGGCTTTTAGGGGAGTGGGAGACAGGCGGGGCCAGGGAGAGAGCGCTTGGTTATTTAAATATCTTTATTTCTTAAGTTTCCGATTTATTCGACGACAGTAACAAATACAGAGAGTGGAGGTAAGGCCAAGCAGTCATGTGTCATACAACACAGGAATTTTTGTCCTTGTACACTTTCTGATCCCATGTTCTCGATATGCTAGGGTAAAAGAAGTTTTAACTAAACCCATTGTGAACACATTGAGAGCTTTGATCCGGAAGGATCCACAGCACCCTCAGATGGAAGCACTGGGTGCCTCTTCAGCAATGGGTATCCCTCCCCCTTGCCCGCCACCTGCTCCACCTTCCATAAAGATTTCCCTGATGTCCTGTCTTAAGCCTTGACAATGGTCTTGGCCTACTTTGGCATAGGCCTTATCATCTCCTTACTTGGGGCTGTTAAAAAATCTCGGGATTGGTTCTTCTCTCAAGCATTTGACACTTGCTACTCTGTCCAAGAATCTAAGAATATTCCAGGCTTTCAACTTTTCTCTCGCTTTTCATTATCCAAACCTGGACTCCCTATGCTGGCTCCTGGCTACCAAGTCTGCCTGGTTCACTGAGCTGGTCCCAGCCTCCCCTGAGCAAGATGGGCTCAGGACCAACAGATTTCTGACACCAGGAGATTAATTAGGTCCAGGGAGGCAAGAAGCAGGTGGCTGTGAGTGACATGGCCATTTGTTGGCTGCTGTTTCTCTATGATAGAATGCGAGCCACTGCCACCCCAGATGCGCGCGTGCGCGTGCGCGCGCGCACACACACACACACACACATTCCTAGTGAAATCATGACCATCACCATCCATAAGACCATGGCCACGGGATGTTAACTCCAGTAATGATGGGTGGTTACTTTAGCTACCTCTCGGGGAAACAAGGACAGGTCAGTAAACCAGCCCTGGAAAATCAGAACCACTGACCACACAAAATTCCAGCGAGAAGATCACAAGCTCCAGCCCAAGGGCACGTCTATCACCAGGGCTGGCCAGACACGAAGTCATTTAGAAACTAGCTATTCGTCGTCTTCTGCTCAAGCAAAAAGTAGCGAGACAAATACCTGGTAAAGTAAGCCAGCAATAACAGGAAGAGTAATAATTGATTTGCATGGCAATCTCTAGATCTAAAATCATCTCTATTTGTTTCTGTAGTTACGTATTCATTCATGCATTCACTCCATGGACACTTTTAGGCTCCAAGATGAATAAAGCTCTGTGCTGGGTCCTGTGTTACAGAGGTGGCCTTTGCCATCAGAGATCCACAGCCTGAGGTTAAAATGCAATGACAGACGTTACACTGCTGATATGGGAACAGGACGGGAGGAGAGGGGGGAGGCGCTCAAGAACTCTACTTCTAGATGAGTTCCTTCACGTCCATCCTTATCTCTACATCACTATTCCCTTTTCTTCCGGCAAGGCTGAATTGCCTCATTCTACCTAACACCAGGAAGCTTCCAGAAAGTCCAGAAAGACACAAGACCCTGGCCTCCTTCTCAGGCAGGTTAGGTCAGGCATACGTTCAGGGAAAGCAGTGGGTATGCGGGTGGGGGAGAGACAGGCCTGCAAATAGCCTCCCACTCAGGAGGAATTCTGCCTACAGCCCTCCTTCCAGAGCTGGAGGCTGGACCTCCAAGGGGGGATGACAAGGAGAAACTACTTTAGCAAAACCCCATAATATTAACAGAGCCCACGTCCAGAACATTTCTCTCTATATACGATATATATGCATGTACAATATATATGTCATATATATATGTCATATATATATTTATATATATTTATACATATAGTACGTAATTTTAGTACACAGTTGTGTAATGTGGCACAGTTGTGTAATGTGGGATGGATTTTAAATGCCTCAGTGACTCCGCCATTCGATAAAAGACTTTACCCTGAACGCTCACATCTCTTAAAGAGCTCGACCTTTCAAGAATGGGATTGTTCTGAAGAATGCTTCAGGGATTCTTTCTCTGGTGCCCGGGCTTCTCTGGGAAAAGACTCAAAGCATGAGGCAGTTCTCTGGGCACATGTGTTCCTGGCTTAGGCTGCCAGATCTGTGCCAGCATGATGCAGGCTCAGGCAGTGCACCTGCCCTCTTCACTCACGGACTCCGGCTCCGGACTCCTGGTTCCACGGTGGTTCTATTGGGGGGGGGGGGGATGGGTGCGTGTGCTGGGACCAGGAAGGACCCCCCTGACCCTCTCTGTTCTCTCCCTTCCCTCCTTGGTTTAGCACTTCCCTCAAATTCTAGAATTGGCACACGTCCACCTTGGAAAAGTGAGGAAGTAGACACAAATTTACAAGGAGAAAATAACACTTTTTCTAAACCACTCCACCCAGAGAAAATTTCAGTTAATATTTTAGTGATTTTTCTTGCAATTTAAAGTCCATTTTATATATACAGGGAGATTTGGGGGGGAAGGGGTAGCTAGAGATCATATTCTGCATCCAGCCTGTCTTTTTGTTTTCTATTACATGAATAAGCATTTCCTTTTATCAATCGAAGTGCATCATAATTTAAATATTAATATTTGGGGTCATACTTTTCTAGACAGACCAACACACATCTTACTTTTTCATTGTATTATACATGCTATTGTTTAATAAGATTTTGTACTTAATAGTCATTATAGATTTTCATGTTAGTAAATACAGATCTGTATCATATGTAATTTTTTGTATGATATTTTATAGAACAGAGGTTACCCAATTTCCTTAATCCTGTATTGATAGGCATTTAAAATGTGTCCTTGTCTTTTTAAGTTAAGAAAGAAGAGTACCATGATGATTTCCTGAATTATTTCTTTAGAACTGGTTCCTGAAGCTGGAGAATGAGCTTTGAATTCCTGCCCATGACCCTACACGTAAGTAATGTTGTTGTAGTTTATGAGCAAGAATGGCCATAGTCTTTAACATTGAAGATTCTTTTTAATCTGCGTGATTTGGGGCTATAAATTAAATCTCACTAAGGCGGTTTCATATTTATTGGTCATTTGCATTTCATTTTATTCTATTTGAATTGCCCATTTGTATTCTCTCTCCCCTTTTAAAGATCACTGTTTACCTTTTTCTTAACGTGTTATAAAATGTTTCCATATAATAGCTACATTAATCTTTTTGTATGTATTTGGCAATTTCCTTCCTGCCCACCCCTTCCTCCACCCCGTTTTCCTTATCTCTTAACTCTGAATCTGGCGGGTTTTTGTTTCATTTCAAATCACATTTTAACTTTTTATGTATTAACATGTACTGATCTTTTCCTTATAGTCTTTCAGATTTTGGTTGCATCCTTAGAAAGAACTTTCACACCCAGATCCTCATACAACTTTTCACTATATTGTCTTCTATTGCCTTCATGATTTCTTGTTTTGAATGTTAAAATATTGAACCCATCTGGAATTCATTTCGGTATGAGGTATGAAATTAACACTCTTTTCCTCTGAAATGGTTAGTAGACTGTCACAACCCATTCCCTAGCTAATCCTTCCTTTTTTCTGTAGATTTAAGGAGACTTCTCTCCACGTATATATATCCTTGCATGTGCTTCCGTGGCCATGTTTCATGAGTGCCTCCACACGGTGGTGGGCACTGGGGCGTGATGAGAGATGGTGAAATCTGTTAAGGTCACCTCTCTGTGCTTGGACTCTTTGCTCAGCATTTGTATCGCTAATTTGGACCATTGTTCTTCCAGATGAAGACTCGGAACTACATAGTGCTGGTGTGGTAATGGACATTTGGTTATATCTGTGGATCACTTGCCAGAGAACCACGACAGTCTCACCTCAATATAATAAGCATTTTGGTTTTTTCCTTTCCAGCATTTGTAGGATTTCTTTATTTCTCCTTCCTTTTGGGGGTCGCTAAAAATGTGACCCCATGGCAGTGCTGAGACGTGATATTGAGTATGGACATCCTTATTTTACTCCCAACTTAGCCATGGCCGTCTCTGTGTTTCACAAGTAAGTACAACGCAGACAAGGTATTTCTAAGAAACACTCTCCATAATGCAGAGCTAAAGCATTGTCGGTTGTATTGCCAGTAAAGCAATAAAAGAGATAATTTGGGGATTTTTTCCTTTAACAAATTGTTGTTATAAGTTATATTAACATATTTCCTGCTAATAAGTTATGTCCACACCCCGTGGAATAAATCTGTCTAGTTCACGGTATTCTGTTCTTTGAATATATTCCTGGGTTTAATGTAAAAATATTATATTAATAAATGTTACATCTATATTCATAAACACAATTGTTGTAAGGATATTTTTATTGCTATCTCTGTTAAGTTCTGGCTTCAGTGTGATGCTAACTTTATATAAGCAATTAAGACAATTTCTAAAAACTTTCTATGCTTTAGAACCTTTATAATAGCACCACATTTAATTTTTCCATCAAGGTCCAATAAAATCAACTATGACATATTATTTATAAGGGATCTGCAGAAGGGTAGCAGCAATTTACATTTTTAAAAAGCTCTCCTTTTCTGGTGTTGGGTCCTTTGATAAAAAGAGTAGTTTTACGATTTCCATGTAATTAAATATCCTTTCTCCTTACTTTCTAGCTTTATTACATTGTGGTCAGAGCATAAGGCTTATACAATTTCTGCTTTATTTAAAATTGAGCTTGTGAAAGTTTGGGGGCCTATATTTTAAAAGAATGTGTTTTATCTCTTTGTGGCTTACAAAACTTTCTTTGTAGCTAGAATGTCAAGTTTGTTGCTTATCTTACTAGTAACACAAATATCCTTAGTTTTATCTCTTCGATCTGCAAAATTTTGTGCAATGTGTTAAAACTGTTAGATACCAAACAATTTCATTACTTTATGGGTTTTATATTTTTACATCATTTCTTCAATATTTAAAACCAGTATTTGAGGGGCACCTGGGTGGCTTGGTCGGTTAAGCGTCCGACTTCGGCTCAGGTCACGATCTCACGGTTCGTGGGTTCGAGCCCTGCATCGGGCTCTGTGCTGACAGCTCAGAGCCTGAAGCCTGTTTCAGATTCTGTGTCTCCCTCTCTCTCTGCCCCTCCCCTGTTCATGCTCTGTCTCTCTCTGTCTCAAAAATAAATAAACGTTTAAAAAAAACAAACCACTATTTGAAACACAAATGTTCACGACTATAATGTCTTAACTTGGGATTGTATATTTTACGAATACAAATACTTTTTCTCACTTACCGTTTTTAGACTTTTTTTCAATATTTGACATAAAATTCATCTGTTATATCCTTGGGCATTTCCTAGGTGTCAAAGTATCAACCTTTCGGTGTCATTTTACTTTAGGTACATCTGAATTTTGCATTTTGAGACACTCTTAAGATACTTGGTGTTTGAGTAGGAAAGCTTAGCCTACTTACTTTTTTCATGGACAGTATTCTGATAACTGATAAGTTCAGTCATATACTTATTTTATTTTTTTATCTTTATCATGTTTCTACTACTCCTTTTTTTATCTCCTTTTATTCCAGTGGGCTGATCCAGTATTATTTCTCCTTGTTTGTTCCGAATTTGGCAAGTTATTATATCTAATTTATATTTTCCAGTGGTTACCTTTCAGACTGTAAAAACAAAACGCAACACAAAAACCACGTTGCTCTTATATTTCACTATAATTATAAAAAATGAAATGGGTTCCTTCAGACAGGCTTTGGAAGAGGACCGATCTTGTATTTCCCTCCCTCCTCCTGGCTTCCCGTATCAGATCTGGATATCCCAGAGCTAGAAAGAAGCAGGGAGAAGTTTAACTTTGCCCTTGCTTGGGGGTGGGGGGGGGGGGGGGGGATTAGTTCAGTGTGGCTTTGCCTATGCCACAGAGATCCTATATTCAGGAAAGAAAAATGATGAGCTGACCACGTAATAACATAAAAGGCTGTTATGGAGAGGAGCGAACATGTTTGCATACTGTATTTTGTTTCCTTCCTGGTACCGGCCTTCCTTGGGTGCCTGGTGATTCTTGGTATCTGCTCCTCATTGAATTGGGTATTCTTATATGCCAGGACCTATTTGTTAGGACTCAGCAGCAGAGGTTGGGATGCGGCATCAGGCCAAGCGTCCACTCGTTTTTGCTTGCTATTCTTCTGAACGTTTTCAGGCACTCAGGTCACATCACGTCACAGGGGCAGACTGGTGGCAGAGCCGAGAAGAGGAGGCAGGTGTCCGCCTCCCGGGCCTGCCTGCTCTCCTAGCCTGGGTGCCTTTGCAGACCTGAGTCACTCAAGCCCACCGAGGAAACAAAGCCTCCCCCGGAAGCTGGGAGCCGCCCTTTGGAATGTGGCCGCATAAAGAAATGAAGCAGCTTCCTCTGTTTTTGGTGACACCGTCTTATCACAGTCTGAGCAGCTGAGCCAGAGTTCTCCCAGAATCAAAGGCGCCAGGAAGAGAGACCTCCTCCGGAGGCTGGGGGGACCTGAGACCGTAAGGAGGCCCCGGGCTGAAGGCGGAAGGCCCGGGGATGCGGCACACAGGGCCCGGCTCCCGGGAGCACCGCAGGAGATGTGGCTCTGAGAGCGGAAGCCGGCCGTGGGATGGCCTTCTCCGACTTCCTGGCTGCCTGTGGTCCCCAGCAGACACACGGCGGCTTTTGGGGGGGGTTGTTTAGTTTGCTGCGAAGACTCAGCTCCCCCAAGACACAAGCCAGGCCTGGCAACGCGAGAGGAAGTTGGGCTTGCTCAGAAATAACCTGATCCTATGGACGCGTCTGTGTCCCGCCTTCTACCCTTCCTCGTCTGAGAGGTGGGGGGAAGCGGAGGGCCAAAGCCCAGATGGGATGCCACCCGGCTGTGAGCCACAGCGAGGCTACACCTGCTTCTCCTGGCGGTTGCCGTGCAGGGCAGATCCCCTCCCAGCGTCACAGGAACGGGACGGCCGTGGAATGCAGAAGGAGGGCTGTGCGTCCTCCTTCACCATCCACGCCCCCTCCTTCCCCAACACATGTGGAAACGCATCTCCATTATATGTATAATAATAAGTATATAATAATAATAAGTATATAATAAGTTGTGGAGTCCGGGTGGAGACTCATTTCTGTTTGACTCCAGAGACTGTCCCCCCATTTCCGTGCTCCTTAACAGAGTGACGTCCTTAAGGATACAGACCCAGCCACTTACCCGCCGGGAGGTGTCAGGCAAGTCACCATCTTTTTGGTGCCTCAGTTTCTTCATCTGTGAAGTGGGGCTACGAGAAGGTTATTTATCCATTGTGAGGTTTAGCTTTGTCATGTGTGCAAAGAGCTTAGAACCATGTATGCATCAAGCACGTAGCAATTTCGTGGTTGCTTTGGGGGGTTCTCCTCTCTGAGACCCTCAGACGATGAGTGTCTGTGTCCTCCGCTTCCCACTCACCTCCGGAGGCCCTCAGAGCCTCAGAATGAGGTCTGGGTGCTGGCGGACAGGCCCTAGCTCAGTTGGGTCCTCGGGGTGGCCTCCTGTGTTGTGGCAGCCTGCAGCCCTCTAACTAGGCCCCTGGCTGGAGTTGAAAAGTTGATGGGCTGGGGGTGGGGGCGCCTGGGGGGCTCAGTCGGTTGAGCATCTGGCCTCGGCTCAGGTCACGAACTTGCAGATCGTGAGTTCAAGCCCCGCGTCGGGCTCCGTACTGACAGCTCAGAGCCTGGAGCCTGCTTCGGATCCTATGTGTCCTTCTCTCTCTGTTGTTCCCCTGCTTTCTTTCTTTCTCTCTCTCTCTCAGAAATAAATAAAGATTAGAAAAATAAATAAAAGTTGATAGGGAAGGGGGGGCTCCTGGAATGCTCCTGTATGGCAGGAAGACCAGAAGGCGGCGGAGAAAAGAAGTGAGAGAAAAGGGAACAGAGCATCCGTGGTGCCCGCATCCTGGAAAGGAGGGAGCTGAGCAGGAGGGGCTGGATAGCATATAGCTTGTCCGTGCCCGAAATTCCAACCTCCCGTCTTAACTCAGGCACATCCCGACAGAGTCCTATTAGGGACAGAGGTCCCAGGACTCCTTTATCACCTCAACTACCCCTGTCACCTGCAAAGGATAGGCCTGGGCTCCCAGCACTTTGTTCTCACTAACGCATCATGGAGCCCGCCAATGAGTGAGGCTCTTCTGGGCTCGTGTTGTTTCCTTCAGGCCCCTCAGAGGGAGAGGAGGAAGAAGGGCTCCGAGAACCACGGAGGAACGTGCTGTGGCGGAGTTGCAGCTGGCTCCTGTGCCAACCATTCACTGAGGTGTTGAAAACCAAAGTTCACCTGGGTGCTTTTGAAGATCCAGTTGGTTTAGCAAGTGCCTCATGAATTGGGCAGCATCCCAACCAGCAAGTAGAGATGCTCCCAAGTGTGGTGCAGATAGGAAGGCTTTTATAGGAAGGCAGAAGGGGCCAGAAGTTATTAGCAAAGGAGAGTTGGTCTTTTTTTTTTTTTTTTTTTTTTTTTTTTTTGAGACAGAGAGAGAGAGAGACAGAGCATGAACAAGGGAGGGGCAGAGAGAGAAGGAGACACAGAATCCGAAACAGGCTCCAGGCTCTGAGCTGTCAGCACAGAGCCCGACGTGGGGCTCGAACTCACGGACCGTGAGATCGTGACCTGAGCCGAAGTCGGACGCTCAACCGACTGAGCCACCCAGGCGCCCTAGCAAAAGGATAGTTTTAAGCCAGGACATTCTTCTTTTGGGGGGGAGGGAAAAGGTCAGGTTTGCGTCACACAGGTGACCTCACTAGTGCTGATCTGGAAATTTCAGATCGACTTTTTGAAGGGATTCCTGGAAGGGATTGAAACTGTAATTAAGTCTTGGTTTGCTGTCGTGGGGGGGCAAGCGACTCCATTTTGGACTTGTTTTCTTTTTTAACAGAGACCACTTGGAAAAATCTGAGTGACTTCCTTGTTACTAAACCCAGTGAAATGTTTTCCTCTCTTCCTGTTTCTCCTGTTGGCAGCATGGAGCACTGTTAACCACTTCCTTCCTTCACCTCACTGCCCGTTCTTCTCCTACTCCTGCCACCATTCCATCCCGTTTGCCTTGACAAGAGGTGCCATGTTTTAGATGACTTGACACAAGGGCCAGAGAACGTTCTAAGGGACCCTGTAGCCCAGCGAGGCAGGGGCCTCAGCCGTGAATCTGGGCTTCCTCTGAAACACTGCATGTGCCAGCCATGTAGGAGAGTCCTGGGCTCTCTATGACCCTCCTGGTCTGGGCTCCTAGGTTGCACTGAGTGATTTCTAGCAATCACTGACAGATTTTCATGGGAGAAAATAGGGAAATTAACTTTCACCAAGTCCCGGTAGTGTGTGTGTACAAAGCATAAACTGCAAGTCTTTGTAATTTCCGTCCATCAGTTCTCTCTTTTTTTTTTTTAATATTTTTTAATGTTTATTTATTTTTGAGAGAGCAAGAGAGACAGAGTACAAGCAGGGGAGGGGCAGAGAGAGGGAGACACAGAATCCGAAGCAGGCTCCAGGCTCTGAGCTGTCAGCACAGAGCCTGACACGGGGTTGGAACTCACGAACCTCGAGATCGTGACCTGAGCTGAAGTCGGGCGCTTAACCGACTGAACCACCCAGGTGCCCCTGTCATTCGGTTCCTGAGACAGTAGGTACATGCAAGGAGAATTTCCAAGAAGCCAGCTCTCAGCAGGGCTTGGGAAAATACCGTTTTGCTGCGGCTTCCCCAACACTGTATCATGCAGTAAGAACCATCTCAGCATTGCTCGAAAGGACCCTCTCCAATGATGCACTTTGCCAGCCCTTGGAAGCCCTGCCATTTTGCTCATCAACATGCTCTTGGTTATGGCTTAATGAGGTAGGCGGTGTTCTACCCCTGCTGTTTCCAAAAGCCACAGCTCAGCATGTTTTCCATAAATCACTTTAATAAAAGACACATGAAAAAGTAAAAACCCTCTTCAGCATGTGCGAAATGAAATTAAAAAAACAGTTACAAAAATACCAAAGAATCTGGTGGGTGAATCCACAATCGAGGGGGAAAGGGAGAAATTTATGCCCAGTTCCTAGGTGAGATATCAGTTTCCTACCAGGGACAGAGTGAAGGCTGCCTTCCAGAAATATTCGTTATAGAGGGGAAGCACGGAATGCCAAGAGAAATAATACAGCTTGGCTTAATTAACTGAGTTGAATTCACGTTTTCCTTCTGTCGAGGCTCAAGTCACTCAACTCTTCCGCCTTTTTAGTCTTCTCAGTCTTCCTTCAGTTCCGCACCCCTGCAGTCCCCGTCGGAAGAGCCTCCAAACAGTGAGTCGTTCTAGTGTCTCAGATACTGGATACTTGGATCCTGGATCGCCTTGTCTGCTTTGGGCAATTTCCTAAGTCTTGATACTGGTTCCTGGACTTCTGAAAAGACTAGTCGGAGTCTTCCTTACATACTCTCAGTGGGGTCATAAACAGGTGTAAACTTTATGGAGGGAAATGTCATCAAATCTGTTACCCTCGTAGACCAAGAAATTCCACCTTTATGAACTTTTATAATGCAGAAACCTGGACACATGTCCAGTTATATGTACATAGGATACGTTTACAGATTTGTTTGCAAAAATCCAACCGTCCAGGGCGTCTGGGTGGCGCAGTCGGTTGAGTGTCCGACTTTGGCTCCGGTCATGATCTCACGGTTCGTGAGTTCAAGCCCCACGTTGGTTTTCTCTGCTGTCAGTGCTGAGCCCACTTTGGATCCTTTGTCTCCCCCTCTCTCTGTTCCTCTGTGTTTGTGCTCTCTTTCTATCTCTCTCAAAAACAAATAAACATTAAAAAAAGAAAAAGAAACAAAAGATTAAAAAAAAAAAGAAAACAACCAACCTTCTGTTGAGAGGGACTTGTTCAATAAATTCTGCTATAACAGACAACTGAATTAATACGTGCCATCGGAGAAAACTACGATAATTCTATATGGATTGATGTGGAAATATCCAATAGGATCTTAAATGAAAAACTAAATTGTAATACAATATGTATAGTAAACATTGTCTGCATAAAACATAGAATAGGCAGAGTAACACAATCTGAAAGAACATACCCCAAATGCTGAGGGTGGTTTGGGGAGAGAAAGACATGGTAGGATCATGGTTTTCCACCCTTCCCATGCATGTTAATGGAGTGTGTTTAATTCTTGCTGCTACCAAGATGATTCGTCAAGATATTTCGAGGGGCACCTGGGTGGCTCAGTTGGTTAAGCGTCCGACTACTGGTTTCAGCTCAGGTCTTGATCTCATGATTTTGTCAGTTCGAGCCCCGCATCAGGCTCTGGGCTGACAGCATGGAGTCCGCTTGGGATTCTCTCTCTCTCCCTCTCTCTGCCCCTTCCCCACTCACACGGTCTCTGTCTCTCTCAAAATAAATAAACTTTAAAAAAAATTGTTTTAAAGGTATTTCAAGCCTGTTCAGCTGCTTCCATTGGGCCTTGTAACCGAGTGCAGAAAAACTCTGCTGTCTTTTCTTACCTGCCTTATCACATCTTTTTCCTGATGAAATACATATGCTTGAATGGGGAGAAAGTAAAACTGAAGGGAAAGATAAAGAATTCAGGTGAAGAATTCACATTGTTAATTATAATGTTTTGATTATTTTTATAAGACATTACCATAAAGATTAAACAACACCAAAAAAAAAAAAAATGGGAAAGAGGACAAAAATCAGTAACTGCTTTACTAATCATATGAGCGAGTTCCCAGGGCACAGCCATTTCGTGTCAGTTCTTGGAGGCCTTTAGAGGAGGAAGACCAGCCCAAGATTCTGCAAATCCACTCTGTTGTCATTTAGACCCAGCTGCGTTGAGAAGTCGCTTTCAAGATGGCACAGACATGGCAGGGAGTCATGTCCAGCCTCAGGGAGCCATGAAGCAAGAGCAGGAAACATGAACCGGAGGGGCTAGGAGGGGCTAGGAGGGGCCCACAGCCGCTGGGGCTCTAAAAGCCAAGTCAGAGAAGCAAACCTGAGCTCCTCACAGTGCCCTCTGTGCTACTGCAAACCCCACTGATAGCAGGTATGGGGCAAGGCCACTGTTGGGGTGCTGGGAGAGCATGGCCAGTGGAGGTAGGGCTCATCCAGGAAGCCCCTCCCAATCTCCGCCCCCAGGATCTTCGCCCATTCATGTGTCACCTTCACACTGTGACATATAGGCGCTCTCGGCTCTCTCAGCTCTGCCTCTGCCACACAAGGCCACCCCACCAGGTCTCAGGGATGCCTGAGCTCACATACGACCCTGGCACTAAGATCTCAAGGCTAACTTTCTCTTTCCGGGCTCCCTGTGTGCAGTGGAGACACATCTGAGGAGGTGAGGATTGCTTTAAATTTTCTTCCTGATCACTGCGTTCCCCTGTGAATTTTTTTTAGCATTCTTTGCCTGACAGTCTTACTTAGGCCCATCACCTGATATCCCCCTGGGTAACTGCTTGCCATGTGTGGTCTTGAAGCTCTGGTTCCTCAAGCACCTCGACCTTCCATTCAATGCCAGATGGATTACATCAGTGCTTCTCCAGGCAAAAGAGGCTCTCTCCTCTTGCCCAGCTTGTCTCCAGTTTTCTTGGACAGAAGGCCGTCATTCTGATACGTTAGACCAATTATGAGTTTTCAACACCAGCTTTGAATCCTAATCCTAACCTCAGCACTAACTTCAACCCAAGCCTTGGTCCTCTCTCTTTCTCAGGGCATCCTGCAAGGAGATACCATGAGCCGTGGAAAGAATTCCAGTACTAGAATAGAAAGAAGTCCCAGACACGGTGTTAATTTACAACAGAGCTGCAAGACAGCATGTTTAGAAGGATCTCATTTTCTTAGTCTCATGCAGGTCCCTCTCCTGGATGTCTGGGTCTCTAGGCCCTGGGTGCGGGGTCCTAGATAGTACCTCCATGAAGCCTTCATGCTGGCTGGCTGGTGAGCCAGGGATGGCCTTCCGAGTTAGCCTGGGTGATTGCTTTTTTATTTTCTCACTCACTTCTTTGCCCGGTGCAACCAAGTAGTGGCCAGCAGGACATTCCCCTCTTTAGGTCAGATTAAGTGCAAGTGGGAGGGGCCTTGGAAAAAGGGGCTTTACCCATCGTATTAGTTTCCTGGCAGCTGCTGTAACAAATGACCACAAACTCTGTAGTTTCAAATAACCAGAATGTTCTCTCACAGTCCTAGAGGCCAGGAGTCTAAAGTTAAGGTGTCAACAGAGACGTATTGCCTCCAAAACCTCCCTTAGGAGATTCCTTCCCTCCCTCTTCCACCTTCTGGAAGAGTGGCTCCCCTGGCACTGCTGGGCTTGTGGCTGAATCTCCCCAATCTCGGTCTGCACAGCACCTTCTCTTCTGTGTGTGTCTGTGTCAAAACTCCCTCTGCTTCTCTCTTATAAGGATACATGTTATTCAAAATGAAAACAATAATGAGAAAAGATATCTCTACTCCCCTATTCACTGCAGCATTATTTACAATAGCCAAGACACGGAAACAACCTAAGTGTCCACCAGTGGATGAATGGACAAAGATGTGGTACGTCTATACAATGGAATGTCATTGGGCCATGAAAAAGAAGGAAATCCTGCCATTTGCAACAACATGATGGACTTTGAGGGCATTATGGTAAGTGAATAAGTCAGACAGAGAAAGAATACCATTTGTTTGATTTCACTTTTATGTGGAGTCTAAAACAACAAAACTCTGGTGGTTGCCAGAGGCAAGGTTGGGGGATGGGTAAAATGAGTGAAGGTTGACAGATTTCCAGTTAGAAAAGAAGGTCATGGGGATGCAGTGTATAGCACAGTGACTAGAGTTAATAATACTTTATTACATATTTGAAAGTTGCTAAAGAATACATTTTAAAAGATCTCATCACAAGAACAAAAATTTTTATAACTATGCATGGTGATTGACGTTAACTAGATGGACTATGGTGATCATTTTGCATGTATACATATGTCACATCGCTATGTCATACACCTGAAACTAATATTATATATCAATTATGCCTCAACCTAAAAAGAAAGAATACATATGATTGCATTCATGTCCCACTCAGATAACTCAGGATAAGCTCCTCCACTCAAGATCATTAACGTCATTAAATCTTTTGCCCTGTAAGGTGATATTCATAGGCCCCAGGGGTCAGAACACGGACATATCTTTTGGAGCCACCATTCACCCCACCACACCCACCCACGATATTCATAGAACTGAGCCAGATGTCAGATGTCAAGTATTGAAAGGGGTCAAAATTATTCACACAATCGCCTCCAAATAAATGAGTGCAACAGTGAGTCAGTACCCAGTCAGGGTTTCTTTCTCTTGGCCAAGTGCTGAGTTGAGTGGACTCAACTCTCCTTTGCTCCCCTGACCGTTGTGTGTGCCTGCGGGGCCAATTCAAGATCCTTCTGCTGGCTTTGGCCCCAGAGATTCCTCAAGGCAAAGGTCAGACACTCGATTTGTGGGAGTGTGTGGATACAAGGATGCTATAGTGTGATTAGGAAAGCCCTAGGCTCCAGTCCTGGATCTGCCATTTACAAGCCATTGACAAGATATTTGCTTTCTGGTTTTCCAACCAAAAAAGAGGGGCAAGAATAATCTCTACATTTTAGGATTTCATAAGGATTAAATGATAAACATATATGTATATTAAAACCCAACTCTTAGCACCACAAGAGCCCAGGGATTGAGCTGGTTGTCCTAATGTCTACTATCAATGGAGCATTCTGCTCAAGTCTTAACTGTCCACTCAGTCGGTTCAGGAAGTTCCAGAGACTCCAAGGGCACCCCTACCTTCTTCCAGCGAACCTGAGAAAGTGGCAGTGATCTGCACATAAGAAACGAAACCGGATTCTGCACAGAAGATAGTCACTGCATGATGCAAGAGTAGTTCTCCCTTCTGGTTCCTATCTTAAATGCACAAATATATAAAGACTCCCCCCAAAATAGGAAAAAGAGGTCATCAGAGGCCCTAGAACTCCTTTTCTGCACCGAGATGTGAGAGGCACTCTCCCCTGCAGGAACAGCTCTCACTAGGCTCAAATTGAGAGATTAAATGCCCTGTTGGCAAACCCCCTTCTCTTGGGAGGCCCGACCATTATATTTGTTACCATCACCAACATCAGCAATGATAACAGTTATGTTAACACCATGGAGATGCAGCACAGGAAGTGGTCCTGACTTGCGCCTTGAGATCTGAGGCCCTCTGGGGCGTCCATTCGGATCCCCCTCACCCCCACCCCTTGACAGTCTGCACATGCTCACATGCCCATCTACTCAGCCCCACACAGGCCGCCAGCCACAGCTAAAATGTGAAACCGAACTGTGAGCTGCTGTCCATAGGCAAAGCCTCCAGGGATTTTTACTAAATCCAGTCAGGATCTGTGGCTTATTTATGAACTCATGTGGCTTTTTGACTTCTCTGACTTTTGCCAAATTGCTGACATGTTCTTAAATTATCCAGTTTTTGTTTTTCCTTTGTCTCTGCTTCTTGGGAAGATAAAGCCTCAGGCATGTGGTCCTAGTCTGTTCACAGCAGTGATGGTTTTCTGGGCCATTGCCTCCCACCCAGACCGCCATTCACTTATCATTTCAACCCAGACCTCAGAAGCATTTAGCCCTTAGGAACACAGAAAGCAGGCAGTTTCAGTGAAGAAGCTACACTACAAAGGTGTTTTTTCTTTTTTCTTTTTTTTTTATTTTATCTATATGGCCATATAATGGGAAATTTTGTGGGAATTAAAGAAATTCCCAGGTAGTATATGTGCTTTTACCAGGTGCTCTCTAATGGTCCAGGCAAATCCAGAAAACTCCCTGCTGCTTCCAGGACTGACATGATGGCTAACATTGAAGACCGTTTCATCCAAAGCCACGACTTGTTTTATAGCAGCTTTGAGGACAGTTGGCTTTGTCCTGTTGAAAAGGTCCCAGAAGATTTTGCCTGTGGGCTGTCCTCTGAACTCCACCCTAGTCCTCCTCACCCTGTCCCGTCTGGGAAAGTTGTGGTGCTAACGCTCCCCAAAGTCAACATTCCTGCAAGGTTCAGACTGGAGCTGATTAGCACATTGTAACTTTCAAATTAAAGACAGGAATTCTCCATCCTCGTTCAGGTTCGACACAACTACTCTGTAGAATGCTCACGAGAGAACATCAAAAGAGAAAAAAAAAATAAGCACCAACCTCCCACATCGTAGCTGGGATTGTCACTTCCTAAAAGAACACTCTCACTTGCCTTACCTAAGCCTGCGAAGGCATCCTGCGTGAATGCACTTAAGAGGTTGAAAGCTTTGGCCAGTGTTCATCTCTGTGTTGGGTGGAGCAGCATGACCCCACGTGCACTCGCCGTTGGTCTGTGGGGCTTTGAAACATGTTCACAAATTCTTGGACACTCCCTTCAAACAGTAAACCCTTCCCTCTGAGTGTGGTGGCCCTGTGACTCACTACCGACAAGCAGAAAGATGGCAGAAGTGATGGCATACGCTTCAGAAAATAGACGTATTCAGTTTTTATTGCCAGGTAAAAAATTACCATGAGTTTCTCTTAAGCAACACAAATTTGTTACCTCACAGTTCTGTAGTTCAGAAGACCAGGCACAGTGTGGGGTCTTCTGCTCAGGGTCTCACGAAGCTGAAATCGGGTGTGGCCGGGACTGAGATTTCTTCTGAGGCTCTGGGTTCACTTCCGTGCTCGTGCGGGTTATTGTCAGAATTCAGTTCCTTGCTGTTGCAGGACTGAGGTCTCCTGTTGGCTGGGGACCACTGCCAGCTCCTAGAAGCTGCTCTTGGAGCCCTGACGCATCGATCCCCCCACAGTATAGCACCTTGCTCCTTCAAGGCCATCAGGAAAATTCTTGGTTTCAAATCTCTCTGATCCGTTCTAGGGGGCCACCTCATTATATCAGGCCAACCCGGGATAATCTCCTGTGTCATTAACTCAAAGTCATTTTGTTAGGGGTCTTAACTGCAATATCCTTTCTGCCATGGGGGTGAGATCCCATCCTATTTATAAGTGCTGCTTTCATCCAAAAGCAAGGTATGACACCAGGGGGCAGAATCTGTGGGAGCCATTGCAGAATTCTGCCTGTCGCTCTGAATCATCAAAACCCCTGCTTGCCTTCCTCCCTCTCTCTGGGATCTCTCACTTTGGAGAAAGCCAACTGCCGTAAAGTGACGATACTCAAACAGCTCTGTAGAGAGGCCTACCACGAGGTGGAAATGAGATCTCCTATTAGAGTCAACAAGGAACCAAGGCCTACAAGCACTAATCATGCCAGAAGCCATCATGGAAGCCAGTCCTCCAGCCTCGGTCAAGCCTTTGGGTGACAGCAGCCCTCTCCAACATCCTGACTTCAACCTCTCAGCAGACCCTGAGCCAGAACTGCCCGACTGAATGGCTCCCGGATCCCTGACCCTCAAAACTTGTGTCGTATAACAACGGTCTACTGTTTTAAGATGTTGTATTTTCAGGCAACTTGTTACCCGGCAGTAAATAACTAACGCACAGACTTTATTCGCTAAGAGAGCAATTAAAAACAGTAAGAAAATGTGGGATTTAAAAAGGAGAATGAAAGTCCCAACAACGCTGCTTTCTATTCTCAGAGACAGAGCTTTTCTCTGGGCCTTGGTCACACCAGCCAAAGACTCTCAATTACACTGTGCTCACCATTGGATGCCTTCCCTCCTCCTTGGGGGGTGCAAGGCCACAGAGCCAAACCACGGGTCCCATTTCCCAGGGTTCTGGTGCCGGTTCATTCCAAGTTTCTCCCCAACATTTTCCTTGGTTTGAATTAGTGCTTTGCTCCACGCTGAGCACCAAACTCATCACCCTAAGTGCCGTTCCTCCCCATCCCTGCTTCTCCCTGGCTGGCCTTGACCCTTCTGTGCATCCCAGCTCTGGGAAGGAGATGGGGAGGTGGAAGGCGGAGCTTGGGTGGCCCTGGAGAGGGCGCATCTGGGGCTTCCCACACCCTGGCTTAAAGCCACCACTTGATTTAAGCCATTTCATGGTGGGAAGCGACACTCTTAAATCTGGGCTGTTTTCCTCCCAAGCTGTGAACTCAGCACTAGATGACAAATCACAGCATCGCTTCCTCCTGACTGTTCAGCCACCCCACAAGCTGCATCCCTTCCCGACAGGGATGGGGAATCCAAGGGTCTGCAGGAGGCAAACACCCAGCCCGTGCCTTGTGTTTGGATGAGTGAGACGGGCAGGGTGGGCTTCCGTCCCCAACCCCCGCCACTCCTGGGAATCCGCTGCCAGCCCAGCGTGGATAGAGGAGGGGCAGAGGGTCCTGAGGGCCCTGTCCTGCGCTGTAAGCAGGGAGAAGAAAAGCCATTCCTCTGAGCAGCAGCAGGTCTGAGCAAAGTGCCAGTTCCCAGCCCAACAAAGCCGGGGCTGCAGCTATAATTATTGCAGGTCAGTTCACCTTGAGCTCCAAGGAGCAGTCAGTCGCCAGAAGGCTCGGCGTGACACAGTGCAGACCCCTCACCCACCCCTGCCGGCGGTGAGTAATTGGCACTAAACACGGGATGTGTCTGGATTTAATCTAACCTGAGCTCAATTACTTGACTCGCCTGATGGAAACCTGCCCGGGCTCCAGGGCTTAAGTGAAGAGGGCTCTGAAATCTTCTGATCCCTGCAGCCCGGGTCCCGTCCTTCCCGCCTTAGGGTGGTAGCGAGATGCACCCTCTCGGGGCCAGCAGCTAGCCCTCCGGGTGCTGCCCCATCCATTACCTCATCTGATCCCCCAGACACAAGCGGAATGCTAGGAGGGATGTGTTTCAGACGCGGTACCCTAGTCGCTCTGTTGAGGAGAGAGAGGCTCTGAGTCAGTCACTTGCCCAGAGGGCTGAGCAAAAGTCGCTGAGAGGAGAGAGAAAACCGTGACGGTCCCTTCCTGCATCACTGGGACAAAATGGGGCTCAGTCTCCCAGCGCCCAGAGAGAGGGAGACTAACCAACAGAGGCCCACTGGGAGACACCTGGGTCCTGGCTCTGAATCACCCCACTGCACCCTGCATTTGATTTTTTTTTAATTTTTTTTTAACATTTATTTATTTTTGAGACAGAGAGAGCATGAACAGGGGAGGGTCAGAGAAAGAGGGAGACACAGAATCTGAAACAGGCTCCAGGCTCTGAGCTGTCAGCACAGAGCCCGACGCGGGGCTCGAACCCACTGACCGCGAGATCATGACCTGAGCCGAAGTTGGACGCTTAACCGACTGAGCCACCCAGGCGCCCCTACGTTTGATTTTTTGAAGCCAGCCTGTATCTCTCTGCTACAATCACACCAGCCTGCAAGAGCCCTCCTCCCATGGAACAGAGACACCTTGCACAGGATTGGAGAGGCCCGCACCCCAACCCCATCGACCTCTTCCCTTTCCTCTGGTGTCTTCATGCCTTTAGGCTCACTCCCAGCCCAGCCCTTCAAAGCTGCTCCGTTCCATCCAGCCCATGCCTTTGAGAAGGCGTCACCGTTCCATCCAGACTGCCTTTGAATTTGGCAGCTCTTGCTGTGGAAGCCTCTCCCAGAGTACATCCAGGTGCTGTTGAGCTGGCCATCTCTCCTTCTTGAAAGTTGTTCTGTCCCTTGCAGGAAGTGGGCATTAGAAGGCTTGTGGGTCATCAGGGCAAACTGAGTTCTCCTCACTCCGTTCCATATGGGTACATATCTCCCCTGTGCTGCAGCCACAGGCCTCACCCTGCCTCTCAGCCTGGCCCCCCGTTAGGCTTGGGCCAAGCAGGAGAGTCCTGGCGAGAGCTCTCAAGCAGAAGGTGAGAAGTGTCCAGCTAGAACATGCTTTTGTTTGCTCCTGGGCCAAGTAGGTACACCCGGGGAGCAATCAGCCTGCCAACTTGGAATCTTTCCCTGAATTCCATCCGGATGCCATACTGTCCCCCAAAGGGCCAGACCCCTGCCCTGAGTCGGAGAGAATTAAAAGCACACACAATTAGAGGGTAATAAAATCCTGTCTCATCTATTTTTCTCTTAAAAACGCTGACTCCCAGGCTAAGATGTTGTCAGTGGGAGAAACAGAAAAATCATATATCTTAGGCATCGTTTTCAATAAAAAGTTGAAGCAATTGGTAACCATTAAAAGGCCATAACACAATTGGTTAAGGTGATTCGGGCCAAAGTGAAAGTCCCTGGGTTTGAATCCTGGCTCCACCATCAACTAGCTGTGTAATTTGGGGTAATTGGCTTAATCTCTCTGTGCCTCAGTTTCCTCATTTGCAAGACATAGACGATGTCAACCCTTGTGTGTTCGGGTTGCTGTGTAGATTGAACGAACATGTGGAAATAGCTTAGGACACAGCCTGGCCTCCATTTTTCTCTCAGTGTGTGTAATAAAGCAGGATGGGTGTTCTATGGAGGCTGAGGGAGGGCGGGGAGGCAGAGGCAGAGGGCAAGGTGATGGACCAGGAAATAGTGCCGATGTCAGGACTCTTCTTTGGGAAAAGGAAGGAGAAAAGGCTGGCCTGGGGCCTGGACCCCAGAGGGGACAAGAAGGAAGCACTGGACCTGCAGAGCATGGAGAGGAAGATCTTGCATGGGTCCCAGTCTGAAGGTCAGCACCTGCTCCGGCCATGCTGTCGTCATGATGAGGTCAGAGGGAGAAACAACACAGATCTGGGCCACAGAAAGAGCTCCAAGCTCAGGATGAGGAAGAAGGTTGAAAACTGGCTGGGAAAGGAAGCCGAGGTGTTCTGTGGGCCCCAGGGCCCAGCTGCAAACACTTCAGGGCACTTGAATCATCAGGCTGGGGAGGGGACACATAGCACATTTCTTCAAAATCAGCGAAATTCAGGACTATTTTTTCTAGGGGAATTGATAACTTTGGATTTGGGTTTTCCTGCCTGGGTGAGTAGGCGATGACCACCCTCCTCTGTTCTGAATTTTCTCTTCCCCGGGGTTGCGTTGCTTAATGTTGAGTCAGGAGCCAGGCTCACTGTTGGCCTCTTTACAACCCAAGGCTTTTTCAAAATAGGGAGATTCATGGGTCCCACTCCAGGAATCCCAAGCCAGCAGCTGGGGAGGAGTATACACAGGCATCCACAGCTGTAACAAGCACCCCAGTGATCGATGTGCAGGATGTAGGACACTATGAGCAACACAGGCTAGAGCCTCATGTATTGGTGAAAGCCGGTTACAAAGTCACTAACAGAGAAGGCAGGACACAAAGACCAAGAAGTATAAAACTCCTCTTTGCCAGACCTCAAACAAAAACAGTTCAAAGCAAGGAGGCCATACCTTCTCTTTACTTAGAACTTTCTAGAGCAGCACTCTTCAAAGGAACGTTTGGCAGTGATGAAATGTTCTAAATCTGCAGTGCCCAATATGGTAGCCACTAACCACATGTGGCTATGGAACATTTAAGATTTGTCAAGTGTGATAGAGTTTTTAATTTTATCTGTTTTTAACTCCTTTCAATTGAAATACTTGCAGTTGTGTGTGGCTGGTGGCTGCCATATTGGGTAGTGGAATTCTGGAGGAATGTGGGTTACAGAGGGATTAGACACGAGTCAGCACTGGCTATAACTTGGTTCTACATCTATATGCAAACACACACACACACACACACACACACACACACAGACACCTACAAAGATAATCATATCAGAAGAGCTAACAAGTAAAAGACTTCAGTTGGAAACTGGGCCAGAGGAAAGGAGAGAGCAATCCAAGGCATCCATGTGGAGTACTGGACCTTGCATCATGTCGGCTTCTCTCTTAAGAAATAACAATTCGGGGGACGCCTGGGTAGCTCAGTTGGTTAAGCGTCCAACTCTTGATTTCGGCTCAGGTAGGTCATGATCTCATGACCATGGGATCAAGCCTCGAGTTGGGCTCTGCACTTAGCGTGCAGCCTGCTTGGGATTCTCTCTCTCTCTCTGCTCTCCCCTCTGCTCTTCCACACTCTCTGCCTCTAAATAAACATTAAAAACAAATAACAAGGGAAAGAAGGGAAGCCCTCTCCATGGCTCAACAGCATACCTGCCTTTCATTTGACTGTAACCAGACAATTCTGCTTTGCCATCATCCTGCAGAGTCAGATCAGTAATAAACCGAGCTGCAGGATAGGTGTTGGAAAGTCGCTGATACTCCCAATGACCAGAATACAGTACTAGGGGATTCTGAAAGGTCATAAGCCGACAGAGGGTGAGACTAGTCAAAACCAAAACCAGGGAAGCTGGCAGGGCACGCATGGCAGGACCCAGAGACCGTTGTCACTGCTTAAGGATGCCAGCAGGTGGTATCTTCTTCACCCACAGGTATCCTGGGCCCTAGTTGAGTATGACTCTTGCTCCAAAGAGTTGATTTTCTTTCTCTAAGATATTTTTTAATGTTTATTTATTTTTGAGAGAGAGAGAGAGATAGAGAGAGAGAGACTGAACACGAGTGGAGGAGGGGTCAGAGAGAGAGGGAGATACAGAATCTGTAGCAGGCTTCAGGCTCTGAGCTGTCAGCCTAGAGCCCAACGCGGGGCTCAAACTCACAAGCCGTGAGATCGTGACCTGAGCTGAAGTCGGACACTCAACCGACTGAGCCACCCAGGCGCCCCTCCCTAAGATTTTTTTTTAAATTTTTTTTTTAACGTTTATTTATTTTTGAGACAGGGAGAGACAGAGCATGAACAGGGGAGGGTCAGAGAGAGGAAGACACAGAATATGAAGCAGGCTCCAGGCTCTGAGCCGTCAGCACAGAGCCCGATGCGGGGCTAGAACCCACGGACTGCAAGATCATGACCTGAGCCGAAGTCGGCCGCCTAACCGACTGAGCCACCCAGGCACCCCTCCCTAAGATTTTTAAAAGCACCACCAGGCACCTGACATTATAAGACAATTTGAGGCAAGAATGAGCATCTCTAAATTAGGTGATTCGGACTGGATTAGATACTCCCCGGGTGCGTGTTTTGGGACCTCAAGCAAGTGAAGAATGATTCTTTTAGCTCTACAATGCGTCGGTAGGTATAAAAACAGCTCCCATCTGATTATTGGCCTGTGGACAGCTATGCCACTTCTTGGCTCCTTCCCTGAGATTTAGAGACCAAGCCTTATAAGGTGTTTGTGAAAACCAAACGTCTGACACCTTTGCAGGATGTGTGAAGCCAGGGACAGACATTTCTGGCATGTTTCCTGCTGTAAGTCGCACCAGGCCTGTGATATGCTAATGAGGTCATTATGGAAATTACAATGAGTCTATGAGGCGCAAGGAGCTAGCTGAGCATCCGGCAGCCCAGCATCAGGGGCCTGGGAGCTCGGCCGGCCACAGTTGCCCCTAATTCACACCGAAGACGTCCAGGGAGAGTTCCGTGTCACCCCGGCAGCCTGTTGCCATACACATCCTCCTCTGAGGTCTGTGGCCTCAGCGACACGGTGAAGCCTTGGCCCAGTATGAAAACGAACATGTGTGAAGCTGTCTGCCACCGAGAACCAATGACCACGGGCTGCTCCTTGTCGCCTAGAGGCGGTTGAGTTAAAGCGATCTGTGATTCTGGTACCTCGTGCTCCATGAATCCTCATAATTTCCGGGGAAGGGGGAGGTCCCAGGCTCAGAGGTTACCTGCCCGGAGGCGCTGTCGCCTGAGATAGGCTAGAGGGACCTGTGTGGCCAGCAGAGTGAATGCCCAGAGCTACCTCGGTGGTCTTACATGGCCCACTGTGTGGACTGTGCTCTGGGGTAACGGCACAGCCCTTCTCCCTGCTCCAGAGGTGTGGACACAGTCTTAGAGGTGAGGGCTCAGTTTTCCTCCCACAAGCCGAGCACTGACTATGGCATAGCCAAGGCTCTAACAGGGGATCTGCTGACAACTGGCTCTGCCTCTTACCTGTTTCCTCTTTGCTGATTGATGCTGAAGGATAGGGTGACTAGCCGGTTCCCCTCCGACCCCGCCCCACACCTTGATGCTCCCCGTCAGGAGCAGGAGAGGAAATGTCATGTGTCATAGGCTGACACTCTCATGCTCGGCACCTCTTACATCTCACCTGGCAAGACACTTGTCTTGCTAAGACAAGAATTGTTATAAAAGGTCATGCGATGATGGCCCCTGGTGATGGAGCTGCTCTGTATCTTGTCTGTGGTAGTGGTCATGTGAACTGATAGGTGTTCATTTCATTCGTCGAACGAAACACGCAGAGAGACACGTGCAAACGAGTACACATGGAACTGGTGAGATCTAAGTAAGGTCTCTGGTGGCATCAAAGCCAGTTTTTGGCTGTGACACCGTATTACAGTTTTGCAAGGCCTTGCCATTGAGGGACAGTGGGGCGGGGGGTGTCTCCGTATTATTTCTCACAACGGCATGTGAACCTACAATTATCTTAAAATAAAAATAAAAGCACACGTTGAAAAAAAATGAATTCTCACAGGGCAAAGTGTGTTTAATTTAAGCTACTTTATTTTTTTTTTTAACGTTTATTTATTTTGTGAGACAGAGAGACAGAGCATGAGTGGGGGAGGGGCAGAGAGAGAGGGAGACACAGAATCCGAAACGGGCTCCAGGCTCTGAGCTGTCAGCACTGAGCCCAATGTGGGGCTCAAACTCACGGACCATGAGATCATGACCGGAGCCGAAGTCGGACGCTTAACCCACTGAGCCACCCAGGTGCCCCTAATTTAAGCTACTTTAAGAAAGAGGCAGCTTGGGGCCCCCGGGTGGCTCAGTCGGCTAAGCGTCCGACTTCGGCCCAGGTCATGATCTCTCAGGTGGTGAGTTCAAGGCCCGGGTCGGGCTCTGTGCTGACAGCTCGGAGCCTGGAGCCTGCTTCGGATTCTGTGCGTGCGTGCGTGCGTGTGTGTGTCTCTGCCCCTCCCCCACTCATGCTCCATCTTTCTGTCTCTCAAAAATAAACATTAAAGAAAAAAAGAAAGAGGCAGCTAAAGCCCAGGAGGGGATCCTCTGTCACTGATTCTGTCTGCCCTTCGGGTCTCAGATCCACATTCACCTGCTGGCCCATCTCCCCACCACCAGGAGCGGAGGACAGGGAGCAGCCTCAGGGCGAGTGCCGGTAGGAGCCAGGAGTCAGGCAGGTAAGGGGTGTAAAGGAACCCGGGGGAGTTCTCCAGAGGCCTGGGGTGCACATGAGGCTGGCCTCCAGCTCACCCCCGGGGCAGGTAGGCCTGGCTTCTGTGTGATGCAGGGGAAGAGCCCCATCCTCACATGTGCACCCTGCAGACTGCCCCTCAGGATGGGGGAGACAAAGATTTAGAACAGGAACGAGGGAGGATCTATTACGCTTGTTTAAAACAACCAGAAAATGTCTATCCACCAAAAAAAGGATACCATGGAAAAATATTTTTAACCGGTATGTTTTTTGTTCTATTATAGACTCCTAGTTTGATTTTCCTATTCTAAGGCAAGCATGAGCTGGCTAACCCTTATTAGTGTCTATCCGTACCTTATAATTTTAAAGTGTTGCCTGGTCTGGTATATTTGAGAGATACTGACCAAGCTAGCCCAGCAGCATCTCCAAACTGCCCATGGCCCAAGGTCTCCCAGCCCCCTGAAGTGTCTCCTGTGGCAGGTCATGGTTGTTGCAGTAGTACTGGGCTGGCCCATGAGGGTGAGCAAACCTAAGTTCTTCTCACAGCTCAGTCTTGAGAGGGCAAGAGAGAGAATGACTTACTGGAAAGCAAGGCGGCATCTGGTCTAAGGTTCAGAAATCCTGCAACCCTGCTAATGAAAACATGACTTTCCCTTGTGGAAGCTGTTGGTACTGGTGTGTGTGTGTGTGTGTGTGTGTGTGTGTTTTGTTTTGTTTGGGATTATGACATTTCTTCCATGTACCATTCATGAAAGGCAGGAATCAGCAAGATCAGATGTTATTTCCCTTCATTAAGAGCTAGCCAAGCTTGGGGATCTGTCCGTTAGGTGTCTGACTTCAGCTCAGATCATGATCTCGCAGTCCGTGGGTTTGAGCCCTGCATCAGGCTCTGCATTGACAGCTCAGAGCCTGGAGCAACTTTGGATTCTGTGTCTCCCTCTCTCCCTGCCCCTCCTCGCTCATACACTGTCTCTCTCTCTCTCTTTCTCAAAAATAAATAAACATTAACAACAAAAAAAAAGAGCTATCCAGGCTTCATTCCTTCCTTGAGGCTGTGTCTTCTCTCCCTTGCTTAGGGGAAAACGTCTCAGATTGAATGTTCCTCAACTCATGTAAGGTACAGACAGAATGGAAGCAAGAGTGGGGATCTTGCCTTGAGTGAATTAATAAATAATTATTTACGTAATTGCTATCAATTCAAAACTTAAAATATTTCCCAGAGGTTCTTACCGGATCGTATTATAAGACAGCAATTCAAAACTGCCCTAAGGTCAGGACACCGGGTGGCTCAGTCACTTAAGCATCCAACTTCAGTTCAGGTCAAGATCTTGCAGTCTAAGAGTTTGAGCCCCGCATCAGGCTCTCTGCTATCAGCACGGAGACTGTTTCAGATCCTCTGTCTCCCTCCCTCTACGCCCCTTCCCTGCTCACTCTCTCTCTCTCAAAAATAAATAAAGATTTTTTCTAAAAAACTGCCTTAAGGTCAATATCCTAAGCAAAAGCAACCAACCTGAGAAATAAGGGGTAACACGTTGGAAACACATGGCACGTGTTGGAAATGGAGAGGCCCGTAGCATACACAACTGGTGGGTGATTAGAAGGAAAGTTGCCAATTGGGAACCTGAGAGCTAGTAGCTTGCCATTTATGTTCACCAAATTTAAACGCCTGGGTTAATACAGAAATGCGGCTTCCTAGGCCTTGATATTTGCTACCAGCAACTATTTCTGCATAACTTGGATCATGTTTTCCTTAAATTTAGAGGATCGATTGATTCATCCCCTACTGTGCCCCACTTATTATAATGGGGACCTAAAAGCAGGCCCTGGAACTCCACTGTGAGGGTTCTGGAACAACAGGACAGGAGACCAACAGTCTTTGTAGAAATTTCTCAGCCTTTGGTAGACATAGTACAAATCTGAAACCCTTTTTGACCCTCTAGGGCTTTGGGTTTACGACTCGAAGAATTATTCTGGGAAGTCAAGGAATCTCAATTTGGGAAGATGTCAAAGACACTCAATTGCTTTGAGGACACTTTTTTTCAGACTGGCAGGAGTGTCACTGAAGAACTCTCCAGCCTACCTCCAACTATCCTCGTTTCAGACAACACCAGGGAGGTCACTGCAACGGGTCAAATCTTGAGGGTCAAGGCCAAGGAGTATACCCTACCTAAGACATACCAGTATCATAAGAGCAAAAGGGGTGGATTCGATCCAGATCCCTGGGGATATCAGAACCCAAAACCAGGCTCAAGGGGCAAAACGGGTCAATTACACACACGGCCAGGATTGCAAATCCACAAAAAAACTGACTGGGTTGAAACAGTTCTGGGTCACAGTGAGAAGGTCCTGAATGAAATATTTAAAGCAGCCTTGCCTATATTAATTGTAGGGTACATGGTTGTAATGGACCATTTGTGTCCATGGGGGACCAATTTGTGTCCCCCCCCAAAGTCATATGTCGAAAAGCTAACCCTTAAGGTGTTGATATTAGAAGGTGGGGCCTTTGAAAGGTGAGTAAGTCAGAAGGAGGGAGCCCTCCGAATGGGATTTGTGTCCTCATGGAAACAACCCCAGAGAGCTCTCTGGTCCCTTCCACCAAGTGAGGACACAAGAGAAGTCAGCCATCTGCAACTCAGAAGCAGCCCCTCACCAGAACTGGACCATGCTGGTACCGTGATCTTGGACCTCCAGCCTCCAGAGCTATAAGCAATAAACCTGTGCTGTTTATAAGCCCCCCTGCCCCCCCCAGTCTGTGGCACTTTGCTATAGCAGCCTAGACTGACTAAGACAATGGGTAGGTCAGTGCAAGAATGACAAGCTTTGAGAGCTTAGTTCTAGGTTCTACAGTTTTTCTCAGATTTTAAGTTTGTCTATTCTTTCAATAAGCATTCATATTTGCTCTGTGACAGGTGCTATGCTGAGCTCTAGACAAACAGTAGTAAATAAGGCATAAGGCTTGACCTGAAGGAAATGATAATTTAGTAGTGGAGATAAAAAATGAAAACCCAATGGCAATATGGTGTTTTAAATTCCATGATAATGGAAAGTTCTAGGTGGAATTGAAGTATCTGGGAAATTCAGTCTTGGAAGGGAGATAGAAATTTTACAGAAGAGATATTGTATAAGCTAATGAATGCACAGAGTATTAAAAGAAAATGGTCAGGTGAACTGGTGGGCAGCGCATTTTTTTAAGTTTATTTTGAGAGAGACAGAGAGGCACGAATGAGAGAGGGACAGAGAGGGGGAGGATCCTGAGCAGCCTCCACGCGCTGTCAGTGCAGAGCCCCAGTCAGGGCTCGAACTCAAAAACCGTGAGATCATGACTTGAGCCAAAACGAAGAGTCAGACGCTTAACCGACTGAGCCACCCAGGCACCCCTGGTGGGGAACGCTTTTTAAGGAAAAGGTCAGCATGCACACTAGAAGCTTCCATAACCCGCTGCTACTCAGCTGATTCTCTGCATTCTTGGAAACCCCACCTTTTCCCTTTGCAAACACGCTGAAGCCGCGTCCAGTTGCTTTGACCCTGTTCCGCTGGCTGCCCTGACTCCTCCTTCCCTAGCTGACTCAGTGCTCCTCGAGGGTCAGTTTCTTTTTTGCCAAATCTGTTTATGATTGTTATGCTTGTTAGCAAAGTGGTTTACTTCAAGTAAATGTTACTAAAGCGGATGAAATATGGGTACAACGAGTGTAGTTTCGGTGAAAATTAGATGGTAAGTTTTGAGAAAATTTGCTAAAGTTTGAGCCACGAAAATATACTGCTACTTAATTAGGTGTAGATGAGAAGCTGTAAATTATTGGAGAAAGGAAACCGGAACATCCCATCAGGATCCTACAAGCAGAATGTGGCACCAGTTTTAAACTTCTTAATCCTTATAAAGAAATGAACACTGGGATTTGTAGAGGATGCGGTATAGATAGGCTCTGTGCAACACAGATACTACAGAACTCCTGCCGGGGCCCTAAACCTAAGAAGAGGCTTTGGCTTTATGTCAAAAGATTAGCGAATAAACGTTCGTGTATACACTTAAAGTAAAATAAAATAGTTATGATACCCAAGTATTATTTGGGTTTTTGCTTAACTGGCTTTTTGATTGCCAAACCAACCAGGGACCCCAAAACCATTGGTTGGAGAATTCCAGGTCTATTTCAAAGAGGGAGCATAAGAGGGAAAATCAAGTAACTCAGAGTAAGTGCAGGATGGAGTTGGTGCCTGGAGAGCCAAGAGGTTGCTGGTGGGTATATTGGAGCTGAGGGAGACCAGAGCTCTTTCGGGGACCACGGGGTACACAGGGAGGCTGTGAGCATGCTAGCAGCGTGAAGATTTCAGGGCAGGGTTTGAGATGAAGTGGGGGCTACCAAACGAGACCCCCAGGAGCTCTAGCACCCATGCACAGATCCCCTCGTCCACTCGCTCCTGGGGACTGGTGAAGCCAGGGCATTCCATTCTGAGAAAAACCTTTTCACTTCGCATTTTTTTCTACGACATCAGCATTATAGAGAGTTGTATGTAAATTGCATGACCATGAACCATTGCAAGGCTCGTGTTCCTAGTTCTGGGGTGAGTCTTGGGCTGATCAGGAGATGGCGAGAAATGCTTCATCTCCTACGTATACAGAGTGCTTCCTGACATCCCAAACATTTTCGTACTCATCGTAACACCTCAAAAGGCTTTTGTCCCCTCCATTGTTCTCATAGTCAGTACATTGTTCTCATCATCAAGTCTGAGAGACATGAGCTGCAATAAAGCACGTGGGTTTAGGGTCAGGTCCGGGTTCAAGACCTGCTTCTGCCACTCGGCAATTTTCTACTCTTGAATCTTACTTAAGCTCACTCATTCGTGTTTCCTCACATCTGAGGCAGGGACAATAATACCCACTAGGCAGTGTTAAGGAGCAGACTCAGTTATCGCCAAAACAACTTCCTAACATTTATTGACCACTCTGTGCCAGGACCCTCCTAAGAGCTATATGTTTATGATCCAGGAGCTGTCACAACAGTATAATAAGGTACTATCCCCATTCTATAGATCTGGAAACCAAGACTCACGCTGTTAAACAACTCAGCCAGGGGCACAAGCCAGTAAGTTACAAGAGACAAGAGTCAAAGCAACTGCCTTCATGAATGTAACTTCTTCACTACATGTGAACACTGGCTCCATGCATCCAAAATGCTCCTGGTTGTTATCTCCCATGGAAGTTCACTCCTTCACAGGCACTCATTTGCTCTATGTGGATGTTCACCCTGCACAGATATTCCCTTTGCTTTCTTCCATCTTTCTCTGTATATAGGAGATGACCGGAACCCTCGTTCCTTGCCCTGTAGGCAGACAGAAATTTGTTGATGGCCCCCAAATTCAGGAAATGCACAGAAATACTAAGGCAATGTAGGATTCAAAGAGAATGCATGGTTAAAGAACATAATTAACAAAGTTTTAAGTCAAGCCCATTGCCTTAGTAACTCTGTGAAGTCCATAGCCACAGGCTGAATTTCTCTACTACCAGGTTTCTAGTAAGTTCTATATGGCCATTTGGCTTATGTGTCTCAGGAAGTGTCAAATTCTCACCAATATGAGCGGAACAACATGAAGAAAATGAGTTCACTCACACTCATCCAGCATGCTTCCTCAGCACAAACTGTTCATTGAATCCCAGGCTAGGTCAGCCTCCCAAGAAATAACTCTCAGGGTAAGGCAAATAGTCGTTGACTGCTCTATCTCAAGCACTATCGGTGCACTGGCTCATTTAAACTTCATAATCACCATGGGACGTGGACATCATGATCATCTCTGCTTTGTAAATGAAAAGGCAGGCACTGAGGGCCAATAGTGACTTCTCATCCTGTGCCAGGATTCATACTTACACCCAGTGTTTCTCTTACTACACTGATCTGCTTCCTGCCCTTCCCCAACCTTACAGCACCCTTAGGAGATCATTTCATGAAGCTCAGTAGAATAAATGTGTCTTTAAAATACAGCATCTTTAATAAATGCAACATAAAATCATATGGAACTTTTTTTTAAACTCCATTCCCTAGAGTTAGATACTAGTATAGTTTGAATTGTAGCTTTACAGACTGAGAAATCCAGGCAGCTGGCCAGATAGGCATCTGTTTGCCTCTGTATGTGCTACTTTGCAATTTACTCTTTGAAACAACACTTTCAAATAAAACAAAGGTAAGCATTGCAAAGACTTATGAAATAGACACGAACCCTCAATGGGAGTCTCTGAACAGACAAAATCCCCCGCAGATGAAATACCATTGAAACAATGACATGTCGATGACAGGTCAATATCCAGCACGAGAACCCCTGTGAGCCTTGGTCTGGCTATTGTCTGAGCAGCTCCCAGACTATGACACACAAAGTCTTGAACAGTTTGTGTTTTTCCACAGCAGAACCTCACTTAAATAGTCTAAGAATTCTCAAATGTAGTTAACTCAATGTAAATAAAAGAAAAAGCAACAACGAAGAGAGCTCAAATATCTTTTCCGTTGAAGGGCAATCACATAATGACTTACATAGTTTTTAGTTCTCAGTGATGTCATTGGAAGTATGAATTTGACATTGTGACAATATCTATCAAGAATGAGTAGATAAACCTTGAGGACATTATGTTAAATAAGCCAGTCGCACAAAGAATAATACTGTATGATGTGAAGTACCTAGAGCGGACAAATTCATAGATACACAAGGTAGAATGGGGGTTACTAGGCACCAAAGGGAAGGAAGGATGAGAAGTTGTTGTTTAAAAGGTACGCAGGTTCAGTTTTTGCAAGACGAAAAGTTGTGGAGATTTTTATGCACAACAGTGTGAACATACTTAACACCACTGAACTCACTTAACAATGGTTATGATGGTAAATTTTATGTTATGTAGGTCTTACCACAAAGGTTTTGTTTTTAAAGCAAAAAAGAATGAGCGGAAGATAAATATCCTTCACCTGCTATGCTTCCCTGTATATTCACCTTCCCATAGTTAAGATTACTATACGGCCATGTTTGCTTGGGACAGTCTCAGTTCGCCCTTATTGTCCTTAAGCAATGATTCATGGGTGTCCTTTTCACTCTTAAAAGCGTCACGGGTGATAATCATTATGCTCATCTTACCCATTATGCCTATGGTAGCAAAGAACAGTCAGAGAACTTAAAGCTAATGAGTACATTACGCGTATCTCTAGCATCCACATTCGTTCATTCATTCATTCATTCATTCACATAAGAAGGACCCCTGTGTACCTTGTACCCATTAGCACACTGGGCCCTACATTTGTGTTCAGGTGACTGTCTTCTCAGATTGACTGTGAGTTCTTCAAAGGCAGAACTTATACCTAATTCATCTAATGTCCCCAGACCCCAGCCCAATGCCTGACACACGATCAGGTTCCCAGCAGATGTCTGCGGAATTGCAAGATGTCCTGGTTACAGCTGAAAGACAACAGTGAAGGGGGACTGGTCTTCATTGGTGTTGAACCCTCAGAATGGTCTTTCCCTGTGCCCTTGGAGACGGCCTCTTTGCATAGATAGACAGGGTCCCAATGGGAAGACAAGGGTCTCAGCTAAATTTCTCTCTCACTCGTTACCCACTTCCAAATGCCTTGTAGGGTCTTATCTTTCCTGATGATGCTTTCTATGTTTTTTTAATATACTTAGAAACATTTCCTTTAGTCCTGAAGTAGACGCTCACAGTAAGCCAATAAATGCTTGATCAAGATTGTACATGTCCCTCTAATGCGAGTTATTCATTTATAAATCAGAACTTTGAAACTCCCCTGCAATGGCTCAGCAAGTTGGGTTAATTATCTCAGCTCAGTGGCAGGCTTTGTAAATATGCTCTTGCCCTTGGATTCCTCTTACAAAGGCAGCGCTGCCCTCAAGGTGAGTTTCAGGGAGTCACCTCCACAGATGCTGCACGTTTGTCTCCACGTGTGGGGTTGAATTATACTCCTTGCTTGAGTGCTGTTTGGCAATTCTATGATCTCTAATGACCTGTGGTCGTTTAAGAACTCAGGGATAGCATCTCTATTTCTCAAGCTGCTGAAGATCTCTGATTGCAAGAAAGCCTGGAGCTTAACATGCTCCAGTCTTCTGCTTACTTCCTCCTCCTCCTCTTTAAGCACTCTAGATTTGGGGACCTGAGACCCCAGGGCAATGGGAAGGGAGGCCTAGAGAGGATCGCTAAGTAAATGTTAATGAACCAGCAGGTTCAGTTTGGAATGTCTTTTAGGGATTTCAGACTTGTTTTGATAAGTGAAACCCAACATCTGGATGGCATTCGGATTAAGAACCATCAAGAGCTATCCACTTATCCCTTGGCCAGTCTTGCCCAGAGTGCATCTTTTTGATTAGTCTTTTCAAAACAACTTTGGTTTTATTTGCCCTCTCAAGTGTATCTTCTTCCTATTTCATTACGTCCTGTTCTCATCTTATATTTTTCCTTCCACAAATGCTCTTAACACCTTAATATGCATCTTCGTTTGTTAATTACAACTTTCTGGGCAATATTTTTTTCTTCTTCCCAGAGATTGTCAGATTCATTAGGGTTCTTCTTTTGACACAGTGCCATGGAGGCATCTTGTGTGAAATTGGCTAATGACTGAAAGATGAGACAATTGTTTTTCAAGGAGGCTCTGTTTAAGGAAGGAGGCAATTAATAACACAGTACAACCGCCTCTAAAATTTCAGAGGCATGCTTATCAGTGACGGTTCCAAGGATGAGGGGAGACCAAAAAGTCAGTCCCTATAGGACAAGATGAATCCAGATGGACTCAGAGGATTTGGAGGGAAGGCCGGCAGGGACACATTCACAAGCGCACCATGACCAAGGAGAAGACCCATCCCAAGGTGAGGAGACTATAGGCAAAAGACCTGGGAAAGAAGCCAGGACCACAGTGCAGTGCAGAGAACCCAGTGGTGGGCACGGGGGCATGTTGCTACCCAAGGGCAGTGTCCGCACGTGGCAAGGCATCCTTGAAACATCAGGACAGCAACACCATGAGCAGAGTAAGGTTAGAGAGAGGTGGCTTGACATGGAGACACTGAAAGCAGGTGGACCAGCAGAGAAGGAACCGTGGGGAAGATCACGAGAAGGATGACAGAACAGGAGGACAGGGACTGGGTGACTTACCGTCTGAGCTTCTGGAGGTGGCTGGGGAGGGGGTGCCGGTACGTTCCGTCTGTCCAGCTCCTCCAGCTCATGCACAGATAGGCCCATGGAACAAAGACTCTTCAAGACAAAGTTATGAGTCCAACTTTTGACAGGAGACAGAGGTGAGGCCACACAGCAAGAAGGAGCAGGCAGGTGAACCCTAGGCTTCTGGGGATGCAAGCCTGGGCTTGTTATACCACATCCCGTGTCCTTTCCAGGCCTTTATCCAGGTCACTTTTGATCACATCACTTTATTCTCTTCAGAGCACTTATCATGAGCTGAAATTCTTTTGTTTTCCCACTAGCTTGTTGTCTATCTGTCTCAACTACAAGATGGCCACCCAAGGGCTTTCCTCTGAACCCCCAGCGCCAACGATATAATAACACACCTGGCACAGAAGGGGTTTCATGCATGTTTGTTGAAATAAATCAACATATCTTCACCCTGGCATCTTCATCTGTCACTTAGGAGCCAGGGTGCCGCTCTCAAGGGGACCCACAGTGGAGGGGGGGCCTGGCCCGTGCTATAGTCAACCCCATGTGGATTCCAACACAGCATACCAGCCCCGTGGCTCTAGGAGTCCTGGCTGCTATGTCTGAAAATTAGGAATTGTAACTTACAAGGCTATTGTGATAACAAGACAAAGCATACAAAGTGCCCAGCCCCGCACAGATGGTTAGGGAACAATTGCTACTATGATCATACCTGATGACCTCATGGGGTCCTTTGTTGGTTTCATTGTTTGTTCTATTTACTCAATTTTTTTCTAAAGGGAAAGTGACCCGGGTCACTCAGGACTTTAGGGCTGATGACCTCAGGGATACTAGAGGTGGAAGCGAGAGCAGCAGCCTGGGTTCCCTGAAGCCCCTGGCTGAGAGGAATTACTCCTCCTGCCTTGGATGCCCTTGTCCACAGCTGCAGGAAAAACTGTGCTTCCCCCTAGCTCTCCAGGCAGGGGGTGAGGAATGTTAAGGTTATAAAGGGGTAGGTTTAGACCTTAAGGGGGTTCTTATGTTTTTCAGACCTGCCCCAATAATATGATCCAAAATTTCCCATTAAGAGTCGAGTAGTCATTACTTGGGAGAGAAGATGTAGGAAAAGGAGAATTTGGGCCTCAGAGCTGCTTCGTAAAAGTTTACTCCTGCCCTGAGCCTCTAGGAAACACTCTCTCCTTCTGACTCTGCAGTTTCCTTTTCTCCTGGTTGTCTTCCCCCTCCTCTGGGGTCCACCTCAGGCTCTTTGTGGGCCTATCCTCTTCTACCCCGAGTAAGCACCGGGTTCCTGTCTGTTCTCTCACTGATTTCTTTCTCCCAGGGCACCCCCATGCCCACTGCATCATCTACTTGCCCAAGATTATTGACGTTCCCTTTGCTTGTCCCACCTCTGTTTCAGACCCACATGTCCAACCACCTGCACAGCGCTTTCATTTGCTGGCTCCAAGTATCTCAAGCTCGACATGCCCCACACCCCGAATCTGCCCATCGTTTTTCTCTGAAGGCTCCTCCCTAGGTTCCTCGGCTCAGTGCATGACTTCCCCACCCTGCCAGGGGAGGACAGCAGCCAGGAGCTCAGACTGGGCCTCTCCAGCTCCACACCACACACAGTCACCGGATTTGGTGGATTTCACCTCCGTCTGCCGCTCTTCTCCATCTGCTCCACACCCCTCCCCATTCAGGTCCCACCACCTCTGTCCTGGTATCTGAAGAGCCTCCAATTCATGTCTCAGCCACAACTCGCCCCCTCCCATCCATTCTTCTTGCTGCCATCACCACCATCTTTCCAAATGCAAACCGGATGGATTACATCACCCAACCCCCATTAGAGTCCTGCAGCAATGTAATTTAGGACTCGGTTTTCAATTAAGTTCAGCTGAGGTCAAGGAAGTGGCTACCTGGGGGCTCAGTCGGTTAAGCGTCTGACTCTTGATTTCAGCTCCGGTCATGGTCTCACAGTTCATAAGATGGAGCCCAGAGTCGGGCTCTGTGCTAAAAGTGTGGAACCTGCTTGGGATTCTCTCTGTCCCTCTGTCTGTCTGTCTCTCTCTCTCTCAACATAAATAATAAACTTTAAAAAAAAGTAGCTATCTCCGGAGGTGCGGCGGAGGGAGTCCTGTGCATATCTGGAAATGTTCTATATCATAATCCAGGGGACGGTTACCTGGGTGGATAAATAAGTTGATATTCACCAAGCATGAACTTAACACTTGTACACTTTACTATATGTTAATTATATGTCAAAAAATAAAAACAGAGAATTTATAAATCTATACAATCTATTGAAAAGGAAAAACATTTTGAAAATCTATGAGGGCTTTCAAATCTCTTTTAGGATGAAACCAAATATTTCAACATGGCCTATGTTTAGGATGTCCATTTATCTTGGCTGGCCTGGCACAATCTTGGCTTATGCCTAAGGTCCTGGTGCAATTATTAACATGCTCCATTTGTATGATCAATAATATGGCCATCTCCCTCTTGCCTCTGGACTTCACCCTTGCCGTTCCCTCTGGTTGAAAAGTTCTCTGTTTCCCTTTACCCAGATAACAACTCAGATCCCAGCTAAAACATCACTTTTCTCTGGAAAGTTCTCTTACTTAGCTGCAAATCAGTCTTAGGATGGTCCCCTTGTTGTCTGTACCAGGAGTAACCTGTATTTCCTCCACCCCACCCAAGTCAAAGTGGGGACCCAAGTGCCAAGTTGGCAAATTAGGGTGGCAATATGACCATCTTGTAGTTTCAACATTTATTTAGATGTACTCATCTTCTGTTACAGGACAAAGAGGTGTAAACCTCTCATTTTATAGAGGAGGGGACCGGGATTCAGAGATATTAAATGACTCCTTCAAGGTCACCCTGTCAGTTATTGCCAGGGCCAGGACCAGAATCCACGGGAACCCCGATTCAGGGTGTAGACTCCATAAGTTACTCTGATGATGAGACTATTGGGTGGGGCTTTGGGAATATAATTCTGAATGTAATTTCCCATTCAGAAAGTATAGAAGGTTTAATTTAATGTCTTTGATCCCCTTGACTGTCCTGGAAGTTTATCCTTTCCAAAAACTGTTGAGTGAATAAACCTGTTAGCTGAGGGTTTAGGTACTAGGCCTTCCCCTTAGGGGTACAGTCTAGAAGTTAAAAGTGTCTGTTGGTTTCTTTTTTTTTTTTTTAATTTTTTTAAACATTTATTCATTTTGGAGAGTGAGAGAGACAGAGCATGAGCAGGGGAGGGGCAGAAAGAGAGGGAGACACAGAATCTGAAGCAGGCTCCAGGCTCTGAGTTGTCAGCACAGGGCCCGACACAGGGCTCCAACTCACAGAGTGTGAGATCGTGACCTGAGCCACCCAGGTGCCCCTAGTGTCTGTTGATTTCTAAGATACAGCATGGATCCACCAACACAGGTGGCTAGACCGCCCATACGCTGGCATCCTGTGTGGATACCGATTGCTAGAAGAAGCTCAGGGCAGGAAGCTGGGGCTCAGGTCACACTGCCCAGACCAGTTCCAGCGCATCCCTCCTGAATGTCTGTGACCTTGGGGAAGTTATCTAACCGCTATAGACCCGAGTTTCTCATCTGAAAAGCTGGAAGATATGCGTGACTCCTTCATAAGATTGTTTAAACAACCAAATAAGATGATTTGTACAAAATGCTTAACTTGCAGTGAGCCCTAAATAAATACCAGCTCTTCCTCTTCTTCCCACCCTCCCCCTTCTTCTTCTCCTCCTCTACTTCCTCCTTCTTTTCTCCTTCTCCTTCTTTTCTTCCTCCTCTTCCTCTCCTTTTTAATGATAGTCTAAATAATCAAAACATATCTTTTTAGGATGAGGATTTTTTTCTATTGGCCATGGGAAATCCACAGTGTGTGAGCCACAAAGTGGTGTGTATAGACGATGAAGTCATTTTTTATATTAAATCATCCATTTGAGCCATCTTCCTGCTTGAGCTGTTCTTCAGTTTTTTACATCCTTTTAAAAATGTGGGTACTAGAACTAAAATGTTTAGGTGTATTTGTCTAAGACAACCCCATTATCTACCTGCCCAGGAACTCCACTAATCTTCCTGTAGAGTACCTCAAATAGTATACTTTGGGGTCATAAGATCATTGGTTGACTTATACTGAGTGTTTTGAAACCTCTTCGATAATATAAATTATTCCAAAATACCAAGTAGAGGGCAAGACTGCAGGGGTCAGATCATGCTAGTAAACCACCTTCTGACTGGGAGAAGATCAGAAGCAGTTCCTGTGGCAAATATTTGCCTGATTTGGGCTGTTACCACGAATCTTGCTTTGTTTATCTGGAGATCACACAGCCTTTCATGTTTCCATCTAACTGGCAGCTAGAGGCCTTGGCAACCACATAGCTGGGCAGATGTTAGAAATCTGAGCTGAGTTGCAGTAGCTGGAATGTTCAAGTGGGTTCCCCAAAGCCAAGGTCTGGGAAAGAAGTAGGCAAATGGCTTTGGGGACTCCTTCCTTCTCTGCCCAGTCTCTGGTGAGTAGCCCCATCATTGCCCACTGTGACTGGACTGCAGTCACCTTCTACACATGAAAGGCATATCCTTGACCCATAGGTCAATAGCTGGCCCCAGAGCTATTCTCGTGCAGGTGGGTAGAGTTTTTGAGTCAACATCGCCACTGAGACAACATTTTGCAAATTTTCTGGCCAGAAATCAATAGATCTGAGTTTGTGACATGTATTATTTTTCTTCTCTTTTTAAAGAACATCTTTTAACATTTTTTGTAAGTCAAGTCTACTAGCGATACATTTTCTCAATTTTTATTTGTCTGAAAGTCTTTATTTCTCCTTCACTTTTAGAGGATAATTTTGTAGGGTACAGAATTCTATGTTGGTGAAGTTTTCCTCTCAACATTTCAAACAATTCACATTACTCTCTTCTTGTTTGCCTGGTTTCTGAGGAGAGTCAGATATAATGTTCCCATCTGTAATAAGGTGATTTTTCCTCTGGCTTCTTTCGGGATATTTTCTTTGTCTTTGATGATCTGTAGTTTGAAAATGATGTGTCTACATGTAGGGTATTTCGGGTTTTGCCTATTGTTGTTGTTGTTTTAGCATTTATCCTGTTTGATGTTCTATGAAATTCTTGGATCTGAGGTTTGGTATCTAATGTTAATTTGGGGAGATCTCAATTATTATTGTTTCAAATATTTTCTCTGTTCCTTTCTCTCTTTATTCTCCTTCTGGTATTCCCATTACTCATATGTTATACCTTTTTTAGATGTCCCACAACTTCTAGATATCCCATTCTGGTTTTTTTCAGTCTTTATTCTCTTTGTTTTTTGGTTGTTGAGGATTCTATTCTATATCGTAGAGCATAGAGATTCTTTCCTTAGCCATGTCCAGTCTACTAAGAAACCCATCAAAAACATTCTTCATGTCCGTTATGGCGTTTTTGACCTCTAGTCTTTCTTTTTGGTTCTTTCTTAGGATTTCCACCTCTCTCTTTCATTGCCCATCTGTTCTCGCATGCTATCTACTCTCTCGATGAAAGCCCTTAGCATACTAATCATGGTTGTTTTAAATTCTCACTCTGACAATTCCAATATAGCTGTCATGTCTGGTTCTAGTGTCAGAGGAGGGGAAGCATCCTACAGTCCTATGATTAGGTCTCTGGACTGTGAACTTCACAAGTGTTTCTCAGCGTTTTTATCCACCTTGGGTGGGACAGGATGGCTAGAGTGGGCTGGAGTTGGGTATTTCCCTTCCCCAGATCAGTCAGGTTTGATCATACCTCAGCAGGTGAGGCTCTAGTTAGCTAGTTTCCCCTGATTTCAAGTCTTACTAAGAAGAACAGAATGTTCTGATTCCTTTCCTCTCCTCCTACCAGAAGCATGAGGGGATTTTTCTCTTATATTTATGGTGAGCACCTGGTCAAGTTCCTGGAGGCAAATCTCAAAATATTGTGGAAGTCCCTCCATGACTGGATACCCTGGAATGTTTAATTCCCAGATTTCTCTCCCCTGAGCCTCTAGCAATTCAATTCCTTTTCATATTTTCCTACCCCACCACTGCTTCCCAAGGCAGTTTCCTCTCGTGAGTCTTTGGTATAAGCTGTGACTCTCTGTATTTGCCTGTCTTCCCAGTCTTTGAAGCTGTGGTTTTCCCTGTGTCCTCCCCACTCTTATAGATCCAAGAAGAGCTGTAGAACTTCCAGTCTATTCAGCATCTTTTTTTTTTTCTGTATCTATTATTGATTTCAATGAATACCTTGAAGGGAAAACCACCAAGTGCTGGGCTTATTTTACGTGGTTCACCCCTCTCACGAATTTCTGCCACTTAATTCCTAGCTATGTTGGTATCTCTTCAATGGCTTCAAAAGCTGTTTACTTTGCATTATATCTGGATTTTTAAATTTTTCTTGGCAGAAGCATCGGTCTACTTCAGGCTACTCTATTTTGGTCAGACTTAGAACTCCCTCTAATTTTCATCTTATGAAAGACAGACTAACATACATCAACAACTCTAGAATTAGAAAGATCTGTGATTCATTTCTGGCTCTGCCACTTACTGACTTTGAGAACTTGAACCTGTCTACTTAACCTCTTAGTGACCAAATTTACAAAGTGCTGTGACTGTTGGAGCTGTCATTTTAATGGAAGGGGGAAAAAAGTAATAGGAATAAATAAATAAATAAATAAATAAATAAATAACAATATCTGATTAATGCTATGAAAAGATTACAATTATCTATCATCATCCTGCAGATAGTATTTAATGACGTGGGAGTAGACAGCATCCTTTATGGAAACAGGTTAAAGAAGAGAAGAGACTCCCAAACGCAGTTCTGAGAAACGACACGGACATGGTAAAATTGGGTAGAGAAAGAGAGCTGCAGGCAGGTAATAGGTGAAAAATTGTGGAGATGTGGCATCACAGAAGCTGGCAACAGAGAAACTCATTAGAACAAAGAGGTAAACAGCCCTGTTGAACACTGCTATGATATAAGATAAGATGAGGGCAAAATAGTGCTTGTCAGATATGATGCTGTGAAAACTGTTGGAAGCTTCAACAAGTGCAGAGATTTTTGTAGACAAAACCAGATAGGAGTGAAAGAATGAATTAGCAATAAAGAAAGGGACACAGCCTGTTTAGGCAACTTCTGCAAGAAAGTTCAGCCTTGAAGAGGGGGCAGGAAGGGGGGTTATGCTTATAAGATCTCAGCAGAGTGCTTCTCAGGATCTGCCCATCTCCACCTCATAAACTGCAGAGATCTTCAAACTCAGTGCCGGTTTTGTCTTTTCCTCGGCTTTTCCAATGAGCTCTTCCTTCTGTTGTCCATTCATATGGATTTTTGTTCTCCTTTCCCTTTTTTCTTTTTAATATTGTTTAATCTTTATTTATTTTTGAGAGAGGCAGAAACAGAGTGCAAGCCAGGGAGGGGCACAGAGAGAGGGAGACACAGAATCCGAAGCAGGCTCCAGGCTCTGAGCTGTCAGCACAGAGCCTGATGTGGGGCTCGAACCCACAAACCAAAGGATCGTGACCTGAGCCGAAGTTGGCTGCTTAAACGACTGAGCCACCCAGGAGCCCCTGTTCTCCTTTCCTTTTTATCAGTGGGTACAACTAATATTATCTTGGGTCAGCCTTTTCTGTTTTTAATGAAAGTTGAGTTCTTTTTCATTTTTTAAAATAACATTTCAGACTATGGTGACTTTAGATAAATTAGTTGGTAGTTAAAAGCTTCTATTTATTCATACTTTTCAAAACATACAGTAATCTGTCCTAAACGGGGGAGTCAAATTGCAGGGTTTCTACAGCAGATTCAAAAGATAGATGGCAGGAAAAGCAGCATGGTAGAGTAGAAAATCAAAAAGATTCTGAGCCAGAAAAATCCTGAGTTCAAGTCCAACCTCTGTGTGCCGTCTGGGGCAATTTATTAATCTTAATTTTACAAACTTTATAAGAGTTTCTTCTATAGCTTTATCCATATATAGATTATCTGTAAATTATCAGTTTTATATATAAAATCTACCTTTAATTCATTTAATCTTTAATAAAATATTCATCTGTGTGTATATCTATATGTCTGTATCTATACATCTCTCCTTAGTGACCTATTGAGAATCCTTGATTAGACATTCAAATACTGGCCATACAATATACAGTTCCTTTTTTTTCTTTTTCCCTGGCTGCCCATCTCTTTAACCAGCAATACCACTTTGAAACAGATACACCCTGGGGCTCCTGGGTGGCTCAGTCGGTTAATTATCCAACTTCAGCTCACTTCACGATCTTGTGTTCTGTGACTTTGAGCCCCGCATCGGGCTCTGTGCTGACAGCCCAGAGGCCGGAACCTGCTTCAGATTCTGTGTCCCTTTCTCTCTCTGCCCCTCCCCTGCTCGTGCTCTGTCTCTGCCTCTCAAAAATAAATAAACATCGGGGCTTCTGGGTGGCTCAGTCGGTTAAGCATCTGATTTCAGCTCAGGTCATGATCCACAGTTCATGGGTTTGAGCCCCGTGTCAGGCTCTGTGCTGACAGCTCAGAGCCTGGAGCCTGCTTCTGATTCTGTGTCTCCCTTTCTCTCTGCCCCTCCCCTACTCACACACTCTCTCTCTCCCTCTCTCAAAAATAGACATTTATATAAACAAACATTAAAAATTTTTTTTTAAGGTATGCCCTTCTTTCTTCCTTTCTTCCCTGCCTGTTCTTACTGGCACATCATCTTGCATATCTGCTAGACATCATTCAGTTCAGTGCAATCAATTTAAAAAATTTATTTTGCAACTTCCTAGGTCACATAGGCTTTCTTTGACACTCCTCTCCTTTCATTTCATAGGCTGTTTACTGAGACTGCAGTTCTGAAAACTATTTCTTTATCGCAGCTATTAGAATTATGTTAATAGCCATTTTATAGAACCCGTCTTCCTTCCTCACACGCTTAATTCTTACTTCTGTTTCCTGATTTCCATCCAACCTCTGCCAAATCTCTGCGTTTTCATATTATCGTCTGTATCCCTTGTTGCTCGGTCTGCATTTTTTAGATTTAAAATATTCTGCCTTCTCTCAAGTCCTGTCTTCGGGGCTGGCTACATAATTTGTGAGGCCCAGAGCAAAATGAAAATAAGGTTCTCTTGTTCAAAAAAACAGGAAAAGGAGTGGGGTCACAAATGTAAAACTGTTAAGGTTTTCTCTTACTAATATTTTCTTACTCATAAAATTTGATGAGACAGTAGTGATATTAGTCACAATATAACATAACATAAAAAGAACAGGGATGGCTCCACCTCTCTGGAGGCGGGGCCACTGCTGTTTCTGCTTCTGCCGCTGCTTCCACTGTTGGAACTGCCAGCCTGAGCCCGGGTCCCAGAACTGACCAGTTCCCGAGACGGCTGCAGGCACATGCGTGTGCTGGGCAGCGTCGGGCATGCATGGAGCCCGCCACCCACGGTACCCCGCTGTCCTGACCCAAGATGCACCTGCTGCGGCCCGTACGCATCCCCTCTGCTCACGCTCATCCGCCCATGTCCCGTCTGACTTCATTTACAAAACACAAGTCCAAGGATGAAGTTGTTATGAATTTCAAGATGACCACAGCAGAACACTAAACCAAGTGTGGGCACTTCTGACAAAGGGGTCCCAAGTGACCGTCCCTGTTGTAGGCCCACGGAGTCGGCCAGCCCGGGCTGTCTGTGCCCCTGCTGCTGGCTCCCGCAGGTGCTTGGGAGAATCCGCCTGTGGCACCCCGACGATGGACACACGCTGGACTAACATACCTTTCTTTATTCCTGATTTTCAAATTAGTTAAGAGAGGCTCAGAACCCGTGTTTGCAAGGTTTACGTGCCAGCATAGGTTCTATTTATTCTTTAAGTATATGTTCATCTATGTGTATGTCTGTATATCTGTATCTATACATCTCTCCTTAGTGATCTATTGAGAAGCTTTGATTAGATATTCCAATCATGGCCACACAATAAATAGTTCCTTTTGAAATGTGACCTTTGAGTTTGTAGTATTTGTTTCCTAACCTCAATTTACAAATATAAAATAAGGATTCATTTGGTTGTCAAAAAATTAAGAAGTCATGAATGAAACGGTCTCTACCCTCAAGGACCTCCTGATTTCTCATTTAAATCCATACCTCTACAGGTGCTTATTTCTTTCCAGCTATCAAATGGGAACCTTCACAAAGAAATCATCTTGATTTGAATCCAGATGGGTGAAAACCAGTTTCCCAAGTACACAAGGAGGAGAAAGAACAGTTTCAGGCAGCCTGTATGTAAAAGCACAGAAGTGAAAGTTTAGGACATCTAGCAGAAACTGTTGTAGGACATTTGAAGCATGTGACAGAGGGACAAGAAGGAAGTAATAGCAGATGGAGTGATCAGGTCACAGGAGTTTGTAGCCTGAGAAATTTTGGACTGGATCTTTGTCTTAGAAAGACTTTTGGACAGAAGAGTGGCATGGGCACTTAGAGTTGTTGAACATTTTGTTATATATACCTATTGGCTATTTGTATGTTTTCTTTGGAGAAATGTCTATTCGAGTCCTTAATGCCGCTTCTTAATCAGGTTATTTGGGATTTTTTGCCTTTGGTTACAGGTGCTCTTATATATTTTGGCTATTAAATTCTTGTCAGTCATATAGTCCATAAGAATTTTCTCTCGTGCTGTTTGAAAAAATTTGTCTGTTGATTGCTTCCTTTGGTGGGCAGAAGCTTTTTATTTGGATATATTTCCACTTGTCTGTTCTTATTTTTGCTGACTGTGCTTTTGATGTTACATCCATGAAATCATTGCCATGATCAATGTCACGAGGCTTTCCCTCTATGTGTTCTCCCGGAGTTTTACGGTTTGGGGTCTTACCTTTAAGTCTTTAATTTTGAGTTCATTTTGTCTATGGTGTAAGACAAGAATCAATTTCATTCTTTTGCTTATGGAAATCCAGCTTTCCCAACACCTTTTTGTTGAGCAGACTATTCTTTCCCCACTGTGTATTTTTGACACCCTTGTCAAAGACAGGTTGACTGTATATGTATTGTTTCTGGGCTTTCTAACCTGTTCCATTTGTATATATGTCTGTCTTTATGTCAGTAGCATACTGTTTTGATTACCGTAACTTTGTTATATATTTTGAAATCATGTAGAGTGACGCCTTCAGGTTTTCTCCCCCTCAAGACTGAGGAACTATTTGCAATCTTCTGTACTTCTGTATGAATTATATAATTGGTTTTTCTATTTATGTAAAAATGCCATAGGATTTTGATAGGGTTTGCAATGAATCTGTAAGATCACTTTGGGTAAAATGGACATCTTAACAATATTAAATCTCCCAGTCTATAAATAGGGGATATCTTTCCCTTGTTTGTGTCTTCTTTAATTTTTTTGATTAATGTTTTATACTTTTCAGTATACAAGTCTTTCATCTCCATAGTTTCTAAATGTTCTGTTCTTTTCAGTGGTGTTGTAAATGGGATCGTTTTCCTAGCTTTTCAGATAGTTCATTGTTAATGTATAGAAACACAACTGACTTTGGTATATTGATTTTGTATCCTGCAACTTGACTGAATTTATTTCTTAGTTCTAACAGGTTTGTTTGTTTTGAGTCTTTAAGTTTCTCTCTATATAATAAGATCATGCCATCTATAGACAGAGAAAATTTTACTTCTTCCTTTTCCATCTGAACGTCTCTTATTTCTTTCTTTTTCTTAATTGCTCTCTCTAGGATTTCCATGTATATGTTGAATAGAAGTGATAAGAGTGGGTATCCTTGTGTTTTTCCTGATCTCAAAGGGGAAGTTTTCAGTCTTCCCCATTGATAATTATCCTAGCTTTGAACTTTTCATATATGGCCTTTATTATGTTGAGATACTTTTCTTGTATTCCTAGTTTATTGAATGTTTTTATCATGAAAGTGTGTTGAATCTAGTTAATTGCTTTTTCTGCATCGACTGAGATGATCACTTGATTTTTATCTTTTATTCCATTAAAGTGGTGTATCACACTAATTAAATTGCATTTGTTGAACCATCCTTGCACTCCAGGAATAAATCTTACTTGGTCATGGAGCATGATGCTTTTAATGTGCTGTACAATTCAGTTAGCTAGTATTTTGTCAAAGATTTTTGAATCTATATTCATCAAAGATATCGGCTCATCATTTTATTTTCTTGTGATGTCTTTGTCTGACTTTGGTATCTGGGTAATGCTGACCTCACAAAATGAGTTTGGAAGTGTTCCTTCATCTTCAGTTTTTTGGAATGACTTGAGAAGTATTGGAATTCATTATTCTTTACATGTTTGGTAGAATTCACCAGTGAAGCCACCTGGTGTTGGGCTTTTCTTTGTCGAGGGGAGGGGTTTGATTATTGATTCAATCTCCATACTAGTTATAGGTCTGTTCAGGTTTTCTATTTATTCATGATTTAGTCTTAGTAGGTTGTATGTTTCTAGGGATTTATCCATTTCTTATAGGTTGTATATTTTATTGCCTAGATTCATTCATGGTAGTCTTTTGTGATCCTTGTTATTTCTGGGACATCAGTTATAATGCCTCCTGTTTCATTTCTGAATTTATTTATTTGAGTATTCTCTGTTTTTTTCTTAGTCTAGTTAAGCATTTGTCAATTGTTTTTATCTTTTTAAAAAACCAACTCTTAGTTTTGTTGAGACATTTTTGTTGCTGTGTTTTAACATCAGATTACCTTCTGCACACACACCAATTTTTCCAATATCAACATTAGATTCCTTCTGGCCCTGAATACTCTATGCTTCCAAATGTTCCCCCCTCCTCCCTTAAAGTAACCAGTACTTTGGAGCTCGAACTTACGGACAGAGCTATAGACCGAACAGGAGGCCCATCAAATTTGCCAAGGCTCATTGGAGTATTTCCTCTCTGAAACATCAACTCTAGCAAGATAAAGATTACCTATGATAATTGGGCTCCTTCTGGTTCCCCAGCTGGCCTTCTACTCTGCAGGCAGCTCCATCAAACTGGGGGCAGGGGGTAAAATCTCTCAAGGCCCTATGTTTGGGCTTGGATGGACACCTCAATGGGCTTGGTGTGTTCTCTGTGGTCCCTGCCTGACTACATGCCAGATCCTCTCCACTGTGAGTAATCGGCCAGGAGATCTGCTTCTGCTTGAGGTGCAGATTCCTTGAACCAATAATCAGGTACAGCAGCTTCTAGATTCCAGTCAGAAAGGCAGTTGCCTCTCACTCTGCCAGATGCGAAGCGGGAGGATTCATTCTGCAAGCATTTATTGAAGGGCGTGAAGAAAGAGGATGTGCTTTGGAATTACACGAAGTCAAGACCCACCCCTTTTTAATTATGATTCTGAGCAAAACTTTCAGCTTCTTTACACCATGGATTTTGTTTTGTTTTGTTTTGTTTTGTTTTGCAAGATGTGGATAACAATATTTCTCTTCTGGCATTAAATAAAGGTTAAGTATAATGCATATAGGAATTCCTAGCAGAGCACCTGGCACATGGATGAGATAAATGGCAGCTGCTCTTCTTTATGCAAAGAAATAAACAAATGATTAACAAGGAATGTTAAGAATCACATTGTCTAGTCTTCACACTATTTTTTCCTTACACAGGGACACTGAGTCCTATAATCTCTACTAAAAATATTTTTTCTGTCTTCTTCTTTTGTGAATATTGAATTTTAGGTTTTTTGTTTTGTTTTGTTTTGTTTTTGCAATAGAGAGCTCCAACTTGGTAGCCTAAATCATGTTGGTTTCTCAATTCAAGCATAACTGGGCAGATCTGTAGAGGCGATTTTGTATATTTCCACTTCAAGAGAATGGAGATTGGGAATGTGATAACTTGGAGCAAGGATGATGGTCCAGTGTTGCAGGGAGAGGTGGCTTTGACTAGTTTGGTGGATTCTCAGTAGATTGCCCTGTAGTATATGAACTAAAGAGATGGGTATTCAAAAAAACAATGAGTGTTATTTCACTAAAAAAAACCCATGTGAAAATTGGAGGTTGAGGGCAAACCCTGGGGTCCAACATAATGCAGTGCTGCGTGAGTAGTGATCAGAAGTACTCTTGCTAACTGAGATGCTGTTGGGGCACACTGGAGTATCAGAAAAAGTATGAAAGACTTTGGTATGGAAAATAGGATTACTCACTGCCCTGTCCGGTGAACACTTCCAGGTTATCTCTACTTTCCACTGTTCTTTGGGCTGTTTTACAACTCTGTAAATTGTGGGAAATGGATATGGATGCAAATGACTCTTGTCTACAGAAATACAAACGAATTGTAGTCAATGGAATGTCATTATTGCCCTGTGAATACGCCATTTTTGCATCTAAGTTAATTTCAACATCTCTTCTCTGCCTAGGCATGCATGATACTTTGAATTTGCCTGTGAACTACTTGAAGGAAACATCTTACTCATCACATTATTATTAATCCAACATTATTATAATATATTACTGTATTACATTATTAATGAGTAAAGTATAAGTGTTCTTTTCATACTTGTATGAGAGATATGGTTATATCCTCTTGAAAAAAATTATATTTTGAGTTGCCTGGGTGGCTCAGTCAGTTCAGTGTCCAATCAAGTGACCTTGATTTTGCTCAGGTCGTAATCTTGTGGTTCACGGGATCAAGCCCCGAATCAGGCTCTGCACTGATGGGGTGGAGCCTACGTGGCATTCTTTCTCCCCTCTTTCTCTGCCCCGCCCCCTGCTCGCTCACTGTCTCACTCTCTCTGTCTCTCTCAAAATAAAGAAATAAACATTTTTTAAATGGCTAGAAAAAATAATCTTTTAACAGTTTGGGATGTCATCCACTGAAATGCTCCGTGGACTCACCTGACAGAGGCAGGTTAAATGTGTTGCCAGAGAAGTTCACAGCAGATAAGTTATTCCCCATGGTGGCAGCAATGATTGGGAATTTTACCCGACCAACCGGTCATCTCCCTCAATGGGTTGGTGGCTTATAGAGATCTGTTCTGTGTTGACAGAGAATCTGGCTTGTTAGTTTTTTGTTTGTCATTATGCCTATCACTTCTCAGCCCTTTGGCTAAGATCAAGTGTCATTACGCTTATTGTGACTCAAATCAACTAAGAACAGATGGTCACAAGGTGCAAGTACAGCTCATTGAGATTTAGTTGAGATCAATCATAACTCTATCAAGGAGGGACATGGGGTCAGAGGACCCCGTCCAAGCCTGAAAAGGGGTCTGCGAGATTCCCACTGGAGGCTGAGATTCGAAGGTGGACTAAGAATGGGGAGACAAAGGGCAATGTCCCAGGTAGAGGAAGTGACATATGGGAAGAAGTGTCAGGGGCTTCGTACAGTGCAACTAAGCCATTCTTTTGTCCTAACCATGACTGAGTATTCTATGTTCTGTCCACACGTGTGCTTGAAGAAGTGAAAAATCAGTAAGGACCACCTATGTGATGATGGCCATGAGAACGCACAGGTTTTGGAGTGAAGGTGTCCATTCCTGGGCCAGTAAAGAGAAGGTCTCTATAGCTGGATCTGAAATGGAAAAGAGAGGTCTGTCTCCAAATTCACCAAGTTATTCTGCCTTCCAATCCTCCAGGACATACTGGCAAGGGGTTTCAAAAGTAAATACGCTAGAATATTTCTTTTTAGCAATGTAAACGTTGTGGGTGTGGGTGTGGGTGTGTCCCCACGTACACACCACCACAGTCCTGGGCTCCATGCCCAATGTACCCTAAGGCAGACATCTGGCTAGGATGACTTGGGGAAGCCCAAAAGGAGCTGTCCACGGCCAGCATCCTGTGACCCCGGGCACCCTTTGGAGTATCCCCCAGGAGTAAGAGGAACACCCTCTCTTAGTGGCATGCAAAAGACTGGAGAGGGTAAAGGAGAAGACACTAGCCCCTCCTGAGTGGCTACTCTCTTCTCTGGCTATCGTGGACCTCAAATGGCTTTTCTTGTCCGTTTAGGACACAGACACACATGCCAGGACTGTTTTCTCCCTTCCACTCACTCTCCCTCCGCCTCTCTAAGTCATCCAACTCATGCCGGTGGAACACTTAACAGTCTGGCCATTTTCACCGCCCCCCCCCCCCCACCTTCTCTGGCTCCCTCCTCCATCTTCCTCTCATGAGAGGGGAGCGTAGGCAGCCAACTCGGTTTCTTGTCTACACCGATTCTCTTTAGTGACGCATGCCTGCAAGAAAAGCAGAGGAAGGATTCAGAGACTTACGTGGATCATTCGGGTTTAAAACCCCTGATCTGTTTTCTGTTGGGAAAACACAAGCATCTAATTGCTCAAGCTCCTATTTCATGTTGCCTGGTTTTCAATCCAGAAAAGTCTAGCACTGTAAAGGATACACAAGATTACTTGTTAAAGTACCCCAATCTCCGTGTAATAGATGAAGATTAAATCAAGACGAGGGAGGATAAAGGATCCCCTTCCCACCCCATTATGGGCCGAAAGGTGTCCCCTTCCCAAAATTCATGTGTTGAACCCTAACTCCCAGTACTTCAGATGTAACCTTATTTGCAGACAAGGTCTTTGCAGAGGTGATTCTGTTAAAGTGAGGTCATTAGAGGGGCCTTAATCCAGGATGACTGGGAAAACTTGGACACAGCACAGAGGAAGACCATGTGAAGACACAGAGAGAAGGCAGTCGTCTACACTCCCAGGTAGAGCCCTCAGAAGAAAGTGAACCTTCTGACACCTAGATCTCAGACTTCAAGCCTCCAGATTAGAAAATACATTTCTGCATCCAGTGTGTGCCACTTTGTTAAGGCAGCCTTAAGCAAACTAATACACCCCTAGACTACACAGCCGGAGGCGGCAGCTAGAGAAGCCTCTGGGCCTGTCACCATTCTCTGCTCAGCCTGCCGCCTCAGGCTTCTGCCCATTGTCTCATTCTTGCCTTGATGGGTTTCTCTCCTCTCCTAGGTCAGCACCCAGCACATTTGGACTCTGAAGGATGAGTATCTGATTACAAAGAAAGGGAAAGCCGATGAGAAAATATGTAAGAGAAAAGAAAGAGCGTCAGTGACATTGTGGGGGAACTGCCCGCCTGGCAGGTGGGGTCAGTGAAGAAGCTGGGGAGACATGAGGAAAAATCGGGAACGGTCCAGAGACCAGGGTGGAACAGCAGGCAGGGCTGGGCCCTGGGGCATCTGGTCTGTCAGCTAAGGATCTCCCACTTTATCCTATAAACAATGGGGGCCCCCCCGAAGGATTTGAGTCATGGAAGGATGGTCAGATTTCGTCTCTGACAGCAGAGGAGACCTGGATGGTTGTAAAGAGACCAGAAGCAGAAAACCCGCTCCACTGGAGACTGCTCCAAAGGTCCCTGTGAATGATGGTGGCACTCTGCAGGCCTGGGTGCACCTCACAAACAATGATGAGCTGGGACGACCACACGTTGCCTTTCCTATTTCTCTGCTACCCCCAGAGCAGCCAGGGGAGGGGTTCAAGGGAGGACAGATGTATTGTGCAGCCACTGAGGGCGGGAGGGGAGCTCAGTCTCAGGGACTATTTTCTAACTGTCAGAGCTAAAAGAACAAAGCAGTTCGCCACGTTTGAAGGGCATATGATCCAGTAATTCTCGTTCTGGGTCTACATCCAAAGGAAATGAAAACGAGCATTTGTTATTCACAAGAGCCAAGATGTAGAAGCAACCTAGTGTCTGTCAAAATGGATAAAGAAGATGTGGTACATATACACAATGAATGGTATTATTCAGCCATGAAAAAGAAGGAAATCCTGCCCTTTGCGACACGGATGGACCTTGAGGACATTACGCTAAGTCAGGTAAGTCAGGCAAAGACAACTGCTGTGTGATCTCACTTCTACGTGGAATCTAAAAAAGCTGAACTCAAAAACAGAGACTAGAATGTGGCCACTAGGGGCTGGAGGTGGCAGGGGGGAGCTGGGGAGCCGTTTAGGGTTACAGACTTACAACTAGCCAATAACGAAGCCCTGGAGGTGTAATGCACAGCATAGTGATTACAGACAACAGTACTGTCTCAGAAACTTCCAAGTCGCTAAGAGACAAGGTCTTAATTGTTCTCATCACAAACATGATATCTATGTGATGTGAGAGTGGCGCTAGCTAACACCACGGTGGTAATCATCCCGTGATATATGAATGTATCGAATCAACACATTGTACACCTTAAACTTACACAATATTATATGTCAATTACATCTCGGTTAGAATAATCAGCTTGAAGAGCAGTTAAGATCTCGTGCATGTGAAAGCAGTCCTGTATGAAAGGCAGAGAGGCCTTATAGAAACGATAAGGAAGCAGCGGTTTCCCCGTTGATAAGAGTTTAACAAATAAAATCCACATGTCATTTACGTTTGTTTGGCCCAGTGAACTGTTGCTTAGCTCCATATCCCTGTAGATAGGGAGATACAGGAGTAACCTGGTAGTGAGGTTATTTCATTTGGAGCATGTTCCGTGTTCTTAAGCTAAGAGGTGACTATGGGAAAGATCTAGAAGGAGGTATTAAAGTGTTTGAGCAGCATGGAAGATGACAGGAGAGGCAGCACATAGAAGCTCATTCACAGCAAGATTACAAAAACAGGAGGACGTTATTACTTTTCAATTATGTGATAACGTTCCTATAAAAGTAATTTATAGACAGACCCCAGGCAAAGCTGGGAAGCTGAGCTTGTGGGTTTTAGAGAAGAACCCATAAGCTCCAGTTGGGAATTGTGTTGAGTTTGTGTTTCATGGTTGAGGTCACGACTCTCAGATTTCAAAATTGCTATGCAGTGGGCAGCAACAAAGCCAGTTACAAACCCAATGAATCAGGAAGGAATCTAGAGAATTTACACATCCCAAGCTCCACACTGTGCAGAAGCAGGTGACTTTCTAAGAGTTTTGTGTTCACTTCTCTGAGTGTTGGGACAGTGTCAGGGGAGGGTGACTAGCCCCAGATGCACAAGGGCCGCCAGGGACCAGGAGCAGGCAGGCTCAGCAGGCTGGTGATTGCTTTTACTCACAGACATAAATGGAGCTTGGGAGTAGTTTTGCAAATGAAATGAAGAGGGAAGGACAAACCTCACCTTTTATCTTATTAAGGCAGCACTGTGATTCTAAACTAGGATTGGATGGGAAATGGGAATTTGTGGCCAATGTAAAGGAATCAAATCTAGTCTGGGATGGGAAAAGAAAGTCCTCTGAGTCAGTAACATTGACGTTAGAGCTCAGGTCTACATAGACTCAGGAGTGTCGGGGAGAGTAAGCCAGGCATAAGAACTGCATGTTCAAAGGCCCTGAGGCAGAAAGGAGTCTGATGGGTTTCAAGAGAAGAGAGAAGACTGTTATGGCTACAGCCATGTGTGACAGTGTTGAGATAGAAGATAGAGCTGGAAGAGGGGGCCAGAGACTCATGATGCAGGGCATTGTAGGCCATTCTAAGCACTGAAAGAAAATTCTCTGCCATGGTGTGGGCATGTCACCAAGAGCAATGCAGATGAAATGTCTCTCTAGAGGCCACAAAATATTGTAAAAGCTCTGCCTTAAGGATAAGTCCTTTGGAATGGAAGATCCTTCCACTTTCAGACCGAAGGTCCCTCCCATCAGCGATGTACAGTCATGCTGAAATGGAAACAGTGGACTTCAGTGTGCCAACTGGGTAAAGACCATCTGGAACATTCCCAGTCACCTACTCACCACCATCCATCCCGCCATCACTCTAAGCCCAGAGAGATTACTTTCTTCAAATTTTCCCTTCCTCTTTTTATTCGCCTTCCATTTCTCTCTTCCTCCTGCCTTCTGCCCCAATCTGTCCTTCCCTTCCTTCCTTCCTTCTTTCCTTCCTTCCTTCCTTCTTTCCTTCCTTCCTTCCTTCTTTCTTTCCTTCCTTCCTTCCTTCCTTTCCTTCTTTCCTACCTTCCTTCCTTCTTTCCTTCTTTCCTTCCTTCCTTCTTTCCTTCCTTCCTTCCTTCCTTCCTTCTTTCCTTCCTTCCTTCCTTCTTTCCTTCCTTCCTTCCTTCCTTCCTTCCTTCTTTCCTTCCTTCTTCTATTTTTTCATACCTTTATTGAGGTATTAAAACTTCACACATTTATCTATAATACATTCATGAAGGCATCACTACAGTCAAGATGGTAAACATAACCATCACCACCAAATGTGTTCCTGTGCACATTAGTAATACATCCTTGTAATCAGCCCCATGCTGGGGCAATTCAACCGCTGTTACTTTTGTCACTAATAATTACTTTGTATTTTGGAGTTTTTATGAACAGGATACTATGCCCCTTTTGGTCTGGCTTCTTTCCCTCAGTATAATTATTTTGAGATTCATCCACGTTGCCCATAGCAATACAGTACCCCTTTATATTACTGCATAGCCTTAATGTATGGAGGTAGCACAATTGCTTATCCATTGAGGCGCTGATGGACATCAGGACTGCTTTCAGACTTTGGCTGTTACAAAAAAAAAAGCTGTACGGGGGCACCTGGGGGGCTCAGTTGGCACAGTGTCCAACTCCGGCTCAGATCATGATCTCGTGGTTTTGCAAGTTTGAGCCCCACATTGGGCTCTCTGCTGTCAGCCCAGAGCCCACTTTGGATCCTCTGTTCCCCCTCTCTCTTTGCACCTCCCCCGCTCACACTCTCTCTCTGAAAAATAAATAAACATTAAAAAAAATAAGGCTGCATCAACACTCATGTACAAGTCTTCACGGAGACATAGGCTTTCGTTTCTTTGGGGGAAACCCCCAGAATGAACTGGCTAGATCATTTGGTAGGCATATGCTTAGCTTTTTAAGAAACTGACAAACTTTTCCAAACTGGCTGTCTCATTTCATAGCCCCAGCTAACATCTTCTCCCCAAGTAACAGATGAAAGTTCCAGTTTCTCCACATCCTTACCAGCACTTGGTATGTCCACTCCTTTTATATGAACCATACCAACAGATGAGAAGTGGCATTTCACTGGGATCTTAATGTAGTTGAGTGTCTTTTCATATGTTATTTGCTCTTTGGGGGAGTATCTGTTCAAATCTCTTAACTATTCTTTTACTGGGTTGTTCGTTTTCGTCTTACTAACTTTTGAGGGTCCATTATACGTTGGCTATAAGTCATTTATCAAATATTTGCTCTGCCAGTTTTTTCACCCAGTAATGGTTCATCTTTTCATTCTCCTCACAGTGTCTTTCAAAGAAGTGTTTTTAGTATTTATGAAGTCAAATTCATCATTTTTTAAAAATAGACTGCACTTTCGGTGGTGTTGCTAAGAAATCTTCGCCTTACACAAGCTCACAAATATTTTCTCCTATGTTTTCATATGTTTCACATGTTTCCTAAGTTTTATCACTTTAGACTTTACATTTAGATCTACTATCCGTTTTGAATTCCTTTTTGCATCTGGATCAAAGTTCATCATTCGTGCGTGTAGAGATCCAATTGTCCCAGCACTAATTGTTGAAAAGACTCTTTTCTCCACTGAATTGCCTGTGTGCTTTTGTCAAAAATTACTTGTCCTACATGTGTGCTGGTCCATTTCTGGCCTCTGTTCTGTTCCTTTGATGAGCTTTTCTATCTTTGTGCCAATAGCACACTGTTTTGATTACCATAGCTTTATAATAAGTCTTAAGTTGTGCTAGCTCTCTAACTTGGCTCTTCTTTTTCTATGGTGTTTTTGGCAAATCTAGATCCTTTGTATTTCCATGTGAATTTTTAGTACCAGCTTGTAAATTTCTTTTTTTTTAATGTTTTTAATGTTTCTTTATTTTTCAGAGAGAAAGAGAGAGAGAGTATGTGTGGGGGGGAGGGGCAGAGAAAGGGAGAGACACAGAATCCACAGCAGGCTCCAGGCTCTGAGCTGTCAGCACAGAGCCCAATGTGGGGCTTGAACTCACTGACCATGAGTTCGTGACCTGAGTCAAAGTCGGACACTTAATCAAGTGAGCCACCCAGGCGCCCCTCAGCTTATACATTTCTATAAGAAATCCTGCTAGGATTTTGATTAGGATTATATTGAATCTCTAGATTGGTTTGGGGAGAATTGATACCATGAAAACATAGAACTTTCTGATCCATGAACAAGGTATACCTCTCCACTTATTTGGATCTGTTCAAATTTTACTCAACAATATTTCTAATTTTTAGCGTACAGATTTTTCACATCTTGTCAGATTTATCAACAAGTAATTAATATTTTTGATGTTATTATAAATATTGCTGGCTTTTTAATTGGTAGGATTTTACCATTCATTTCTAGTATATAAGAATAGCATGATTTCTTAATACGGTAACCTGTAAATTGCTTAACTCACTTATTAGTGCTAGTAGTTTTTTGTTTTTGTTTTTGTTTTTTTAGATTCCATTTCTACATAGGCAGTCAAACACCTATAAAAGAAAGCATTTTGCGTCTTCTTGCTTTCCAATCTGGATGCATTGCCTTGAGGCTCCAATACAATGTTGAAAAGAAGATGTGAGACTGGACATCCTTGTCTTTTTTCCTGATCTCAAGCAGGAAAACATTCAATTTTTCACTAATCAATGTGATATAAGCTGTATGGTTTTTGTAGATGTTCTTTATAGGTTGAGAAAATTCTTCATTTGGTGAAAGTTGGTTAGCAACCGATGATACATTTTATCAAAAACCTTTTTGCAACTATTTAAATGATCATATGGCTTTTCCTTTTTAGTTCATTAGTATGGTAAATTATACTGATAGATTTTCAAATGTTAAACCAACCCTGCATTCTTGAGGTAAACCTCACTTGGCTGTGATGTATCACCCTTTTGATATATTTTTAGATTTGATTTGCTACATTTTGTTTCAGTTTGTTCAAATCCTTGCACCTTGTTTCAGGAGAGAGACTGGTCTGTAGTTCTTGCTGTGTCTCTCCCTGGGTTGATATCAGGGTAATTACTGGATTCTAAACATAAGTTAGGAAGTGTTCCCTCCTCTTCAGTTTTCTGGAAGTATTGAATATAATGAGTATTATTTCTTTTCTGGTAAATTTCATGAGGGAAGCTACCTGAAGGAGAGAGGTTTTGGTGGGAAGATTTTTCATTACAAATTCAGTTTCTTGGGGCGCCTGGGTGGCTCAGCTGGTTGAGCGTCCAACTTCGGCTCAGGTCACAATCCCTTGGTTTGTGGGTTCCAATCCCGCATCAGGCTCTGTGCTGATGGCTCAGAGCCTAGAGGCTGCTTCAGATTCTCTGTCTCTCTCTCTCTCTCTCTCTCTACCACTCCCTCACTTGCATTCTGTCTCTCTCCCTCAAAAATAAATGAAAACATTAAAAATTTAAAAAAAAAAATCAGTTTCCTTCATAGATAGAAGGGTCTGCATCTTATCCATTCTTCTTGACGGAGGTTTGGCAATTAGTACGCTGTCGTGATTTATGAAAGTTTGCATGTAGGGAAGAATGGATTAATTACAAACCAAAGGAACAAGCACTTCACTGTTTGGAGATACCGATTATGTACATATTTAGGCCAAAGTGGCAAACTGTCCTAAAATGGCAAAAGAAATCTCCTGGAGGCAGGCATTTTCTGAAGCAGAGAAGCTGGTGCCTGCTGGGGGATTTCAGGGGTTCTTCTGGGGTCAGGGTTGTGTTTGAGAAGCCCCCTTCACCAGAGGACCCCACTCCATTCCTTTGGGACCCTGCACCCATCAGCAGACAGGGCTTTAGGATACAACTAAGTTATTGGGAATACTCATCTGACACCCAGGCCACAAAGATCTTGTGGGAATAGAGACCCTACCAGGTTGTAGAGTCTTTCTGAGAGTGTCAGATCTCTCCCCCCTTTACACAAACCCTCTCTTTCTGGGGAGTCAATATCCCCGACCTTACCATTACCCTGCTAAGTTTTCCTTCCAAGACAAGGTAATGGGTAATACAAGTAGAGAGATGCCCCAATTCCTACAACTGATGCTTGTATTTGCCTCTGGCCCTAAGGTACCCTGCTTTCCTGACACCGAGATACAGTGGAGTGGGCAGTATGAGTGAGTATGAGTGTGAGTCTGCATGCACAAGCATGTGAGAGAGTGGTGGGCGGGGGGGGGGGGGGGTGCCTGTGTGTGCACGTAGCGTGTAGGTGTGTTGGATTTATGGAGGAGGTGGTTCTTTTGTAATCTGAGGAGCTGAAAAACAGCCAATGACTTCAGCCTGTCTCTGGGTGTGGCGTTCCTTGGTCTGGGGTTCTTCTAAGGGAGGGAGGCCTCCTAGCCAAAGCTTCGCCTGGACACTGGCTCAAGTCCATAACCTTGAGGTGCACAATGGCCAAAACTGTCATTGTTTGGAGGAACAACTCTCCAGTGGGTTTCTGAAATGGTCACAACCAGCTTTTTGTTATTAAAGAAACCAAAGCCAACAGTTTTCCTTGATGATGTGCACGGAGAAGGAAAAAAATGAAAAACAGCTTCCCACTGTGATATCGCTTCAAAATGAGGTCCACTCTGTGCCCGTCCCCACCCTGAGGAGAGCTAGAATCTCAACAGGGTGGTGTCCTTCCCCAGGCAGCTCTTCCAGACACCGTCACACTGGACTCTGCCATGCCTACTGCACGGAGCGAATGTCCTACTGGGCTCTCTTTAAAAGACGAAGGCTACAGACCTGGAGTCCGGGTTTGAAATGGGAAACTAACGTAATCCTTGGAAGAGACTGTGGGATTGCCAGCTGGGCTCACAGACACTTTTCCTGTCTTGCAACACACTTTCTGAGTTTGGCCAGAATCATTGTCCCCTAGGTTCTCTGAAAGTGCCTCTTCCCATGGGCAGAGAAAGAAGATAGTGTGTGTGCTGAGGTTTCTCTCCATTTGTCAAGTGTCACCAACAGTGAACACTGATCCTGAGCATCCCGTCAGACAGCTTGACATGCGGTTAGTGTAACACAAGAATCAGACCAACATTAACGAATACAGATAAGTGGAGATTCTAAAACCACAGAGTCTCTTATGTAACTATTTCAAAATGTTCTCTCTCCTTGAGCCCCCTCCCCACCCACAAATAAATAACACCACAAATGAAGATTTGGAGGGGTCTCCTTCTGCCACCACTCAAATGCTCTCTTTCCTCATTTCTACAGGGATCAAGGGCCTTTGTCTTACTCGTCACTGCATTTCCTGTACACACGGTGGGGGCTGGGCACAGGTCAAACATATTAATTTTGTTTTCTATTTACAAATTGAGATGACTACAAACACAATGAATAATAAATGAGTCGAAGTCACTACATTCATGATGAGATGCAAATATGCAAGGAAAAAATCCTATGTTTTCCCCCCAGCATTTGTTTGGGTGCCAGAACTTGTCCAGGTAACCCCAACTTCAACACTTACGTTGGCCTTCTTCCTGTGCAATAGTTTCCTCTTTTACCAGATGGAAATTGCCTGTTTCCCCTGCGAAATGTGGAGAGGAATGTGAAGAGCAAACATGTGACAATGCCGGATTCACTCAGGATAAGCACAGGAGAGAGAAGGATCCTAAGAGAATCTTTGGGCTTTCCCATTCAATCTCTACTTCTCCAGATGCTCTTGGCTTTCTCATTGGGCTCCTGCTTTACCCTTCTTCCCTCTTCTTTCTTCCCTTTCCCCCCCTTCTCTCCCTCCCTCCCCTCCTTCCTTTCTTTCTTTCTTTCCCAATCTATCTGATGCAGAAGAGGTTTACTGTGCGGATACCTAGCTCCACCATGTCAATATCATGCACAGAGCCCCTGACAGAATTCCTCTCCCATTGCCCTGTTCCATGACATTGAAACTTCAACTTGGCATTTGAGTCTTTCTACTATGTGGTTTCAACTCACCACCCTTCAGAAGGAGGACTTGGGAGGCTGAGGGTTTCTCCATGACAGAGCAGGTGAGGAAGCTATTTATAAACTGAGGGGAAGTAGCCTGGAGAAGAAAGGATGTACAGGACTTAGGTGGAAAAGCCTAGTATGTCAAGGCCTCCCTGTTCTTTTCCCCTGTGCTGCCTGGGCACCAGTGATCCTAGCTTTCCCCATTTTTTTTGTAATTTAAATTTTTTAATGTTTACTTATTCTTGAGAAGAGAGAAAGAGAGAAAGAGCAGGGGAGGGGCAGAGAGAGAGGGAGACACAGAATCTGAAGCAGGTTCCAGGTTCCACACTGTCAGCACAGAGCCTGATATGGGACTCGAACTCGCGAACCATGAAATCGTGACCTGAGCCGAAGTCAGAGGCTTAACAGACTGAGCCCCCCAGGCGCCCCCTAGCTTTCCCCATTGTTGACTGTGCCTGGCCCTTCAAGGTTCATGAGAGTTCCCCACGCTTCCTAGAATAAACATTTCTTCACTCGTGCCTTCCTACCTGATGGAAGTTCTACCAGCATTCAAGTGCAAGCTACCTCCTTTGTGCAGATTTTTCCTGACCCTCCTCAGTAGCTTTGGATTTCTTCCCCTGAACCACAGTGTTTTCTGTTCTAATTCAAGCCACCCAGTGACGTCCATGCTCTGGGATGCGGGACTGGTCTCTCCTACAGGAAGGGTTAAGGCCAGAGGAGGAGACGGTGAAGCTGAAGAGACAGGCAGTGCGGGCTTGGCCCGAGGGTGATATCCGCAGCTCTGACCACTACATCATCCTCCTTTTTACCTATTGTCATACAGAAGGGCAATTGGGGCTGACTGATGAATCCACAGGGACATGAAATAAATGCAATATATTTCATAGCAGCCAGAACGATTTCATTTTATTTTTAAGAATTACATGGGTTGCTTTTGTGGAGCTCCCAACTAATGCCATGGGCACCAGAACTGACCTCATAGACCACGGAGAGGTCGTACCTCAGGGCAACTCTGAGCCAGGCTGTCCAGGCTCAACCCCGAGTTGTCCCACAATTAGCTGGTGATCTGGGCAGCGGGCCTACCCTTCTTGTGCCTCCGTCCGCTCATCTGTAACATTACAATAATGTGTAGACCCCATAGGTTTGTTGTGAGGCTTCAGTAACTATGTAAATACTCAGAGTAGTAACTGCTCCAGGGGAAACTCTCCAAGTACTGATGCCCACTCTGTAATAGATCAGATCCGGAGCCATTGGTGTCCGTCAGAGCCACACGGACCCTTTCGAATCCTAATCTGAGCACTTTCATCATGTTCTAGGAAATTCAATCAAACAAAAGGGCAGCCACATTGAGCAACAGGGCCCCCTGTAAATAATTTTGCTTTGAATTTCTGCAAAACACGTTCTGCGGTGCCAACCAAGTTCACAAAAACAATTGCTTGGGGAGTCTGTTTTCTTAACTTCTAAATAATAGCTCTGCATTGCCTGGAGGAATGTTATTTACATTTGCAAATTTAAGGTTTGTGAAAGAATTTGCCATAAGAGAATTTGAAAACTCAGCAAGTTTTTAGGTTAGTGACTGGCTTTTCAAGTTTTAAATTTCCTTCACTTTCATACAAAGCTAACTCTCATATCCAAATATTGCAACCAACTCAGTGCAGAAAATAACTCTGTAATAGTTAGATCTTTGTTTAAAATCTAGCTCTGCCCTTAGGGAAATCACATGCATTCACCACATCTTGGTGCCTTCTACTCAAGTGGGAAACATGGAACTCTTTTCATGATTTTTATGAATCTTAACACAGAAAATGTACATGCTATCCTTGTTTTTAGATAAAAGGCTCAAAAAATAATAGTAGATACTGGTTTGGGGGATGATATTTGCTATATGCTACACAACTTACTTATGTCCATAGATTTTTCCCCAAGAGATTTTGAACATCTCAAGTTGAAAGAAGTTTAAGAAACTGAAATTTAGGCAGGCAGCCAGGTGGAGTCCCATGGAGTGTTTAGAATGGGCAGAGGGAGAAGACACAGCACAAAGATAAGAACAAAAGGTGCCAGGGCGCTTGAGTGTCTCAGTAGGTTGAGCGTCGACTTCCGCTCAAGTCCTAATCTCACACCTCAGTTCGTGAGTTCGAATCCCACATCGGGCTCTCTGCTGTCAGTGCAGAGCCCGCTCCAGATTCTTTGTCCTCCTTTCTCTCTGCCCCTCCCCTGCTCACACTCTCAAAAATAAATAAACATTAAAAAGAAAAGAACCAAAGATATCAAATTCAATAGAACAGAATATTGAGATAAAAACTAAGAAAGTCTCTTAGAATCGTTACACATGATTTTAGCAACATTGTGTTGGCCTAAAGGTCAATTGGCCTAAATTTCCTTGAGAATCTTACCTAAAGGTAAGTTGACTCAAGTTCATGTTGAAAAACAAGACAATGTGGCCTAAGGGCATCAAAAGCGAACATTAAACTCCTGGGTCACTTTGGACACATCCTGGTGGGTAGTTTTGTAAACCTTGATCTGTCTCAGGGCAAGTACGTCAGGTTTTCAGCAACTCTTTCTAATGCCCATAAATGTGATTCAATTTTAAGTTGTTGTTCCTACTCTGTAGAACTTTAAGTAGTAAAAAGATGGAACAAATAATGCCCAACAGTAGATTATCTGGGACAATTTCTTAGAAAAATAACAGTGATTTGTAGGATTTAATTTATATAGAAAAGATATTTAAGGATGTAATTCCAACACGGGGCTGAGTGGTTGTTCAAAGTTGGGTGGGACTGTGGAGGGTTTTGTTGTTATTCTTTCGTTTTTCTGTATTTTTTTTTAATGTTTACTTATTTTTGAGACAGAGAGACAGCATGAACGGGGGAGGGCCAGAGAGAGAAGGAGACACAGAATCCGAAACAGGCTGTCAGCACAGAGCCAGACGCAGGGCTCGAACTAACGGACTGCAAGATCATGACCTTAGCCCGAGTCGGACGCTTAACCGACTGAGCCACCCAGGCGCCCCTGTATTTTTAAATTGTTTAATGAACATGATTTCCTTTCATAATAGGAAAAAAAAGTCTACATGAAAGAGAAAAATATCTGGAACATTCAGATGTGTTTAAAGAATATTTTCTGGAAAGAGTATTTTCATTTCATTTAAAGCCCATGTCGCATGGGTTTGTAAGGGAAAATTCCAGAATTCAAGGCCAGGGAATTGAGGGGAATAAGCTTGTGACCAAGGAGAGGCATGTGTGTGTCTGAGGAAGACACACCAGAACCTCTGATACGTTCCTTTTTCCCCTCCATCCCTTTATCTTCTGCCATTTGGTGAAAATCATGATCACTGCTGAATATCCACAGATCGGGCTTTGCATTACAATGCAATCTTCTGTGCACCCGTTTTCACCACTCAAATCGGAGTGCCCCAGAGCCCCTGGCTTTACTCCTCTTGGTGTGCCTAGACAGTGCAAAGATGAGGGCAAGATATTTGACAGCTTCTGTAGTTCTTTGTTGGTATCATCCGCTTGTTCAGGAATAGCACATAGCTAGTAATTCCTCCGACAAGAACCCTTCACAGGAAAGTACACAAACAAGGATCTGAAGCTGTGCAAATGTCACCAAATGAAGACAGGGGTGGGAAAATTGGTCACTGTGTATACATTTGGTACATGATGCATGGCACAGGGCCCTCATGGCAAAGCTACCACGTATGATGTATAAACAAAGACATCACACTCACAATTTGTTGCTGGCTGCATCATATTTTTACCGCTCAGCTGAAATGTAATTAGTCACTGGTTTGGGTTTGGATCACTGCAGGGTTTTTTTTGTTTGTTTAACTCAAGCTCTTAAAGACAAATGAAGACATTCCTTCTGTTGAATGCATACAAGAGTTACAGCTTCTTGATGAAATTCATTTATTTTTTAATTCCACATGACTCTGAACTGTTCAATGGAGCAATGCTGTAATTTTCGAATTACCTAATTACAAACTGTAGCTGAAGGAAGCATGTTTTTGAACTTGTAGCTCGGATGGATTTGGCAATATTGGTATTTTCCTTTCTCAACTTTCCCAGCCCTTTGGCTAAGGCATCTGTGCCCTGCATGTGTTCCTCATTAGAGCACTGTCTCTCACTTAGGGGGGAGTTTCAAGTGCCTTAGATGGAACTAAGAAATGCTTTCTCTCTGGAAGCATCAGTGTACCTTGCCAGAGCCATCCGAGCAAGGCAGGGAGAGTCAGGCCCCCTGAAAGACTGACAAAGTCCACTTCACGGGATCGGAGAGGGAAGATAGAACATCTGGGGTTTGACAAGACAACTCTTTCAAATGACTCAATCAGACGGACTTTGGGAAATAGAACCCACTGTGTTCCAACCACCAGCTGCATGCCATGGCACATGAGTCATCAGAGATAAGTGGCTCTGAGGGGGAAAAAAAGGAAACTCAGAGGTTCCTGAAGATCTGGAGAAGAAAAGCCTGCTTCTCCTATCTCGCCGGAATCACTGCTGTGGTCCCAGCCGAGCCGTCAACGAGAACACAAGAACATGGTGAGGGAAAGGGCATATTAGTGTGCCAGGAACACCACAACGACACCCCATGGTTCTTAGTGGCTTAACAAACAGAAATTATCTCTCTCGGTTCGGGAGGCTTGCAGCCTGAGATCAGGGTATCAGCAGGGTATGTTTCTTCGGAGGCTTTGTTTCTCTCCTCGGCTTGCGGCTGGCCTCCTGCTCCCCGGGTGTGTCATCTCTCCATGTCCTAATCTCTTCTTACAAGGACACCAGTCATATAGGATGGCAGCCCAGCCTCGTGACATCATTGTAACTTCACTACCTCTTGGAAGGCCCTATCTCTAAACACACTCACATCCTTAGGTGCTGGGAATAACTTCACCATATGAACTGGCGGGTGGGGACGCAATTCAGCACATAACAAAGAGTAGAGAGGAATGTGGCACCTCATGCTTTTCCTTACCCACCTTTTCCAAGATGGAGAAAGGCTAGGATTCCCAACTTTGTGTCCCAAAGCTAAGTATCGTATTTGAATATAATACCAGAGAGCCATTGAGATGGCTGTTGAATAAAGCAACAATTCAAACATCTTTAGCCTTCACCTACTTAGTAATTGCTATATTCCTTATTTCTGTCTCTATGTCTCAGTGTAATGGCTGAAATATGGTAAATAATAATATGGTAAATAATAATAGACACCGTTTCTTTGCATCTGTTCTTAAAAGCAACATGTCAAGAGTTTTGCATCATGAATGACGTCCACTGTTGAATTTCATTCAGCATTTCTAGTCATGCGCGTTGCGGATACACAGTTTTCATAGGACTATATGTTGAAATTCAGCAAATGATCTTTGATGTTTTTTTCAATATTGTTTTCCTTTTTATGTTATTATTTCAGAGAGACAGAGGGAGAAAATGTGAGTGGGGGAGGGACAGAGAAAGAGGAAGAAAGAGAGAATCTCAAGCAGGCTCCACATAGCACAGAGCCCCATGCAGGGATCAATCCCATGACCCTAGGATCATGACCTGAGCCGAAATCAAGAGTAGAATGCTCAACCGACTCAGCTACCCAGGCGCCCAAGCTTTGATATTTTTTTAAATGAACGTGTATCATTTCCCCCTTTGGCCAATTTCTTTTAGGTAGTCTCCTAATGGATTTATTTTAAACAGATCCGCAATGCATTTCCGAAGAAAGCAGACATAGGATGCTAGTCTTTAAACATGTTGCTGGATTCTATTTGCTAGTCTTCAATTTATAATTTTTGCCTTGTTGCTCATAACTCAGTGAAGCCTCAAGTTTTCCTCTTTGTTTCAGCCTTTTCTGATTTAGATGCTACTGTCGTGCTCACAGGAAAAGTGACTTGGGAAACTTTTCACATTTCCATGTTGTCCGGAACGGTGTACGTAACGTAAAGATGATCTCGGTGTTGCAAGCTTGAAAAGAATTGTCAATACTACACCGCCACCGGACGGACCATTCTGCCACATCCCCATCACCGTCGCCTCTATTCCTGCGGCTCAGTTCAAGCTTTACGTTCTTTCAGTTAATCTTGGTAATTCCTCTTCCTGGGAAAGATTTAATTTCATAGATAGTTTTAAACACATTAATGTGGGTTTATTCTCAGTGCTGTCTTATAAAATGTGAAGTTTAGGGGCTCCTGGGTGGCTCAGTCGATTGAGCGGCCGACTTTGGCTCAGGTCACGATCTCGTGGTCCGTGAGTTCGAGCCCCACGTCGGGCCCCTGTGCTGACAGCTCAGAGCCCGGAGCCTGTTTCAGATTCTGTGTCTCCCTCTCTCTGACGCTCCCCCGTTCATGCTCTGTCTCTCTCTGTCTCCAAAATAAATAAACGTTAAAATAAAATAAAATAAAATAAAATAAAATAAAATAAAATGTGAAGTTTATGTTTGTGGTTAAATATTCCTCATCTTTAGCTTTTCATCTCGATACTGTCTTTTTCCTTTCATCTATACGTGCCAAGTATATCTGTGTAATTGTGGTTGAGCTTTTCCCCCCAAAAGTGCCAGCTCTCACATTGATCTAAGTGGTTATAAAGTTCTTCCAGGGGAGGAGTGGGGAGCGAATTCGCAGCATGAATCAGGAGAGAAAGAAATAACGGGCTGTTTCTCTGGCGGAAGGCTCAGTGAGCTCAACTTTGTGAGGTTTCACGGGGTGAGGACATTGACAATCTCCACAGATTGTTGTGACAACATTGTTTCTGTCTCACACAATCCTAGACCTCAAAGAAGTCTGTCACTCTAAATATGGGACGCATTAGGATAAAGTCATAAATTGGTGCTAACACCGTGCTTGTTCTGGACAATTAAGGACCTTTTCTTTACTATTATTATCCTCATCTGATGAAAATAAGCAGAGGAAATGAAAAGCATTCCCCCCACCACCACAACGCTGACTGTCAGAACCATTCTCAGCAGTAATCAAAGGAGAGAAAGAGGAAAAATCACTAAGGTCAACCTTTAGGGACTTGGCTTTCAACTCATAATGAAAAGAAAAGGAGGAAAAAAACACTGAAGAACAATATAATAATGGTAATAACAGCTTCAATATTGAGAGGTTATTATCCAGTGTGTCAGTCGGACTCCTGTAACCGGAAAAGACTTGAAAATTAAAAGGCACTGCTTTTATTGAGAAAAAGCCTCTGACCTAGATGTCCTGGCAATCCAGTTGCCCTAAAACTCATCTGCAGTGCATTATCTTCTGGCAAACACGATCGAATTCCCCTCTGAGCCAGGCACTTCGTTGGTAGCTGAGGGTGTCAACATGCACAGAACACAAACTCACAATATTTACTTCTCTTCACTGTGCTTCAGCAGCCTTCAAGGCCACACTGGTTCCTCGGTGTGGGTCTCCATTTCCGATACATGTTGGCTACACTCAGCACCTTCGGTCCATACCTCTGTGGTTAGCACTTGCCTTATTCCTGCTCCCAGAGGATATGCCTGGTGTCTCATCTCAGCTGTTCCCCAACGTGTTCTTGAGTTATTAGTCAAATCGGCTCATCACCCAGCTAAGAGGCCTCTGGGTCACATCATCTCGATTCCCCTCCACGCATGACAGTCTCTCTAAACCTTAGTTTTCTCATCTCTTTGGAAGTTTGGAATATATTGTACGTGGTTTTATGGGACAGTAATTTTTTTAGAATGGAATACTGCCGGGGAAAAATGAGTGGTTCCCTTCAGTGGGTGGAGTCTTGCCAGATAAGACTTGGGATGAGGATGAGGTGCCCATCCAACAATGGAGCCCTGGTAAGACATTACCCCGTCTCGTGCAGTGTGGTTTAAAGACTCGGGTACAGACAATGGAGAAGCATGGCAATGAGGACTCTGATCATGGAACTGTTTTCAACAATGTCTGGTGACATGGATTTGTGAATTGTTATTTTCAAATTGGATTTGTGAGTTAATTTGTAGGGGTCCAAATGTAGACACGTTGCCTCTTCTCCGGCATGTATGTTATCCATGATGCATTTCATATGTGTGGTCCCAGCACAGGGGGCCTGACACAGGGAAGGGGCACTTCGAACATGTAGACATCTATGAATAGAAGAAATGCTGACTTCAACCTGTGATACCTCCAAAGCATTCTATCTTCAATCCCAGAAATCTGGGGAAATGAGGACTTGAGATCTGTCAAATGAGAATGACCACACCCAACTCACAGTTATTGAGATCAGGTGAGAAAATGATTGTGCTAGCATGTTCTGAATGGTGTATAAACTGCTGAGAAAATATGAGAGCCATTTGTTACCTCATTTGTAGGCAAACATCCTAATTAGATCAGGGCTTCTAACCCCAAACTGATACGAACACCAGACTGTTCTCTCTGCTGTATCTGGGCTGTAAATCTTTGAACTTCAGGCCTAAGTGGAATTCCTTCTCTCACATTTTTTAATGAAATCAAAATAAATACAATTACTGAACAGAAGCCAAAGATCACAGGAGGTTAGAAGTGGGGCGAGGATATAGTCAATACTGTTTTTTCTGTGTCCTGGCACTGTTTTCTCGGTGAATATTTCATTAATGGGGGGCTACAAGGGAGCAGGGGTGGCCCTTCTTTGCTCCTGATGGGTGCCTGCTACTGATTAAATCAGTGGTAGCTGTGTGATACCCAGGAAACTGCCAGACCCTAATAAGGAAACACAGTGCAGTAGAATGTGAGAGATTGAAACCAGAAGATATTAAAATCCCCCCAAGTAAGAGCTTTTTCCAAAGATTGGACATTTGCTCTCAAAATCGTGCCTAGGAGTACACAAATACGCACCTCCTTTTCTGTATTCTGTCCCTGCATCCATCCCCCAAGGACCTTGAAACCCACCTTTTTTTTTCTTTAACCCAAGTGAACGTAAATACAAGGACGAGCCGTTAACTCTAATGGAAGGTCTGTTCTTGACGACTGGACTTCCAATTAATACTCTGGGCGGTGATTAAATCTGCTATTGATTCCCCATCAAGGAGCTCAAGGCATTTGGTAAGTGCTGTACCAATATCGCATTTTCCACAGAATAAGCGTGGCTCCTCCTAAAACCAAAAAGAGCAAGAGCTCTGAGCCACACAGAGAATCGGTAATTATCCAGCCTCCATTTCAGTAAATCTCACTTTCTTGGAGAAACTGTCTTGTTAGACCACGAGTAATTGCTGCTGCTACTAACCCTCCTTCGCTCCCATTAAGTCATATTATGTATTCAGGATACATAACGGAGAGGACTTGGCTTCTCCTCCCAGAGGTCTCAATCAATATCTAATTCAGTTGCAACCAGGTATAGTGAGTGCCCCAGATGACAGAGAAATTCAAAGTAAGACCCACAAATCCCATACGTGATTCTCTAGGGCAAGTATGCTTACGTTTTACTTATACTCAGATCAATCCTCTTTGGCCTTGAAGTATTAACTCTCTTACACTCATAACTTCTCATCAGGGCAGGGGATGATGTCATTCTAAAAGAAAAACAGAATGAGTTCGGCTAATATTTGTCAACAGAATCGCAAACTTCAAACTGCTGCCATCTTGCAAATTGCTATTCCTCCCCCCATTCCCCAACACAGGACCAATCGGCTGCCAAATGGCGGATCTCGACTCATTGTTTCCAGTGAGACTCATTGTTTCCATTGTTTCCAGGGTGCTCTTTCGATCTCAAAAGAGGCAGAGGCGCCTTCTGTTTGTCTACGTCTTAACTTAGATTTGCCATTGGGAATATGCGGTTGTGGAGAAGTCTTTAAACGCTTCTACTGTGAGCTGTCGGAAAGTTTGCCCTAACTTCTCAGGTCGTCCCGTCCGGTGTGTCCAAACAGGTACAACAGAGCGAGGAGGATATTATGTCCTGATCACAGCACTAACCCTTTTTCTTCTGTGCCTCACCAAAAGGACAGTTTCATGACAACGTTGACTTAAATGGGTGCCAGGCAGACATGTCCAATGTCCTGAGGCACATTTGTCCACTTCAGCTACACTGTAACCGGCACAGCCACTGAAAGATGATAAGTCAAGGTCACCAGGAGCCCAAGATTGCCGCAGTGGGTCAGATTGACATCTATGGGCCATATATCTAATTCCGGACTGATGATTTGTTAATGGGGAGTTCTGCGTCTCTCCAGCCTTCTCTATGGGCTTTGCTCACAAAGAGAAATGATAACACAGAAATACCTAGGAAACCAGCTTCTGAAAGTGGCTCTAAAGTTCTACTTTTTTTTTTTTTTTAATTTAAATGACCGTGGAGCCAACAGAGAGCTTAAATAATGTCTATTGAGTTTCTTTGCAAGGAAGAATAAACATGCAATAAATAAATGCATATTCAGTTTCTTTGGAAGCAAGATACTATTAAGGAGAATGCTTGGCTGGCCACCTGGAAATACATGCATTTTGAATTCGGTTCCCTTGAGCAAAGCATTCAGGTTAGGCCTCCTTTCTTAATTAATAACAGAACGGCTCTCTTTGAGAAGTAAGGTAGCTATGGCACCAAATAAGAACTACAACTGAGCTGTTGCATTTTTAGATGCCCTGTGTAACATTCCTACTTGAGACAGAGGCAGAAAGGCTGTAATTATGTATGTAGAGAGTAATTATGGGAACAGTTGACGGAAATAAGATGCTGGGGGCAGAAAGAACATGGAGAGCAAAGGTTGCTAACTAGTTTTATTAGGCCCCACACAGTGCCCAGTGTCTAAAGAGATATGGTTTTGCAATGAATTACCAATATTTGAAAACCAGGCAGCTTCACGTAAAAATCCAAACTCCTGCCATCTCTTGGAAGAACTCCTGGCTTTCATTCTGGTGCGGCACCTGTCAGAGTTGCGCCGCCCCCTTCGCCAGCCCACGCCCACCAGCTTCCTACCTGTAGGCACTGGAGTCTTAGAGCCCATTCCTGCTGGTCTTTACCATCTACCATGCTCACATCAAGTGTATTACATTAATGAAAGAATCCTCTAGGAAAGTATCAGAAACGTGCAAAGATATATCCTCAGACTATGAGAATCAGAGCGCTGCCTGAATTCTAATCACATGTGCCTTATATTAAAATGACCTGTTTACATAAATACACATCCCTGAAGACTCTGAACCACCCCAGGCAGGCACCACTCACCGCATCCCCCCACAGAACAATGGCTTTTATGTGTAAATCCTCCCGGTCAGTGATGTTTTTAGAGATCGAGGCCACTGCTCTGCCCTTAACTCTTAGTTTTAATTTTTTAAAGAAACGCATAGAAATTCATTCAATCCTCATGTTTGGAAAAGCCATAACAAGCTGAGAGTTGGTTTAGAATTATTTAAACCATTCCCCAGTCTCTCCCTACAGAAGGGACTAAACCTCAAAGCCCTGAAGGTGTTTGGAAACTCTAGTAATTTGTAATGTCACTTCGTGCATAATCCACTTTACTTAGGGGGGAAAAAAAAAGCTAAGTCTGGTTAAACTCTTGGAAATGATACCAGCACCAAAACCAAATCAGTTTTCTCGGATAGTAATCTCACACTATTAACTTATTAAAGGTCTTTAGCTTAAACTAGTTTGAAATTATTAAATGTTACGCAATA